>NC_141065.1:6891817-7231104 GCF_041138505.1 Cibotium barometz | reverse complement strand
ATGTGTAGCCTCTGGATCGTCGTCTTCTATTTCAAGCATTACCATCGTAACAAGTGTTGATCCTTGTGATGAGTAGTGTGATGCCTCTTTGACTCGGAAGCAGAATGGTTCATTGATTTGGTTGATGGATACCAGATTGGACGGGAGCTTCCTAATGAGGCTGTTGAGCTCATGGTTGCAGATGACTCTTTGGGAGGCAGGATTGCGTATCTTGTGGTTTTTGCGGCATGCAAAGGATCTTGGTCTCTTTTACATAGGAGGGAGATTGATGGATGGAGCCCACTCCACGGTTGGAGTGACTCAGATTGGGGAGGAGATCGAGACACAAGGAGATCTACTTCAGGCCCAGGAGTAGTTTTATGGAGCAGTAAGAGGCAATCATCTTTTGCCTTGTCCTTCGACAGAGGTAGAGTACCGGGTTGCTTGTGATGGTGCTTGTGAGGTGGTGAGGTTACAGAGGTTGCATGGCAGGATTGGGCTTCCACTGGAGAAACCCACGGTCATCTAGAGGCACTTTGTTTGTGAACAGATCATTGCTGATGACATCTTGCTAAAGTTCTGTTCGATGGAGGATAGTATGGTGGACCTCTTCACGAAGTCGCTATCTCAGGATTTGCTCATCAGAGGCGGCACCCCAGCTCCCTGTGGTTGGTTTCATATCCAAGAGCTTAGAGGGGGTGTTTGAAGTCATCTCTTGTCTTTACTGAGACAGTAGGGCCTTTGTCCTTGTAGGTGTTGTTCTCATTTTTCCTCACTCCCCGATGGTTGTGTTAAAAGTTATTCTTCTATCTCTTCTTTGAATTCCAGATTAGTTATTGTGTTTGCTTCTAGTTCAAGTGCTAGTAATTACTATACCTTCATTTGATCCTTCTTCTAGTTGTTCAACTCGATCAACGTCTATTTCTTGTGCTTCTTGAGTGGCTTCCTCGACCTCTACTTCATTTGAAATTTCCATATGATCTCTCGGGTCCACCTTGAAGACGACCTGCTCATAATGCTCTGGTAGCACAAATGTGTCCCTTTGGTTTGTCCATATCTTTATGGAGTCTACTTGAACAAATCCGCTCTTATCTCTGTGCATGGTTGCTTGTGGTCCTTGAGTCACTAACTTGAACCACTTCACATAAAAAATGAACATAGAAAACTTTCTAAACCTAACCTTCATAATGTCTTATATCGTTCGAGAGTAATCAAGCATGCCAACCTCACTACTTAGATCACTTGCACTAGAACGACTTTCTCGCATGAAATTTGCTTTGACACCACAATCAAATGTTGTTCTCTTCTTATCTATTCGCTCCACTCGAAAGTGACGACCGCGTGACCAAAGTGCACCAAATTTGTGATACTACAAGCAAAATAAGATCATGAAATTGTATCAAAAACAAAAACTTATACAAGACTATGTCTTACGGTTTCTTGTGTACATATAAAAACTCACTTACATGGTAATCACAACCATATGCAAGCTCCTCCTCGTCGCATATAACCTTGCCACTCTCTTTTGCTTGTTGTATGATTTGCTGAAGCCATCTACTAGAAGGAAATCTTGGAAGTTGAGCACGTGAATCTGGGTATGGCTTATTCAACTCTTTCTAAAATTAAAACGATCTCAGTCTCTTTCCCTCTTTGCTAGGCTATATCTCTCGATCCATTTCTCCATAGTACTTGAGTTGAGGATGCAAAATTTATTAATCTTCTCTCGCAATGCCATATCCATTGTTCTCCGAAGACCTTATCCTTGAGGCTCTTCCCCAACGAGCCGATCATCCTCTTCTTGTGTCCACAATCATGGCATATCAAGGTTTGACGTACTAAGAAATTATGTTATGTATACAAGAGATTCTTGAACAAGCCATCCCATTGCCATATTGCCCTCAGGTCAAGCTTTTTGACGAACAAAACCTTTCAGTGTCTTCATAAATCTCTCGAGGAAAAACAACCATCGACTATGAACAACACCTGCTATAGCAACCTCATCAACCACATGAACAAGTAGGTGTAATTGAATGGTCAAGAAACTTGTTGGAAAGAATTTCTTTGCCATTGTAACTGCTTCAATGGAGTTTAGACGAGCTGCTTCCAACGTATTTCTTCTAATCTCCTTCTTTGATATCCACCGTACCACTACACTAATCTTGTATATTGTCGCTCTTATGTCTTCCCCAAGGCAATCCTTAATGGCTATTAGGAGCACAAACTATAAGCCACTAAGCTCTTCATCCTTTGTGAATGCTCCCTTCAAGCAATGCATATAAGCAGTGGGAGTATGAAACTCACTTATGCACTTATTTACACACCGTTGCTCTTCTTTGGTTAAGACCCAAGGTGCTCTAGGGAGAATCACCTTCCCATTAGGTCTGCTCTGTTCCCATGAGTGTTGCATTGGATCCACCTCTTGTAGATCATCCCTTTGTGCCTTGCTCTCTTTAGCACCTGTGATGGTTTTCCAAAGCATATCGGCTATGTTCTTGAAAATGTGCATAGGGTCAAGAAAATGATTGACTAAAAGATCACTCCAGTATGGGAGTATAGATGCAAGATGGATAGCTGCTTCAGTCCGGGGGGTGAATAACTTGGATCCACTTCACATGCCCTCCTCCAATCACTTGGCTTTAGCACACGAGGAGGCCTCCCTAGAAATCTCTCTCGCAACTCATGGTTGTCGGGGAGATACTTTTTGCGACCCTCGTAGACAACCTTCTTCAAAGTTGTTGAGTATCGAGCCTCTAATCCAAGCCCACATATATAGGGCATGCATTATAACCAGATATTGAAAGCCCTGCCAAACATGCTAATTATTATGATGAGATATGCAAATAATACAAAATGATCAAAATCATGAAATTAAATCAGATCAAGCAATATTATAATAATTAACTTACCAGAGCACTCTCTATAGCCTGGCCAATCATACATGGTCCACATAAGTATTCCTCACACTGTTGCATCCCTTTCTCCAAAATGCTCAGAGGCATCATGAACTTTAATACCATCCCACAGAACATATGTAGCTCATCAACTAATGGAGCCAAGTAGACGTCCATGTTCTTAACCTTGTACTTCCCTGGAACTATCAAGGAAAGTAAAAGGTGCCGCTTCTTTATTGCTAACCATGGTGGCAAGTTATAGTTCACTAGGAAAACGGGCCATGTACTCCATGATGAACTTCATAAGCCAAATGGATTGACTCCATCCATTGCTAGTCCAAGACGAATATGACAATGCTCTTCCCCAAAGTCCACCCACTTCTCTTCGATATACCTCCCATGCTGGAGAATCAGCGGTCACATGCATAACGTCATTTGTGGATCTAGTGTTTTGATGCCAAGTGATTAAAGATGCAATGGATTTGCATATGAACATTCTTTAAATACGTGGAATGATAGGAAATTGTCATAAGACTTTAGCAGGGACCCTTTGTCCTTGGACATCTTGCCTATATCTCGATGAACCACATTGTGGACACTCGTGATGAAGAGCGACGTACTCATGCCGAAAGAGAATACAATCATTCGGACAAGCATGGTGTGTGTTATAGTCCATCCCTATGGAGTGCAACATTGATTTTGCTTGTGCACGGTCCGAAGGCATCTCATTGTCTTCTGGTAGAATTTGATCCTTCAATAACATGTATGATATAACTGAATGAATAGTAAAGGAGAAAGACAAGACATTCATTCATGGAAGTATGTGAAACATAGAGAGGGGAAGAGACACATACCCCATAAGTTTTGAAACGCTCGTATTATTAGACGACCCATATATTGCAAGTTCAATATAAGTGCAGAGAACTAAAACATGTGCTCCATGGTAAAGTGGTAGATGGGAAAGCCTACGTAGCTCTTTCTTCTCTCGAGAAGCATGCTCCACACATCGTCTGATGTCTTCTACTTCATGATTGTCTACTCCGTGGCTTGTGTCGTGCAGGGCATCGATCATGTCGGCCATGTCATGTTCTATAACTTGATCCGAGTAGTCCGTAAAAACTTGCTCGTGTTCCAATCCCATCGAGGTTGCCTCTGTCCTTGTTCTTTTGCTCCGCTCTCTCAGGTTGGATATCCACCGGTTCATTGTTGTCTGAGTGAACATTGAGGCCAGTAAGTAGATGTTGCAAGTGCTCTACTGGAAATACGTCCCATTTTTTGGAATACTCGTTGCAAATTCTTTGATGTTGGGTGACTTCTTACTTGCAATGATTGCATGGGCACAACATTTTCTCTTCTAAATTAACAAAATTTGAAAGGTTCATAGCACTTACGGGGTCCATGTATGTTGAATACGCATGTGAATTTGGGTAAAAATGAGGGGGAGGTGAAGATTCTTTTATACTTCATGCATGGATGGGTCGGTATATTCTTGTTTTTTTATGGAAAGGTGGCAAGTTGCAAAGAATTTAAATTTTAAATTTTAAAAAGATCCAAAAAATGAACTTAAGCAAGCATCGATATCTGCATCAATATAAGCGTCGAAATAGATGTCGAAACCCGCATTGAAATTGGCATCGATATAAGTGTCGATATAGAAGTGGAAACCCACGTTGAAATGAAACTTTACGTCACTTGTATCAACACGTGTACCGATACTTGTATCGATGTATATATTGACGTTGGGGATTTTTAATAGAATCGTGAGCGATGCCTCACTATCAGTGTTTTCGAAAACTGTAGGGAAACCTTCCTAAAAAAATTGAAGATACCCACTTCTCTCCCTTCCCCTATCCCTTTCTTATTTCTTTAATATGCAGTTTCTAATTGTTTCCTCTCCCTTCCCCCATCCATCTCTTGTTTCAAAAATTATTATTTTTTTGTGTCTCTAATATGCAACTTCTAATTGTATGTTTCTTTACAGCTTCTAATTCGTTGGGATTCGAGGTAGCTCTTCACCTTTCTCTTGTTTTTGTTTGTTCATTTTCTTTGCTTTTGATAATAATTGCACCCTTGGTGGGTATTGGGGTTAGAATTAGCTTAGATTTAAGCATGCATGCATCTAGCTTAAGGCTATGCTTAAGGCTTGTGCATAAGCTTAAGCATTATGCTTAAGCTCTATGCAAAAGGCTTAAGCTTAGACAAAGAGATTGAAGCTTATGCATAGAGCTTCAAGTTTCTTTCTTATGTATAGGTTTAGGGTTTAGGGTTTATGTATAGGCTTAGGGTTTAGTATTTAAGCTTATGCTTCTTCTCTTTTTGTAGGTTTATTCAAGCCCGGAATTATCAAGCGTTTAGGCTACGGGACTCATATGGTTTCTCAAAGAAGAGGTAAGCCCTCTTTTTTCATTTTTTGCTTATGCTTCTTCTCTTTGTGTTTTTGCACCCTTGGTTGCTAGGGATTAGGGTTAGGTCAATAGGCTTACGCATAGCCTTATGCATAGCCCTTATGCGTATAGGCTTATGCACAGCCCTTATGCATAGGGTTATGAATAGCCCTTATACATAGTCTTTATGCATATAGGCTTACGAATAAGGGTTATGCAATAGGCTTATGCGTAGTCCTTACGCATATCCCTTTATGCATATAGGCTTATGCAATAACCCTCATGCATAGTCCTTATGCGTATAGTCTTACGCAATATCCCTTATGCATAGCCCTTTATGCATATAGGCTTATGCAATAACCCTTATGCATAGCCTTTTATATGTATAGGCTTATGCATAACCTTATGTCAATAGGCTTACGCATAGCCCTTATGCGTAGGGGTTATGCATAGCCCTTATGTATAGGGTTATGCATAGCCCTTATGCGTAGGGTTACGCATAAGGGTTATGCATAGCCCTTATGCATAACCCTTTATTCATATAGGCTTATGCAATAGCCCTTATACGTATAGGCTTATGTGTAGTCCTTATGCATAGGGTTATGCATAGCTCTTATGCATAGCCTTTATTCATAGCCCTTATATATAGGATTACGCATAAGGTTTATACATAGGGTTATGCATAGCCCTTATGCAATAGGGTTTAGGGTTTATGTAAAGGCTCAGGGTTTAGTATTTAGGCTTATGATTCTTCTCTTTTTGTGTAGGTTTATAAACTCCTTGAACTATCAACAAGCGTTTAGGCTACCGGACTCATACGGCCTTTCAAAGAAGAGGTAAGCCCTCTTTATTCATTTTTTATATATGCTTCTTCTTTTTGTGTTTTTGCACCCTTGGGTGCCGAGGATTAGGGTTAGGTTATGCATAGCCCTTATGCATAAAGGTTATGCATAGCCCTTATGTGTAGGGTTATATGCAAGAGGGTTACGCAGCATAAGGGTTATGCATAGCCCTTATGCATAGTCCTTATGTGTAGGGTTATGCAAGAGGGTTACGCAGCATAAGGGTTATGCATAGCCTTTATGCATAACCCTTTATGCATATAGGCTTATGCAATAGCCCTTATGCGTATAGGCTTATGCATAGCCCTTATGCATAGGGTTATGCATAGCCTTTATGCATAGGATTATGCATAAGGCTTATGCATAGCCCTTATGCAATAGGGTTTAGGGTTTAGTATTTAGGCTTATGCTTCTTCTCTTTTTGTAGGTTTATAAACGTCTCGAACTATCAAGCATTTAGGCTACCGGACTATGACTTCTCAAAGAAGAGGTAAGCCCTCTTTTTTCATTTTTTATATATGCTTCTTATTTTTGTGTTTTTGCATCCTTGGGTGCTGGGAATTAGGGTTAGGTGTTGTGCATAACCCTTATGCATAAAGGTTATGCATAGCCCTTTATGTGTAGGGTTATGAAATAGGGTTACGCATAAGGGTTATGCATAGCCCTTATGCATATAGGCTTATGTAATAGCCCTTATGTGTAGTCCTTATGCATAGGGTTATGCATAGCTCTTATGTATAGCCCTTATGCATAGGATTACACATAAGGCTTATGCATAGGGTTATGCATAGCTCTTATGTAATAGGGTTTAGGGTTTATGTAAAGACTTAGGGTTTAGTATTTAGGCTTATGCTTCTTCTCTTTTTGAAGGTTTATAAATGCCTCAAACTACCAAGCATTTAGGCTACCGGACTCATACGGCTTCTTAAAGAAGAGGTAAGGCCTCTTTTTTCATTTCTTATATATGCTTCTTCTTTTTGTGTTTTTGCACCCTTGGGTGCTAGGGATTAGGGTTTCCCTTATGCATAGAGGTTATGCATAGCCCTTATGCATAGGGTTATGCAATAGGCTTACGCATAAGGATTATGCATAGCCCTTATGCATAACCCTTTATGCATATAGGCTTATGCAATAGTCTTTATGCATAGTCCTTATGCATAGGGTTATACATAGCCCTTATGCATAGCCTTTATGCATATAGGCTTATGCATAAGACCTTATGCATAGGCCTATGCACAAGCCCTTATGCTACATGTTGCCTTTTTTGTTTAAGCTTTAAACATTCTTCTTGTTTTATTTGTGTAGACCATGGATCGTACACCTGGCGACACACCCGCATATAGTCCCAAACTCTCCACCTTCCCTATACCACACAGTTGATGTCCCCATAGCAATTTCACCATTTCATGTCACAGATGAGCCATGAGCAAAGGGCTACGGTGCCAGCCTACTTTGGGGGAGGCACCAGCACTTCTGCACAGCCATCTCACAGCCCCCACCACTACACAGGCCATGCCCTCGGATACTCCACAGCACATCACACAAACCCCACCCACAACTTGCTCAACTACTAGTCGTCATAGACGAGATCGTTCTTCGGGTCGTTGCTGTGGTGGTGATCCACGGATGCTTCTTCCCCCCATTGCTAGTTATGAGGAGACATGCTCATCTCGCCGCTTCAACACAAATCCGGCTACCCCCAATCCATCTTGTTCTCGCTATCAAGTAATGGATGGAAATGTGGTCTTAGATGACATTGGCAACGAGATGAATTCTTGAATTCACAAGTTATGCCATGTATCCTTTGCTCACAATTACATGACTACATAGCATAAACTTGATAAGGCCAAGAAGGAACGAGTCGTGAATCAAGTCAAAATTGAGTTTTTTCCAGCACACACCAGGTAGTGAAGATGTCCATCCTAGATGGATAAAAGATCACATGGTGAATGTGATGAAGCATTGGCGCAATGACATCACACACAAGGTAAAGTCAGGGCGAGAAAAGCCTTGGAATTGCTCACAAGAGATTTGGGAAGAGGAGTGTAGAAAGCACCGTGCAAATCCCCAAAGATACAAGTAGCAAGAGCAGGCCGTAGTGAAGCAAATGGAGAGCATAGGAAGCTCCCATCTTAGAAGCGGTGTGCCTGGGATGCTTTCCACACCTACTTTGTAAGTGTTAATACACATATCACTCACTTTTTTGTGGCATAATGGGTTTAAAATAAGTACTCATGCTTTATGCTTTCACAGCTTTGAGTGGTTGGTCATGATGTGACTGATGTGGAGGAAAGGTACGCCCTAGTGCACGGGACGTATGCTCTCCTCGAGCAACTTGAACAAGAGGGCCAAAACGTGAATTGGACGGATGTGGTGAACATGGTAAATCTCTACATTTTTCACTCATTAATTAATTTTTCCTCACTTGTTATTTGCATACTCTTGAATACTTTTTTACAGGGACTAGTGCCAAACTTTAAGGATAACAATGATGATTAGGAGCTATGTATAGCAGTCGGCCTCAGTGGCGTACTTCTTTTTATCGACTCTATGCCTCTTTTTGTGTACTTTTTGTCGGTTCTATTATGAGTGTTGTAACTTTTGTTACTTAATAGAAATTATCGTTTCATGACTTTTCAGTACAGAATAGCGTTGTAATTTGTAACAGTGGTATAGAGGTACACCCAGCTGCAGGATTACACATGGGTGTACCATTATTTAAAAAAAATTAAAACTTGCATCCATCGATATAAGCGTTGAAACACGCATCGAAATATGTGTCGAAAATAGTGTCGCTAAGCTCATCGAAAATAAGCATCTGAAAATGCGTTGTTGCTTTTTCGTCGAAACCTGTCGGAATAAGTGTTGATATAGGTGTCAGACAAATCAAATATTTTCGACATTTATTTATATCGACGGTATGATATCAACACTTTTTTTGACGTGCATATCGACACTTTTGAGGATTTTCTCTATGTTCAAAACCATTGAAAAAAGCATCGAAAATCAATCCGCTTGTAATAGTGTTTATGAAATATGAAAAGGGACAATCCCCATTTGTCTCACTTGAGTTTGCCTTCTCTCTCTTTTTTCTCTCATTTGAGTTTATGGTAGCTTGCTTGCTTGTGTTGTTGCTTGCTTGCTTTGATTGTTGTTAGTGTATGTGAGTAGGAATGGTAGTGCTCTCCCTTCTCATTGCTATCTACCATGTCCCATTTATATACGATTGGCATGAGGTAGAGGTTGAGCTCTCCATAGCTCCTTCCCTCTTGCTCACTAGCGTTGGATCTCTCCTTGGGTGACACAAGAAGAGTGTGGAGTGAGCCCTATAGCTTCACATCAAAGAGTTAATCCTCATAGGGTTGGCCAAGTGCCATACACCGGATTCGACCCTTGCATGCATATTTCTCTTCTCTTTCTCTTGTTTATGCAAGGTAGTATGCTATTCCTTAACATCTTTGGCCCCGCTGCCGGGGAAGGCATTTGGATTCTTAGGATCCTTCACTTTATTCATTAGCTAGAGTCTTTGATTTAGCTCGGTTGGAGTGCAAATCCACCAATAGGTTGATTAACCATGTTTTGTTTTGTGTTTTGATGATGATTACCTTGAGCTTTGGTTGTTAATCGAGCATTGGCACATTCGAATCTTCATCACCAAGAGCAGGAGAGAAGCAAGTGAATGCCCTTACCTTGCCCTTAACATTCAAGTAACTTTCAATTTTCTATGTTTTGTCCTCATGTTTGCATTTTAGTTTAATCATCTAATTAATTTAAATTTGTTAGCTTAAATAATGTATTATAGGCATCAATAAGTAGCTAGGGACTAACTCTAGCTCCTTGTTAAAACAAAAACACAAAAAATCTTGGGAAGATACCTGAATCAGCAGGAGAAGGAAGAAAATCCTAAGGAAAATAGCATTCTGCCAAAAAGCAGCTCTAAGAAGCACATGTTTATTCGCTTATTAGGCCACGGCCGTGGCAAATCTGCCACATCCCTTCCTTCCCTCTGCAACCCAAATTTGGTAAGATCTGTTGCCTAAAACTAGCAAAGGCATTAAAAATAGATTAAATGCATTTAATTAGGCATAAAGTGCATTCAATCTAGAGGGATATTGTACTGATAGAGAATATCCAGGGAGGCTCTCAGACCTGTAGCCATTAAGTCCTAATCAATTCTGAAAATTCCCATTCTGACTATGCCATAACCATTCTGGAAGTGCCACGTCTGTTCCTCCCCCCTGAGGAGAGAACGCTCGTAGTGCACAATTGCAAGTGCCATGCCCGCATCTTATCTCTGATCCTAGATCTTATAAGTGAACGCCTGTTGCCCGTTCCAATCTGCACCCAACCTTGAATGCCCATTCTTTCTCATCGGAAGCGAATGTCCATTCCTGCTCTTTTGGAAGTGAACGTCCATGGTTTACTTGCCATGCTCGTTCCCTTTCGGACCAAATTTTGAATGCCCGTTCCCTTCTGAAGGCGAACGTCCGTTCCATCCTTCAACTCTGAAGCGTACGTCCATGCCAATCCATAAGCAAATGCATGTTCCTCTTCCCCTGAGAAGTGAATGCCCATTCCACACAGCACTAAACTTCGAATGCCCGTTCTCTTTTGATCTAAAGCAAATGCCCGTTCCATCTTGTCATCTCTAAAGCAAATGCCCGTTCCATCTTGTCATCTCTAAAGCCAATTTGGCAGCAAACGTCCGTTACTTCTCTCATTGAGAAGCAAACGCCCATTCCCATATCACTCTAAAAGCATATGCCCATTCACTCACAAGCGTACGATGGTTCCTTTGCAAATATATATATATATATATATATATCTTTTCTTATAGGGTTCTGCACAACACTTCCATATTTCTATGCACCTATGCTCGGTAGGTTGGTGCGAATAACCCTCTCTTCTAAGAAGTAAGCTCTCGAGATGCCCCTTCATAAGTAAGATCAGACCCATTGGTAAATATCGCGTAGAGTCAAATAGTGCTTGTCTTTGATAATACTAGAGAGAGTGAAGACCTCCCTAGTAGTGGACGAGGGATCCTAGACCCCAAGGCAAGAGAGCCTGAACCACAATAGTGTATGGATAGACCATCTGTTGTCCAGGAGAACTAGTTCCTATCTCTCCAACACATTCTCAGCAAAGCCTTGCATTGAGGCTTCACAATTTTATCATGGGAAACACACAGTCCGAAGATCCGCAACCTAGGGTGAGAGATATGGATCAACCCCAAGAAAATGGGCTTGTTCCGCCTTTAGATCCTAGTGCGAAAGTCAGCCAAAGCGAGAGCCATTAGACCCAGACCTAGTTACCAGTCTGGAGAGCCATACTGTCTCAGGGGTGGTTGATTCAATCAGAGCTCTAGAAACCTTACCGGATCAAGAACCAGGTCCATCTTTCCAAAGGCCTAAGACATCATACCAAAGAGGGTGGGTCTACCTAGGCCCATTGCAAATAACAACGACCAGGCCCGCCTATCTATCAGCAGTACCCACCTCAAGGGGCATACCTAGTATACCAAACAGGACCACGTGGGCCACAACCCAGTCCTTCCAGAGGGAAAAGACCTCCGATAGTCTATTATCCACCCATACCCACTCCTCCATGTTAATCCCATTTTGGATTAACAAGTATGATCCTCTAATTTTAAGGACATTAATAAGTGTCATGAAAAGGCACTATAAAAGTTATACATGATGAGATATTGGCCACCCAATGCCTTAGTTAAGTAAGTTTTGGGCGTTCAAGTGTGAATAAGGGCCAATTGTATATAAGTCATTTTCTCATAATGAAAAGACAATCCCCCTTTGTGCTATGGAGAGCTCTTCTTTGTGTCTTGAGAGAGAGGATTCTAGCATTTGTGCCTCTTCTATGTTTGTATGATTCATGCTTGTGTGGGAGAGTGAGAGAGAGTGATTGCCTTATGCAATGGTGTGAGCGACTGTACGGTGATGGCGTGGAGGTGGAGCTTGGAGGTTTGGAGCTTAACAAGTGAGCTTGGAGGCCTCAAGGGGCTCAAGTTCAAAGCATTGGTAAGTACCTTTACGACAGTTGTGTTCTATTGCTCTTTCTTTAGGTGAATGCATTAAGTTTTCTCTGGAGGTGAGGTAGCCCCCATAACATTTTTGACGCCTCTGTTGGGGAAACACCTTTGTTTCTTCCTTTCTATTGGAGGTGAGGTAGACCATAACATTTTTGGCACCGCTGCCTGGGAAACACCTTTGTTTCTTCCTTCCTCTCTTGGAGTTTCAGCTCCCATTGCATAAGATTCATGATTGCCTTTGCATTTTGGTAGTGCATTGCGTAGGAAATGAATGGAAAAGATTTGTGTGAAAATAAAAAATCATGAGAAATTAGTTGTGTTTGTTGTGTATGTGTGTGGTGGGGTAGTCTTAGAATAGAGCTTCATTATTTTTTCTAGTTAATTATGATATTTGCATCATTGGAATCATCAACATGAATGAGCAGGTTAGTGTTCTGTTTTTCTTCTTTTCAAAAATTCACAAAAATCAAAAAAAATAAGGAGCCATTAATTGTGCCTTGAACTTGTATTCCACTCCTTAGACATGGCATAATCATTTTGGAAAGTGTTGGATAAGTATTTTGCACCCAGTATCACATTAGTCGACGTGGAAGTTCCCATGTGAAACTATAGGAAAATGTTCACGTCGTGAACCGTTTTCTGCAACTTCACGCCGTGAACCACTCCCGACATCAGCGTCGCGATTAACACAATCCCCCTTTGTGCTATTGAGAGCTCTTCTTTGTGTCTTGAGAGAGATTGAGAGAGAGAATTCTAGCATTTGTTCCTCTTCTATGCTTGTATGATTCATGCTTGTGTGGGAGAGTGAGAGAGAGTGATTGCCTTATGCGATAATGTGAGCGACTCTACGGTGATAATGTGAGCGACTCTACGATGATAGCGTGGAGGTGGAGCTTGGAGGTTTGGAGCCTAACAAGTGAGCTTGGAGGCCTCAAGGGACTCAGTTCGAAGCATTGGTAAGTACCCTATGATAGTTGTATTCTATTGCTCTTCCTTTAGGTGAATGCATTGAGTTCCCTCTTGGAGAGGTGAGGTAGCCCATAACATTTTTGGCACCACTGCCAGGGAAACACCTTTGTTTATTCCTTCCTCTTGGAGTTTCAGCTCCCATTACATAAGATTCATGATTGCCTTTGCATTCTGGTAGCGTATTGTGTAGGAGATGAATGGATAAGATTTTTGTGGAAGTAAAAAATCATGAGAAATTGTTGTGTTTGTTGTGTATGTGTGTGGTGGGGTGGTCTTAGAGTAGAGCTTCACTATTTTTCTAGTTAATTTTGATATTTGCATGACTCTAATCATCAACGTGAGAACGAGCAAGTTGGTGTTCTATTTTCCTTCTTTTCAAAAATTCACAAAAATAAAAAAAAAAGTAGCCATTGACTATGCCTTGAACTTGTATTACACTCCTTACACTCCTTAGACATGGCACAATCATTTTGGAAACTATTGGATAAGTATTTTTCACCCAGACTCACATTAGTCGACACACGAGAAGTTCCCATGTGAACCGTTTTCTACAACTTCACACCGTGTACTGCTCCTGCCATCTCACGGAAATCCCTTTCAGGGGATTTTGTCTCACGAAAATCCCCTTCATGGGATTCCATCTCACGGAAATCCCTTTCATGCTTTAAAATCTCATGGGATTTCGTCTCACGGAAATCCCTTTCACATCACTAACTCTCATGGGATTCCATCTCACGGAAATCCCTTTTATGCCTTAAAATCTAATGGGATTCCATCTCATGGAAATCCCTTTCACGGGATTCCCTCCTCATGACCTGCAGTTTCATGGAACTACCAAAATCCAGCACCTTCATGCTACATCATTAACCTGTTCAATTAACACACCTTGTTTATTGCTGCATCTTTTCTACTCTCACTTCTCAACATATAGATTTTTCCACTAACCCTCTCGCCCTCCCCCCCGAGGAGATATTGGCACCTCACCCGTCTCCCCAACAGCAACCTCATGAGGTATGCTATACTGTTCCCCAAGAAAATCTTGAAGCTTTTACTGATGATACAGTTTTGGAGTCATTGTTTGGTGCAGAATATGAAGGGGCTTCATTCGAGCTGGCAATCCACTGTTAAAGTCAAAGTTGATGTTCAAGGTGTTAATGCAAGTAACACCATTTGAGCCAACTCGAAGAATTCTACCAGAGGCCTACTCCGAGGTCACAGTGACAAAACAGCCTTATGTACCATAACGAGCACCTCGCCCCCAGATTTAGAAGAACTACTCCCAGCCACATTGTGGTCTAATGTGGCGCGACACACAAAATTAGCCAATCCACAATTGGCCAACCTGCTGGAGATCAGAATTGTTACCTTCATGATCAGTTATTGCTTTCACAAGTGGAGGAAAGCTCACCCAGTACTACACACACAAGGGGGATATGCCACTATCACAGATGATGCACATCCCAAATTAGAAGATTTTGGCATACAGTCGGATTGGAGAAAAGAATTCTTTACAATTCCATTATACAACCAAGTCTATATGTGCGCGCCACCAACTCAGCGAGTTGACCCATTATACATGCCACTAATGATGGACTCCACTGGAGTTTTAGGAGGCCAAGCAACACGACTCCCATGTCTGTTACAATTTCCCAGTCTTCATACCAGTAACCTTTGCAGACATATGGGAGCAAAGAAAACAAATGCTAACTTGGATACAAGCATGGTGTCGTATTGGATACAGGCATGGCGCCGTATCCTAGACCTAGCACCCAATCGTGGCCAGTGTTCAATTTTTAAAAATTGCTCGTGGTTTTGATTGATCAACCCAGAGAGCCCTATGATGGATATGAAGCTGAACAACTCAAATTCGACATGTCATGTTTCAAGACATGGTGGACACAGGGTTGTGGCATTCACACTCAGCATTCAAAAGAACCCTCAGCTTCAGTCATGCTGAAACTTCTACCGTCACTCATGAGTTCAGTGAGACCAGGTCTTTTGACCTCGATAATAGGTTCTGAGGATAGAACCTACATCAGGTAGGGGGGGATGTTAATCCCATTTTGGATTAACAAGTATGCTCCTCCAATTGAGGACATTAATAAGTGTCATGAAAAGGCACTATAAAAGTTGTACATTATGAGATATTGGCCACCCAATGCCTTAGTTAAGTAAGTTTTGGGCACCCAAGTGGGCCAATTGTATATAAGGCATTTTCTCATAATGAAAAGACAATCCCCCTTTGTGCTAATGAGAGATCTTCTTTGTGTCTTGAGAGATATTGAGAGAGAGCATTCTAGCATTTGTGCCTCTTCTATGCTTGTATGATTCATGCTTATGTGGGAGAGTGAGAGAGAATGATTGCCTTATGTGACGGTGTGAGCGACTCTACGGTGATAGCATGGAGGTGGAGCTTGGAGGTTTGGAGCTTAACAAGTGAGCTTGGAGGCCTCAAGGGACTCAAGTTCAAAGCATTGGTAAGTACCATACGGATAGTTGTGTTTTATTACTCTTCCTTTAGGTGAATGCATTGAGTTCCCTCTTGGAGGTGAGGTAGCCCATAACACTCCACAAACCATTCCCCAACCAGCACCACCAGGTCCTGCCATGATAGGGTTGACACCTGAAATGTTAAGATTTGCCACCATGGAAATAGGGAGGATATGGTAGCCGCGGGGGGAATCGCTCCCCCTACACTGCTCAACCCAAATAGGAACGAATCAAACCAACAAACATCTCGAAGTTGATCACAAAGTTTGATGGTACAGGTGAGCCCATTACTCACCTGGAGATGTTTAATCAGATTTGTGAAGCATTTGGGAAACTCTTTTCCTCGGTACACCGGGGCAAAACATAACCAAATTTTTATAAAGGAATCCCACTAATACAGTGGTCGGGCGGTTGGCTACGGGCGGTTGGCGGAGGGAATCAGGCTGTGCCTTGTTAAAGGAGGAAAAAGCGATGATTCTATGGACCAAGTGTAAGTCTCTTCTTTGATCTAACCATGTGACTTCAGGTTGGGTCGGATCAGTTTGAATAATTAAGACTTTGAAACGTTAGATTAATTATCTCGTTATTTTAGAAGATTTTCCTGGAGGAATCGCCCATGCCTTCCAGGCGAGGGAAGTATTTTCGGGTTCATTTCGGAGGAACCGTCGGGCTAATCTTTTGTCTGGACATCCGAGGCCCCGAGTGTGGATCCCTGCCCCGTGCGAGAGGCTGACGCTGCTTTCGCCGCAGCACCCTCGGAGGGGGCGAGGGTCTCACAGCTGGTATCAGAGTTTTGTTGAAAGCTAATAAGCAAAAATGAGTTCTTATCAGAAATTAATAATAAAAACTCACAGCTGGTATCAGAGTTTTGTTGAAAGCTAATAAGCAAAAATGAGTTCTTATCAGCAATTAATAATAAAAACTCAGAAAGAGCATTTATGTATTTTATTTTCATTCCTTAAGCTTCATTAATGAAGATTTTTAATCAAGAAAATTGGTTTTATAGATGGAAGTTCCACACTTATCCAGTATTCATGACCTCACCCAGTCAAGATATGACTGCTTTCGCCTTCGAGCATCTCATCTCTTCTGCTACAACTCGAACGAGCCGAGCCCTGACTCACAGGCCATTTCGAGGATTTATATTTCCTTGACCCAGCAGAGAGACGACAGCATAAGTGTTTGTAGAGGACAATATGTCCATGCCTCTTGTGTGACTAGCGCACGATGTTGAGGCAGAATATCTCATTGGTCATGATTCTGATGAGGCTAAAAGTGATACATGGTGTTATTTTATATCACCCTATGCCTCGAGATTTCAGACTTTCCTGCCATATCTACAGACTTCTTAGTCGCTTTATTCCTAAAAGGAGAAGATAGTAGCTCCCTTGGCAGTAAGGGAACATTTGTATCAGGGCATCTCTGTAGCCCAGTATCACCATCTTATGTGTCTCCCAAGGAGATTTTTACTTTCTGGAGCCGAGATGCTCTATGTACATATTACAACCTTTATTTAAATAAAGAAATGTTTTGTGGAAAACTTCTCTGTTATATAAGTGATTGTTTATTATATGACGAATTGATGAAACAAAATCTGCTACTCGGACATATGTCATAGATCTCCAATAAGATCTTTTATCTTGTTTAAGAAATTATTTTCTAAACCTCTTAAGACTTAGGATCTCGTTGATGATGAAATCAAAATAAAAATTTAATAATGTATCATTTTGCAGATCCATGAGGCAAGGGAACCGTGGCCGTCAGCTAGACCCTCTCATTGATGAAGAAGAGCTTGACCCCGACGTTCACAAGGCTCTTCACATAACTTAGCCAAGACCCTTCAAAGGTGAAGGGGAGAACTTGGGCGGCAAGGCTGTGGAGAAGTGGGTTGAAGCCATGGAGGAATATTTTGATGTCAACGGATACAACGAGAGGAACAAAATGGCTCTTGCTAGGCTGAAAATTGTGGAAACAGCCAGGGTGGCATGGAGAAACCATTGCGACACCAATTAAGTGGATAGGAATACCCAGTCCTGGAATGATCTTAAAGCATATCTAAGGAAGAGATTTCTCCCCCCGGATTTTTAGAAACCAAGATGAATGAATTTTTAGAGCTAAACCAAGGGAACGTAACAGAGTGCCAGTTCAGAGTCCTACCCTTGGGAGTCTATGATGGAATCCTTGGAATGGATTGGCTCCATAAAAATCAGGCTGACATTCACTGTCACAAAGGAACCATCTCTTTCCTTGACCTTCACGGGAATAAAGTTCAAGGAACTAGAATTTTCGGATCCCCAATGCTGCAAATTAGTCAAGGCTTCTAAATTGTTAAAAGGGCTCAAAAAGAGGCTGTAAAAGAGAATCTGTAAATGTGAGAGAACCTATGAAAAGGTGAGAAGAATCTACTGGGTAGATGAGAAGATTTAGGAAGTGTGGAGATATTCTGGGGAGAGGTGGAGAGAATCAAAGAAAAGAGGTGGAGAGAATCAAGCAAAAGAGGTGGAGTGAATCAAGGAGAAATCAGTGGGATTAGATGCTTGGATATAAACTCTATACTGAGGCATTGGCCTAATGAGAATTTGCTGGTTTTTGATTATCCATGCCTACATTAAGCTATTAGTTGATTACTCACTAATCACGTATTAATTATCATCTAATCACTTTGTTAATTATCACTAATCACGTCTTAATTATCATCTAATCACTTTGTTAATGATGTTGATTCTAGTATTTGATCCACCATAGCTCATCACATTGTTATAATTTTAACATGGTATCAGAGCCAAGCCTAGAATCCATCAATTTGTGAGCCCATTATCTTGCTAATTACTTTGCTAATTAAGATTAGTAGAAAATTAAAATTTTCACGGGGTGGTTGGCTAACCCATTGACAGATGCCAGTGGCTTTGCCCTAGGAGGTGCACTTATGCAGAAAGGTCATGCAGTAGCCTATGAATCCAAAAAACTTAGAATGCATGAGAGAAATTATGATGTCCATGACTTGGAGTTACTCTCAGTAGTTTATGCTCTAAAGCTATGGAGACATTATCTTTTGGGATAGAGATTCATGTTGATGGGGACAGATCATCAAAGTCTGAAGTGGATCTTCACCCAAATGGATCTCAACATGCATCAAAGAAGGTGGATGCAGACCCTGCAGGAATTTAATTCTGAGATTAAGTACCGACTAGGGAAAGAAAATGTGGTAGCAGATGTACTCAGTAGGAAAGAAAATGTGGTAGCAGATGCACTCAGTAGGAAAGCCTCTTTGCTTGCAATAACATTGGTGTCAAATCCGTTGATCAGTGAAGCAAGAGACAAGATCATGGAAGACAAATTCTTTGCCCCTATTGCTACCCTACTAATGCAGGAAAGTAAGACTCCTCAGGAAATGAGTCGAGTTCTTGGGTACAAATTGGACAAAGGATGCATGTATTACAATAATCGGCTATGCATTCCCAATGATGAGGAAACAAAGGGAAAAATTCTGAGAGAAGTCCATGATAGCCCGATAGCTAGACATCCAGGGTTCATAAAGACCTACATGTCTATAAAGAAGAGCTTCTTTTGGCCACAAGACTCAAAAAGGATGTACTTAATCATGTGCGTTAGCGTTTAATATGTCAAAGAGTCAAGGCAGAAAGGGTTAAGATGCCAGGAAAGTTGCATCCCTTAGACATTCCACAGATGAAGTGGGAATGTGTCAGTATGGATTTTGTTACTGGACTACCGTCAGTGCAATCAAGTTACAACTCCATTTTTGTGGTAGTTGACAGATTAACCAAGGTTGCCCATCTGATTCCAGTAAAAGAAACCTACAGTGCAGTGGATGTTGCCAGAGTCTTCCTCAAGGAGATTTTCAGGTTGCATGGCTTACCCAGAAGGATAGTGAGCGATAGAGATCCTAAGTTCACGTCAAGGTTCTGGACTGCATTATTCGAAGCAGTGGGAACTTCCTTATATCTCAGTACTGCTGATCATCCCGAGATAGATGGCCAGACAGAAAGAGTAAACCAAGTAATAGATGATATTCTTCGGTCATGCTGTGGGGCAGAGAACCCAAGAAGTGGTTAAGCTACTTACATCTAGCTGAGTTTGCTTATAATGCCTCTTATCACACCGAAGTATCGAGATGAGCCCTTTCAAAGCTTTGTATGGACAAGATTGCCTCACACCATTAACTTGGTCTAACCCATTGATCATGGTCGAGATGTCCAGACAAATGCTTGATGATATGGAGCAGCAGATGCAGGCAATCCGCAAAGATATTAAGGTTACCTACTAGGATCGACAAAAGCAGTATACTGATAAGAAGAGAATGGAGAGAGTGTTTGAAGAATCAGATATGGTATTCATTCATGTACGACCCAAGAGAAGTTCTTTATCTCTAGGGAAGTACAAAAAGTTGTCTAGATACTGTGGACCATATGCCATTACAAAGAAAATAGGAGATCTAGCCTATGAACTTCTTCTATCTCCCCATCTCAAGGTACATAATGTGTTCCATGTCAGTTTGCTTATGTACCCAGCCTGAGTCATGTGTTAGATGATGAGCAATTGACTTTTTCGGCTCAAGGCCAGATGGAACTCCAACCCGAAGAAATCCTAGATGTTCGGGAGAAGGCTCTCAGGAACAAAGTCCTTAGAGAGTTTTTGGTCAAGTGGAAGTTCTACCCTTTAGAGGATGCCACTTGGGAGAAAGAAGAACAACTGGTAAAGGACTACCCCCACTTTGCGAGATAAGGACATCTTGCATTTTTCAAGTTAGAGAGGATGTAAGGTTCCTCCTCAGCCCCTAAAGATGTATAAGTTCTCCTCTCAGTCCCCTGTAATCATCCCCTATTTCAGAATGCAAGAAAACATTGTTTTCCTTTGTTTTTGGCCTAGTGCAAGAAAACATTGTTTTCCTTTGTTTTTGGCCTAGAGAGAGAAAATATTCTAGAGATAGGTAATATAGTTTTGAGATAGGATATAAAGTTATCCTTTAAATTTAAGATGAATTTCCCTAAAACATAAGTTTAAAAAGATTTTTCCAATATTATGCATTAGAAATTAATTGAATATGTGCATTGGACACCTTAGCCGAAGGGTACCCATTTTCAAAAAATTATGGATTAAGGTCCAAAGAGCGTTCTAATGGGCCAATGGGGTTAATCCAAGTGTTTTAATAAGAAAAATGCAAGAATAAAAGAAAATCCACCAAAAATGAGTAAATTCTCACATAAGATGAAGAGTTGACTAGTACTGGCACTTAATAGTAAAAAAAATAAGAATTTTGACACCTCAGAAGGGTGAGTGGAGCTCATGAAGGAGGTGCCTAGAATCCTCATCATTACCCCAATTTTTAATTCAAAAAAATGAGATATTTCATCTCTCCTCTCTCCTCTTTCAAACTAGATCAGAAAAGTGGGCCTAACTGGTCCAAAACGTGTCCAAATTGGATCAAACTGAAGCTGGAAGCCTCTAGATCCCAGTTGGACTTGGTTGGTAGCCTCCCTCTCCTATAAATATAACCCCATTCCTTTGTATTTTCATCTTAGTGTATTTACATGCTAGTGTAATTTTTAATTTAGTGTAATTCCATTATCCCTCTACCTTGCCTCTCCATTGTGAAGCTTTGGGGCTTCACTAATCCTCTTCTTCTCTTGGAGATTACCCTCTTCTTCTTGGTGGCCAAGCTTCTTCTTTGAGGGCTACACATCTCCCTAAAGAATCAAGCCACAAAAACCAATGGTAAGCCTAAAACAATGATGTTTTACCCTCTTCTTGGATGGTAATCTTCTTCCCAACCTCTCTACATGCTTGGGAAGCATTCTAATTCATAGTTTCTTCTTAAAACCATGCCCTTATTGATTTAAGTTGTTTTGATGAATTAATGTTAATCTCTTATGCTTAAATTTATTATTTTTTATTTGTAATCTCTCTTTTTGAAAGAATACTCACTTTTATGGTTAAATCCTTCTTGGAAGGATAAGCTTTAATTCTAATCTCATTTTCTTACCCAAAACTCTAGGCCTAACAAGCTAGAGATGGAGATTAAACATTTTTTATGATTTTTAATCTATTCATTTAAGCTTGTTTTTATGTTAAGAAAATTCATATTTATTCATTTTAAGATGAGAGCTTATGCTAACATTCTTATAATTATTTTCATAAAAGAAGTTATATTTGGGTATTTTTTTTAAATAAACAAGATGCTTAGATGCAATTATGCTTAGATTTATGCATAAAGAATTTTTATATTAAAAGAGGAAGTCCCACCATATTTTTATGTAATTATGTTTATGCATAAATTTCATAATGCAAAAAGAGAAATTTTCATCATATTCTATGCATAAACATTAAAAGAAGGATTTTTGTTACATTTTTTAATATACATTCGCAGTAAGCTCATGTATAAATATCTAGATGTCAAAAAGAGGAATTTTCACGATATTCTATACATAAATATTTTAAATATTAAAAGAGGTATTTTTGTTATATTTTAAATAGATATATTCATGGTATGTATATACATGGATATTTTTATTTGTCAAAAGAGGAATTTTCATCGTATCTTTAAATAGGAATATGCATAATTAGTTTTTGTAACAAAAAGAGAAAGTTTCATCATATTTCTATGTAGATAATTATGGCATGTTGATGCCTAGGTTCAAATGGAGAAAAGAATAATTAAGAATATTTCTATATCAATATTTTAATAAAATGATGTATGCATATTTATTAAAGGATCATTTAGAAAAATAAATATCCTTGTTAAATTCCATTATTCACGAGTAGATAATTTATAGTTCTATTATGTCCAAGGAAGAATGAATTTTCATATTTTTGGATGTTTACCCTTACGATTAGAAATCATAGTTATTTTATGAGATAAATGGAAAAATATCTTAGGGAATAGATCTAGGAATAAATTCAAGTAATTATGTGCTAGACCATGATCAGGAGAGAAAGGTGGGTGAGTAAGATGCCTGCCCATCTCTTGATTCGTAAATTAAGCCAAGACTTGTGAGCATTCCCATTTCTTCAGTATACGAAGAAGGGATAACTGTCTGATTTAGAGAATTTTTCCTAAGACCTGAAATCATCTATAAATAAGTTAGAAATTCATTTTTAAATTGTAATTGATGGATGGATCACCGAGATACGAGATTCGTGATTTTCATTAAAGGAAGTTTGGGTTTTAAAAAAAGGTTTTTGTGAAACCAATACTAGAGATGTTTTCTCGTGAAATGGCTTTTCGTGAGAGGAAATAAAAGTCAATGGGAAAATCTTACTTGCATAGAAACTCTATTTTTATAAAGGACTGTCTTATGCTAGAATGCTAGAGGAAGCATTTGGTTTATTGTTTAAAGGAGAGTTGCAACAACAACTGGCGCGGGGAGTCAACGAAGGACGTCTCTCGTGCGGAGCCTGCAAGGTCTTGACCAGCCTCGGTAAGGTTAAAAATGGTGTGCTTCCGGTACTATGGGCGAGGGCCGACGAAGTGGTCCCTTAGTGAAGTGCTAAGACACCTAAGGAGGATCCTAGAGAGGGTTTTGACTAGGCGATGCACGGGCTCGCGGGATTGCTAGGACACCCATGCGTATGTCGAGGGAGATCTTCATGGATTGGCAAGAAATTTATTTAAGTGAACTAGAAACTATGAAATTGGATCTCGTTGGTTGACTAGCTGGTCTTCAACAGAGAGTCCGGATAACACTTGATTGTAAAACAATGAAAATGGAATACTAAGGATTATGATGGAAACACTGTGGCTTTATTGCAGTTCTGTCTTGAAAATAGATGAATCTGAAAAAGGCAATTTCATATTGGGTGTGTAAGTGGTGTATCTATTTAATATATTTGCATGAGTGCCAGCTACTAGGGGGCCTGGGAACTCTTTTCCCTTTAATACTCGGGACAAAACACAACCAATTTTTTATAAAGAGGGATCCCACCAATACAGTGGTTGGGAGGCTTAAAGTCCAGTTATGTTTAAATTACAATAGTTGAAGTAGGTCACATGGTAATTCTTATTTTATGGGAATTATCAACGGATGTGCCTCACTTCAGGGAGAAAAAGTGATGATCTCTATGAACCAAGTGCAAGTCCCTCCTTGATTCAGCCGTGTGACCCATGGGTTCGGTTGGATTACAAAGGATAGTTAAGGCTCTTGACCCTGTTAGATAAATTTTCGTTAGAAGATATTCCTAGAGGAATCGCCTGTACTTTCTAAACGAGGAAAGCTTTTCCGGTCTTGGTTTCAGGAGAACCGCTAAACTAGTCCCTTGCCCAAACATTCGTGGTGGGCGAGGCCCCAAGTGGGAAGCTTTGCCCTATGTAAGAGGTTGCTACTTCCGCTGCTAGCAGTCCAGAGTTCGATGCGCCGAGAGGGCAGGGGTCTCATAGTGCTAACCATATTAACACAACTCCATAGGGTCTGTTCTCTCACCACACTGGGTGACTAGGAAACTTCTCACAAGACAAGGCTATGATGAGGGCGCTTCTCAATTGTGGATCCCCAAGAGATCTAACCATCCGCCTCATCCATAGGCACACAAAGCTCCTCATCCCCAATCTCACCTTCTTTGATGGTTGGGTGGGAAGGTTTATGTGTCAGTGATGAGGGTGGAGGGGTTGTTGATGTGGAGGCTCCCATGGCGAGGTGGATGTCAAAGAGGGGTGGGGGCTTGGTTGAGATTGACAGGATGTCGTGGAATGCAATATGCATTCCCAACTACAATGACAAGGAGGGTAGTGAGGGTGGGGTGGGTGAGGGAGGTGGGGTAGGAAAATGAATTGGGGGAGAAGATGCTTGGGGAGGGAAGAGAGGGGTAGTGTGGATGCACTAGATGGGGGTGAGGGTGGGGTGGGTGAGGGAGGTGGGGTAGGAAAATGAATTGGGAGAGAAGATGCTTGGGGAGGGAAGAGAGGGGTAGTGTGGATGCACCAGATGGGGGTGAGGGTGGTGGTGGTGGTGGTGGTGGTTGGGTGCTGGTACTTGGGTGAGAGGAACTGAGTGGTGGAGGGGGAGGTGGGGGAGATGAGGATGGTGGGGGTGGAGGTGGAAGGCTGCCGTGGGCTGTTGTCGCTACCATCATGGCCGTCATGGTCATGAGCATTTTTTGCCAAATCAGCTGGTCCATGGGATCGAAAAAATGCTTCAGCTGTGCTGCCGCTTCCTTGAAGGTGAATTCCATGGGGATTGCCATGTGTGAGTCATCAAACTGGCATATTCTTGTGGCTTCCATGACCTCCATTCACTCATGACATTTGTGGTACGGTACAAGGAGGCCCGCTTGAATAAGGGAGAAGGGAGTCATTGCAGAGGGAGTGGTAGGCTTCATTGACGATGTGCCATTTCCTACCATGTAGATGTTGTAAGGCATCGGTCATCCTCTGGGAGGGGTAGGGATATGGACACAGACCTCCTAAGATGGAGAGGTCAATAACATCAGCTGGGTCAGATGGAAAGCTGCGAAGGAAGTGACTCCAACTAATCAATATGGCTTAGAGAGGGTGGGGAGGCATCTCGTACACATCACCATGGGTTGCATGCACACTCTCTGTGTATGCCTAGCTATATCTGAAACTACCTAACCACGCCCACGTTGGTGTCTAGTGTGTTTTGATGAGATCCATGAAGGGAGGAGGGTCCAGCCTTGATGAAATGAGGGGGGAAATCTGTAAAGTGCTTTGGGGCTAGTGTTTCGAAAAGATTCTACTAAAATAAATCACGTTTTTACTTCTCCTCCTCCTCGGCCTTTCTTCTTGCTTCCACAGCTTGCCAGCTCCTCCTATGTAGGGCATGGACTGGGTGGTGGGGTACCTACTCCTTGCTGTAAGATTCCTCCCCTAGCCTCTCAGGATGTCCAGTATCTTCCCCTGTAATCATTTCCCTCTTCATCAGAAATATAAGAGATCTTGTTTCTACCTGTTTTGGACTAGAGAGAGAATATTCAGATTTTAAATATTTTTGGATAGAAAAATACCTCATCTTATTAAAATAAGTTCCCCTGAAACAGAAGTTCAAAAAGATTTTCAGAAGGTGCATTAGAAATTAAGTATAATCTATTCAAGAGGCATTATCCTGGGGGTGAAGATTTTTTCAAAATTTTAAATTAAGGTTCCTATGGACCAATAAGATTCATCCAAATGTAGGGAGGAGATAAATGAAGAAATAAAAGGAAAATCACCCAAAAATGAGTAAATACTCACATAAGATGAAGAGTTGACTAAGGACAAGGTTAATAGTTAAAAAAGAGAGATATTTAGGTGAAATGATGCATTTTTGACACCTCTGTATGGGAGAATTTCCCTCATGAAGAGGGCGCCTATTTCACATGCTTGAATGAGTTTTAAACTCCCAAATAATGAGATATTTTCATCTCTCCTCTCTCCTGTTTCAACTAGATCCAAAAAGTGAGCAAAACTGACCTAAAAATGGTCAAAAATTGACCAAACTGATCTGGAAAATTCTAGAATCAGTTTGCTTGGTTAGAGACTCACTTTTTCCTATAAATAGAAGCCCTCCCCTTTGTTGAAACTTAATAGTGTTTTATGCACTGTTACTCTGCTCCTCCCAAGCCAAGAACTGTGAATTTATTAATAATTCACTAGTTTTTGACATTTCCCTCTTCCAAAGATTGGTGGCCACTCTTGTTACAAACAAGAGTTGAACCCTCAAACCATCAAGCCAAAGGAAAGCTTCAAGAATTTATGTAAGTAGAGATTCTTGTATTTTTCTTTATTGATTTTATGTTTTTCTAATGTTTATGATTGTTTGAAGTGATAAATGGATGTTATGCCTTGATCGAAAGGCTTATCCCCTCTCTCTTCTTAGAATCAACCCTTCTTTATCCTAGTTAAGTGAAAATTATTAGAATTAAAATTTTTATAATGTTTTATCTTTTATAAGTGAATTTTTATTAGTATAGATTACTTTAAATCAATTAGAGTTAATTTTTAAGACAAAATTAAGTAGAAAAAATTAAAAAATGGTCAACCATACAAAGGAGGTTATGGAAAATTTTTTGGAAATAAGAATTATCTTTTATTATACTAAAAGAGTAATTCCTATCAATTCTATACTCTAGAAGTGTCATTTTCATGCATAGAAGATGCATATTGATTATTATTATTCTTATGCATAAAGGAATAATTTTCTTTTATTATGAAAGTGTTACTTTCATCAAAATAGATTTTTATGCATAAAGGAATAATTTTCTTTTATTATGAAAGTGTTACTTTCATCAAAATAGATTTTTATGCATAAAGGAATAATTTTCTTTTATTATAAAAGTGTTACTTTCATCAAAATAGATTTTTATGCATAAAGGAATAATTTTCTTTTATTATGAAAGTGTTACTTTCATCAAAATAGATTTTTATGCATAAAGGAATAATTTTCTTTTATTATGAAAGTGTTACTTTCATCAAAATAGATTTTTATGCATAAAGGAATAATTTTCTTTTATTATTAAAGTGTTACTTTCATCAAAATGGATTTTTAGGCATAAAAGATTATGTTTTTATTATAAAAGTGTTACTTTTATCATATTTGATTTTCATGCATAGAGTTATGCATAAAAGATTATTATTTTATTGTAAAAGTGTTACTTTTATCATATTTGATTTTCATGCATAGAGGTATGCATAAAAGATTGTTATTTTATTGTAAAAGTGTTACTTTTATCATATTTGATTTTCATGCATAGAGGTATGCATAAAAGATTGTTATTTTATTGTAAAAGTGTTACTTTTATCATATTTGATTTCATGCATAGAGGTATGCATAAAAGATTGTTATTTTATTATAAAAGTGTTACTTTTATCATAATTGATTTTCATGCATAGAAGTATTCATAAAAGATTATTTTTTTTGTAAAAGTGTTACTTTCATCATAAATGATTTTATGCATAAATTAGATGCATAAAAGAAATTCTTTTATATTAAAAGAGTGATTTTCATCATAAATGATTGTATGCATAATCATATGCATAAAAGATATTTTTTTATATTAAAAGAGTGATTTTTATCATAAATGATTTTATGCATAAATAGGATGCATAAGAAGAATTCTTTTATTCTAAAAGTGTAATTCCTACTAAATTGGATTTATGCATGGAAAGATGCATAAAGAAATGTATTTTTAGTTCAAAAGAGTTATTTTTGTCAATTTTGATTTTATGCATAGGAAGATGCATTAAAGATTTGATTTTGTATTCAAAAGTATCATTCTCATTTAAAATGAATTTATGCATAGGAAGATGCATAAAAGATTGATTTTTATTTTGAAAGTGTTAGTCTCCTTAAAATGGAATTTATGCATAAATAAATGCGTAAAGAAATCTTATATCAAAAATAAGAATTCTCTTGTATTCTATAAATAGATATGAGGATGTGAAATGAATCAATTAGATGAAAATGAACGAGGAATAGATGGAGATGTATGTATGTGAAAGAATAGATGTAGTTATATGTATGTGAAAGAAATGATGTAGATGTGGAATGTGGATATGGATGTATGGATGTAGATATGGAATGTGAATGTGAATGTGGATGTGTGAATGGGGATATGGATGTAGATATGGAATGTGGATGTGGATATATGTAAATGTGAATAAGGATGTGGAATGTGGATATGGATGTCTGGATGTGAATGTGAATGTGGATGTATGTGAATGTGAATGTGGATGTGTGAATGGGGATATGGATGTAGATATGGAATGTGAATGTGGATGTAGGTGAATATGAATGTGGATGTGTGAATGGGGATATGGATGTAGATATGGAATGTGGATGTGGATGTATGTGAATGTGAATGAGGATGTGGAATGTGGATATGGATGTATGGATGTGAATGTGAATGTGGATGTATGAATGTAGATGTGGATGTGGATGTATGAATGTGGATTTGGATGTGGATGTGAAAATGGATGTACGAATGTGGATGTGTGTGTGGAATAATGAATGCAAATATGAATGTGAATAGATATGAAGTCGATATGAGCGAATGGATGAGATGAGATGTCATGTGAATCAAAATGTGAATGAATAATATAAGATCTGAACGAATGAGATATAATGAGAAATGGATGTGAGGAGACGTAATGTAAATTAAGAAAGATAGGAATGGATGTTATGTGAAGTGAATGAATCCTATGTGATGGGATAGAAAATGATGTATCTGGTCAAGAATGCATACACATATGAATTGGAATTGGATTAAATAATATGGATTAATGTGGAATAATGTGGAAAGACGAGAGTTTAAAATAGAAATTGTATTTGTGACCTGTTTGTAAATGACTGTTTTATGTCAAGAATGCTGGGGAAGCATTTTGACCATCTTGTGATTAAGGTCGTGGAGACCTAACTATTAAAGTTGCAACTGCTGACGGAGAGTCAATGGAGGACGTCTCGCGTAGCAAGGTCGGCCAAGGTCTTGACCAGCCTCGGTTCAATTTAAATGGTGAGCTTCCGGTATGGTGGATGAGGGACCAAGGAAGCGGCCTATGAGTGAAGCGCTAGGTGACCTGCAAAGGATCCTAAAGGGTGCTGACCATACGGTGCTCGGGCTCTGGATCGCCGAAGATACCCACACGTGCGTCGTGGAAGATATTGGAATAAGGAGTAAGAGTTGTTTTCTGAAACCGGGCATGGATCTGGTTGAGTGACCTTGCTGGTCCTCAACGGATGAGTCCATATGGCTCTTTTATATGGATCTGTTGGTTGATTTTGCTGATCTTCCACGGAGATTCCATTTTGTTATGTGAATATATTGCCGGTTACTATGAGCTAGGAACTATCGAAAAGGCCCGTGAGTGAACAGGTGGTGAGCGTTCTGGTTGCCAATGATGCCATAAGTACACCGATGATGAATGAATGATTAGAAATATGGATTCAACCAGAGATTTTGAGAATAGTGATCAATGACATAATGGTTTCATTAAAGGATTGTTTTAAAGTTAGCTGATGCTGAGAAAAAGGCAATTTCATATTGGGTGCGTAAGTGGTGTGACTAGTTTTATGTTTGCATGAACATCTGGCTAGGGGGCCTGGGAACTCTTTTCCTTGGTACCCGGGACAAAACCTAACCAAATTCCTAATTGGATCCCATCACTACAGTGGTTGGGCAGTTGGCTAACCCATGGGACTGGAGGGGGTTAGGTTGGACTGATGGATCCGTAAATCGAGACTCAATTTCTATTTAGTTCGATAGATGAAGTAAATCCCGGACAAAAATTGTTCTATGCAAAAAGGATCAACGGCTATGCCTCTCGATGAGGAAAAAAGCATTGGTCTCTATGATCCAAGTGCAATCTGTCCCTTGAATCTGACTATGGAACTTACGAGTTTGGTCAGATCAGTTCAGTTAAGTAAGGCTTTTGACTACGTTAGGGAAAAGCTATCCTGGTGGATTCGCCCGTGCTTTCCAGGCAAGAGAAGTTTTTCCAAGTTCGGTTTGGAAGAATCGAGGAATTAGTCACCTGTTCGGATATCCGTGGGCAAGGCCCCGAGTGTGGGACCCTGCCCCACGCAAGATGTGCTACTTCCGCTTCTAGCACCCCGAATCCGTTGCGTGGTGGGGACAGGGATCTCACAGTTGGTATGAGAGCCATTTGGCTAATGAGGATCAACCGAGAAGCCAAATATGTCAAAAATTTATCAAGAGGCAATAAAAGGTTGTAATTGTGTGATAAAATTCATACAATTTGATATTCAAAGTGAAATTTGTAAATTGGTAATTGGGTCTTCAGACGGAAGTACCGCAATTGTATGGAATCCCTGACTTGCTTGAGGCCTAGACATGATGGTATTTACCTTATAGTTCCAAGAACCATGACTACCCGTATATACCGAGGGTATAACTGCAGCTCTTTACTGGCTCTATATACGAATAATTCTAAGACTTGAAATTATAAGCATTAATGCTATCCAGTTGATGAATTCCAATGTGATTGATATGATTTTTAAATTCTGGTTGAGAACTGATGAGTTGATTTGGATTCTGATTGAAAAATGATGATCCCTAAAAATTGGTTGAAATGTAATAAACTGAGCGAAACTGCAATGAGGATGAATGGGACGAGTCCCTGTGATAATGTTCGTAGCTAGAATGAAGTTAATGACTTCAGTCAATCACTATCAGATTAGTGGATTGTGCTGCCAGATTACTATTGTTAACTTTTGATTAGTGGATCAAGTTAAGGGATGATAAATTAAAAATCTCAAAAATTGAAATCCCCATGGAGGACTGTTCAGATGGAAAAATTTAGTCTAATGGACCATTATTGTGATAAAGATATTAATGAGATATTCTGAATGATTTGTTATCTGATAATGCGTTCTATATGAGTATCTTTATCCCTTGATTCTGTGGGGGAGCCGACCTATTTAGAGAACCCCGGAATCAGTCGAATCAAAATTTGGATTGAATCATAAATAAAGAGACTTAACAAGAATTTTCGTATTGATAGGAACATGGATCGAGGTTGTCGTGGTAGAAATATTAGCCCCCAACTCGATGAAGAAGAGCTCGACCTAGATGTTCGTAAAACTCTTCATAGTTCGCAGCCTGGACCTTTCAAAGGTGAAGGGAAAAACTTGGGCGAGACTGTGGAGAAGTGGATCGAATCAATGGAAGAATACTTTGATGTCACCGGGTACAATGAGAAGAGCAAAATGGCTCTTGTAAGGCTGAAGATAGTGGAGACAGCTAGAGTGGCATGGAGAAACCACTGCAAGACAAACTGTCTCGACCGAAATACCCAAACTTGGACCGATCTCAAGGCTTACCTCAGAAAGAGATTCTGTCCCCCAGGCTTTCTTGAAATTAAGATGAATGAGTTCTTGGAACTAAAGCAGGAAAATTGGACAATTGAAGAGTACCATCAGGCTTTTGCCCTTCTCCTTAAATATTCCCCTCAATTGGATGAAGAGCAGCTGATGGCCAGGTTCATTTGGGGAATGAACGAGCCATTAGATACTTTAGTCAAGAATGCCAAACCTATTTCCATGGCCGAAGCAGTTCGGATGGCGAAGGATTTCGCCAAAGCCTTTGATGTCAAAGTCCCGCCAAAGCAAGCACCATCACCTTTCAAAAGGTTTTTATTCCCAGAAAATGATTCCAACCTTCCTCCGCCTAAGAGATATCAAGGTCAAACCCAAGACACGGGAAGTTCCAAAATGGAAGAAATGTCCTTTTCCCGAAACTCAATCCCCTGGAATTCAACTTCAGAAGTTCCACCCTTGAACAAGAGAGTGAAATGCTATAACTGTCAAGGATTTGGACATCGCAGCATGGACTGCCCAACTCCTTTTGGATCAAGGTGTTCAGGGTAGGAAAATCAGGGATCAAGATTCCAGACTTCAGCCCCTTCCGTCCAGAGTAATCACGGTTCTATCCGCCAAAATCAGGGAAATCCCAGAGGTAGACCCTCTATCCAACCTGCAGTTTCAACCCAAAGTAATGCAAGACCTCCAACTCAGAATAGGGGAAGTCAAAGAGAGTTGTTCCTAAATCGGTCGTCCACTTCCAAGGTAGTAACGCTGGAAGTGATTGAAAAAGAAGAAGAAGATGAAAGAGATCATACTCCACCTGCGAGATGAGGACATCTCGCGTTTTTTAAGTGGGGTAGAATGTAAGATTCCTCCCCCAGCCTCTCAGGATGTCCAGTATCTTCCCCTGTAAATCATTTCCCTCTTCAGAAATATAAGAGATCTTGTTTCTACCTCTGTTTTGGCCTAGAGAGAGAAAATATTCTAGAGAGATAATATTCAGATTTTAAATATTTTTGGATAGAAAAATACCTCATCTTATTAAAATAAGTTCCCCTGAAACAGAAGTTCAAAAAGATTTTCAGAAGGTGCATTAGAAATTAAGTATAATCTGTTCAAGAGGCATTATCCTGGGGGTGAAGATTTTTTCGAAATTTTAAATTAAGGTTCCTATGGACCAATAAGATTCATCCAAATGTAGGGAGGAGATAAATGAAGAAATAAAAGGAAAATCCCCCAAAAATGAGTAAATACTCACATAAGATGAAGAGTTGACTAAGGACAAGGTTAATAGTTAAAAAAGAGAGATATTTAGGTGAAATGATGCATTTTTGACACCTCTGTATGGGGAAATTTCCCTCATGAAGAGGGCGCCTATTTCACATGCTTGAATGAGTTTTAAACTCCCAAATAATGAGATATTTTCATCTCTCCTCTCTCCTGTTTCAACTAGATCCAAAATGTGAGCAAAACTGACCTAAAAATGGTCAAAAATTGACCAAACTGATCTGGAAAATTCTAGAATCAGTTTGCTTGGTTAGAGGCTCACTTTTTCCTATAAATAGAAGCCCTCCCCTTTGTTGAAACTTAATAGTGTTTTATGCACTGTTACTCTGCTCCTCCCAAGCCAAGAATTGTGAATTTATTAATAATTCACTAGTTTTTGACATTTCTCTCTTCCAAAGATTGGTGGCCACTCTTGTTACTAACAAGAGTTGAACCCTCAAACCATCAAGCCAAAGGAAAGCTCCAAGAATTTATGTAAGTAGAGATTCTTGTATTTTTCTTTATTGATTTTATGTTTTCCTAATATTTATGATTGTTTGAAGTGATAAATGGATGTTATGCCTTGATCGAAAGGCTTGTCCCCTCTCTCTTCTTAGAATCAACCCTTCTTTATCCTAGTTAAGTGAAAATTATTGGAATTAAACTTATTATAATGTTTTCTCTTTTATAAGTGAATTTTGATTAGTATAGATTACTTTAAATCGATTAGAGTTAATTTTTAAGACAAAAGTAGGAAAAATTGAAAAATGGTCAGCCATACAAAGAAGGTTATGGCGAAATTTTTGGAAATAGGAATTATCTTTTATTATACTAAAAGAGTAATTCCTATCAATTAAATACTCTAAAAGTGTCATTTTCATGCATAGAAGATGCATATTGATTATTATTATTCTTATGCATAAAGGAATAATTTTCTTTTATTATGAATCATCAAAATAGATTTTTATGCATAAAGGAATAATTTTCTTTTGTTATGAAAGTGTTACTATCATCAAAATGGATTTTTAGGCATAAAAGATTATGTTTTTATTATAAAAGTGTTACTTTTATCATATTTGATTTTCATGCATAGAGGTATGCATAAAAGATTGTTATTTTATTGTAAAAGTGTTACTTTTATCATATTTGATTTTCATGCATAGAGGTATGCATAAAAGATTGTTATTTTATTGTAAAAGTGTTACTTTTATCATATTTGATTTTCATGCATAGAGGTATGCATAAAAGATTGCTATTTTATTGTAAAAGTGTTACTTTTATCATATTTGATTTCATGCATAGAGGTATGCATAAAAGATTATTATTTTATTATAAAAGTGTTACTTTTATCATAATTGATTTTCATGCATAGAAGTATGCTTAAAAGATTTTTTTTTTATAAAAGTGTTACTTTCATCATAAATGATTTTATGCATAAATTAGATGCATAAAAGAAACTCTTTTATATTAAAAGAGTGATTTTCATCATAAATGATTGTATGCATAATCATATGCATAAAAGATATTTTTTTATATTAAAAGAGTGATTTTCATCATAAATAATTTTATGCATAAATAGGATGCATAAGAAGAATTCTTTTATTCTAAAAGTGTAATTCCTACTAAATTGGATATATGCATGGAAAGATGCATAAAGAAATCTATTTTTAGTTCAAAAGAGTTATTTTCGTCAATTTTGATTTTATGCATAGGAAGATGCATTAAAGATTTGATTTTCTATTCAAAAGTGTCATTCTCATTTAAAATGAATTTATGCATAGGAAGATGCATAAAAGATTGATTTTTATTTCGAAAGTGTTAGTCTCCTTAAAATGGAATTTATGCATAAATAAATGCGTAAAGAAATCTTATATCGAAAATAAGAATTCTCTTATATTCTATAAATAGATATGAGGATGTGAAACGAATCAATTAGATGAAAATGAACGAGGAATAGATGGAGATGTATGTATGTGAAAGAATAGATGTAGTTATATGTATGTGAAAGAAATGATGTAGATGTGGAATGTGGATATGGATGTATGGATGTAGATATGGAATGTGAATGTGGATGTATGTGAATGTGAATGTGGATGTGTGAATGGGGATATGGATGTAGATATGGAATGTGGATGTGGATGTATGTATGTGAATAAGGATGTGGAATGTGGATATGGATGTCTGGATGTGAATGTGAATGTGAATGTGAATGTGGATGTATGTGAATGTGAATGTGGATGTGTGAATGGAGATATGGATGTAGATATGGAATGTGAATGTGGATGTAGGTGAATATGAATGTGGATGTGTGAATGGGGATATGAATGTAGATATGGAATGTGGATGTGGATGTATGTGAATGTGAATGAGGATGTGGAATGTGGATATGGATGTATGGATGTATGGATGTGAATGTGAATGTGGATGTATGAATGTAGATGTGGATGTGGATGTATGAATGTGGATTTGGATGTGGATGTGAAAATGGATGTATAAATGTAGATGTGACTGTGGATGTATGAATGTGGATGTGTGTCTAGAATAATGAATGCAAATATGAATGTGAATGGATATGAAGTCGATATGAGCGAATGGATGAGATGAGATGTCATGTGAATCAGAATGTGAATGAATAATATAAGATCTGAACGAATGAGATATATAATGAGAAATGGATGTGAGGAGACGTAATGTAAATTAAGAAAGATAGGAATGGATGTTATGTGAAGTGAATGAATCCTATGTGATGGGATAGAAAATGATGTATCTGGTCAAGAATGGATACACATATGAATTGGAATTGGATTAAATAATATGGATTAATGTGGAATAATGTGGAAAGACGAGAGTTCAAAATCGAAATTGTATTTGTGAACTGTTTGTAAATGACTGTTTTATGTCAAGAATGCTGGGGAAGCATTTCGACCATCTTGTGATTAAGGTCGTGGAGACCTAACTCTTAAAGTTGCAACTGCTGACGGAGAGTCAATGGAGGACATCTCGCGTAACAAGGTCGGCCCAGGTCTTGACCAGCCTCGGTTCGATTTAAATGGTGAGCTTCCGGTACGGTGGATGAGGGACCAAGGAAGCGGCCTATGAGTGAAGTGCTAGGTGACCTACAAAGGATCCTAGAGGGTGCTGACCATACGGTGCTCGGGCTCTGGGTCGCCGAAGATACCCACACGTGCATCGTGGAAGATATTGGAGTAAGGAGTAAGAGCTGTTTTCTGAAACCGGGCATGGATCTGGTTGAGTGACCTTGCTAGTCCTCAACGGATGAGTCCATATGGCTCTTTTATATGGATCTGTTGGTTGATTTTGCTGATCTTCCACGGAGATTCCATTTTGTTATGTGAATATATTGCCGGTTACTATGAGCTAGGAACTATCGAAAAGGCCCGTGAGTGAACAGGTGGTGAGTGTTCTGGTTGCCAATGATGCCATAAGTACACCGATGAATGAATGATTAGAAATATGGATTCAACCAGAGATTTTGAGGATAGTGATCAATGACATAATGGTTTCATTAAAGGATTGTTTTAAAGTTAGCTGATGCTGAGAAAAAGGCAATTTCATATTGGGTGTGTAAGTGGTGTGACTAGTTTTATGTTTGCATGAACTTCCGGCTAGGGGGCCTAGGAACTCTTTTCCTTGGTACCCGGGATAAAACCTAACCAAATTCCTAATTGGATCCCATCACTATAGTGGTTGGGCGGTTGGCTAACCCATGGGACTGCATATGCACTATCCTGATGAGATATACTATGAGATATACCACACATTTTTCATATGTACAAGCTCCCAAGCATAAGAGAAGTACACACGTAGGTCTTAAGATCACAGTTCTTTTGGATCATACCTCATTGGCACATGATACAATCGCATAATGGACCTATCAATTATAGAATGCACCATGGTCTATGAACTCTTTTTAAACAAAAAAAGGATACAAGCAAAGGAAGAAGTGGCTAGACTCCAAGGAGAGATGGGGTTAGGCTGGACTGATGGATCCGTAAATCGAGACTGCATTTCTGTTTAGTTCGATAGATGAAGTAAATCTCGGACAAAAATTGTCCTTTGGAAAAAGAATCAACGGCTGTGCCTCTCGATGATGAAAAAAGCATTGGTCTCTATGATCCAAGTGCAATCTGTCCCTTGAATCTAACTATGGAACTTACGAGTTCGGTCAGATCAGTTCAGTTAAGTAAGGCTTTTGACTATGTTAGGGAAAAACTATCCTGGTGGATTCGCCCGTGCTTTCCAGGCAAGAGAAGTTTTTCCAAGTTCGGTTTGGAAGAATCGAGGAATTAGTCACCTGTCCGGATATCTGTGGGCAAGGCCCCGAGTGTGGGACCCTGCCCCACGCAAGATGTGCTACTTCCGCTGCTAGCACCCCGAATCCATTGCACGGTGGGGACAGGAATCTTACAGTTGGTATCAGAGCCATTTGGCTAATGAGGATCAACCGAGAAGCCAAATATGTCAAAAATTTATCAAGAGGCACTAAAAGGTTGTATTTGTGTGATAAAATTCATACAATTTGATATTCAAAGTGAAATTCGTAAATTGGTAATTGGGTCTTCAGACGGAAGTACCGCAATTGTATGGAATCCCTGACTTGCTTGAGGCCTAGACATGATGGTATTTACCTTATAGTTCCAAGAACCATGACTACCCATATATACCGAGGGTATAACTGCAGCTCTTTATTGGCTGTATATACGAGTAAATCTAAGACTTGAAATTATAAGCATTAATGCTATCCAGTTGATGAATTCGAATGTGATTGATATGATTTTTAAATTCTGGTTGAGAACTGATGAGTTGATTTGGATTCTGATTGAAAAATGATGATCCCTGAAAATTGGTTGAAATGTAATAAGCTGAGCGAAACTGCAATGAGGATGAATGGGACGAGTCCCTGCGATAATGTTCGTCGCTAGAATGAAGTTAATGACTTCAGCCAATCACTATCAGATTAGTGGATTGTGCTGCCATATTACTATTGTTAACTTTTGATCAGTGGATCAAGTTAAGGGATGATAAATTAAAAATCTGAAAATTTGAAATCCCCATGGAGGACTGTTCAGATGGAAAAATTTAGTCTAATGGACCATTATTGTGATAAAGATATTAATGAGATATTCTGAATGATTTGTTATCTGATAATGCGTTCTATATGAGTATCTTTATCCCTTGATTCTGTGGGAGAGCCGACCTATTTAGAGAACCCCGGAATCAATTGAATCAAAATTTGGATTGAATCATAAATAAAGAGACTTAATTTAAGTATAATCTGTTCAAGAGGCATTATCCTGGGGGTGAAGATTTTTTCGAAATTTTAAATTAAGGTTCCTATGGACCAATAAGATTCATCCAAATGTAGGGAGGAGATAAATGAAGAAATAAAAGGAAAATCCCCCAAAAATGAGTAACTACTCACATAAGATGAAGAGTTGACCAAGGACAAGGTTAATAGTTAAAAAATAGAGATATTTAGGTGAAATGATGCATTTTTGACACCTCTGCATGGGGGAATTTCCCTCATGAAGAGGGCACCTATTTCACATGCTTGAATGAGTTTTAAACTCCCAAATAATGAGATATTTTCATCTCTCCTCTCTCCTGTTTCAACTAGATCCAAAAAGTGAGCAAAACTGACCTAAAAATGGTCAAAAATTGACCAAACTGATCTGGAAAATTCTAGAATCAGTTTGCTTGGTTAGAGGCTCACTTTTTCCTATAAATAGAAGCCCTCCCCTTTGTTGAAACTTAATAGTGTTTTATGCACTGTTACTCTGCTCCTCCCAAGCCAAGAATTGTGAATTTATTAATAATTCACTAGTTTTTGACATTTCTCTCTTCCGAGATTGGTGGCCACTCTTGTTACAAACAAGAGTTGAACCCTCAAACCATCAAGCCAAAGGAAAGCTCCAAGAATTTATGTAAGTAGAGATTCTTGTATTTTTCTTTATTGATTTTATGTTTTTCTAATGTTTATGATTGTTTGAAGTGATAAATGGATGTTATGCCTTGATCGAAAGGCTTTTCCCCTCTCTCTTCTTAGAATCAACCCTTCTTTATCCTAGTTAAGTGAAAATTATTGGAATTAAACTTTTTATAATGTTTTCTCTTTTATAAGTGAATTTTGATTAGTATAGATTACTTTAAATCAATTAGAGTTAATTTTCAAGACAAAATTAAGTAGAAAAATTTAAAAAATGGTCAGCCATACAAAGGAGGTTATGGAAAAAATTTTAGAAATAAGAATTATCTTTTATTATACTAAAAGAGTAATTCCTATCAATTCTATACTCTAAAAGTATCATTTTCATGCATAGAAGATGCATATTGATTATTATTATTCTTATGCATAAAGAAATAATTTTTTTTTATTATATGAAAGTGTTACTTTCATCAAAATAGATTTTTATGCATAAAGGAATAATTTTCTTTTATTATGAAAGTGTTACTTTCATCAAAATAGATTTTTATGCATAAAGGAATAATTTTCTTTTATTATGAAAGTGTTAATTTCATCAAAATAGATTTTTATGCATAAAGGAATAATTTTCTTTTATTATGCAAGTTTTACTTTCATCAAAATAGATTTTTATGCATAAAGGAATAATTTTCTTTTATTATGAAATTGTTACTTTCATCAAAATAGATTTTTATGCATAAAGGAATAATTTTCTTTTATTATGAAAGTGTTACTTTCATCAAAATAGATTTTTATGCATAAAGGAATAATTTTCTTTTATTATGAAAGTGTTACTTTGATCAAAATAGATTTTTATGCATAAAAGAATAATTTTCTTTTATTATGAAAGTGTTACTTGCATCAAAATAGATTTTTATGCATAAAGGAATAATTTTCTTTTATTATGAAAGTGTTACTTTCATCAAAATAAATTTTTATGCATAAAGGAATAAATTTCTTTTATTATGAAAGTGTTACTATCATCAAAATGGATTTTTAGGCATAAAAGATTATGTTTTTATTATAAAAGTGTTACTTTTATCATATTTGATTTTCATGCATAGAGGTATGCATAAAAGATTGTTATTTTATTGTAAAAGTGTTACTTTTATCATATTTGATTTTCATGCATAGAGGTATGCATAAAAGATTGTTATTTTATTGTAAAAGTGTTACTTTTATCATATTTGATTTTCATGCATAGAGGTATGCATAAAAGATTGTTATTTTATTGTAAAAGTGTTACTTTTATCATATTTGATTTCATGCATAGAGGTATGCATAAAAGATTATTATTTTATTATAAGAGTGTTACTTTTATCATAATTGATTTTCATGCATAGAAGTATTCATAAAAGATTATTTTTTTTATAAAAGTGTTACTTTCATCATAAATGATTTTATGCATAAATTAGATGCATAAAAGAAATTCTTTTATATTAAAAGAGTGATTTTCATCATAAATGATTGTATGCATAATCATATGCATAAAAGATTTTTTTATATTAAAAGAGTGATTTTTATCATAAATAATTTTATGCATAAATAGGATGCATAAGAAGAATTCTTTTATTCTAAAAGTGTAATTCCTACTAAATTGGATATATGCATGGAAAAATGCATAAAGAAATCTATTTTTAGTTCAAAAGAGTTATTTTTGTCAATTTTGATTTTATGCATAGGAAGATGCATTAAAGATTTGATTTTCTATTCAAAAGTGTCATTCTCATTTAAAATGAATTTATGCATAGGAAGATGCATAAAAGATTGATTTTTATTTCGAAAGTGTTAGTCTCCTTAAAATGGAATTTATGCATAAATAAATGCGTAAAGAAATCTTATATCGAAAATAAGAATTCTCTTATATTCTATAAATAGATATGAGGATGTGAAACGAATCAATTAGATGAAAATGAACGAGGAATAGATGGAGATGTATGTATGTGAAAGAATAGATGTAGTTATATGTATGTGAAAGAAATGATGTAGATGTGGAATGTGGATATGGATGTATGGATGTAGATATGGAATGTGAATGTGGATGTATGTGAATGTGAATGTGGATGTGTGAATGGGGATATGGATGTAGATATGGAATGTGGATGTGGATGTATGTAAATGTGAATAAGGATGTGGAATGTGGATATGGATGTCTGGATGTGAATGTGAATGTGAATGTGAATGTGGATGTATGTGAATGTGAATGTGGATGTGTGAATGGGGATATGGATGTAGATATGGAATGTGAATGTGGATGTAGGTGAATATGAATGTGGATGTGTGAATGGGGATATGGATGTAGATATGGAATGTGGATGTGGATGTATGTGAATGTGAATGAGGATGTGGAATGTGGATATGGATGTATGGATGTGAATGTGAATGTGGATGTATGAATGTAGATGTGGATGTGGATGTATGAATGTGGATTTGGATGTGGATGTGAAAATGGATGTATAAATGTAGATGTGAATGTGGATGTATGAATGTGGATGTGTGTGTGGAATAATGAATGCAAATATGAATGTGAATGGATATGAAGTCGATATGAGCGAATGGATGAGATGAGATGTCATGTGAATCAGAATGTGAATGAATAATATAAGATTTGAACGAATGAGATATAATGAGAAATGGATGTGAGGAGACGTAATGTAAATTAAGAAAGATAGGAATGGATGTTATGTGAAGTGAATGAATCCTATGTGATGGGATAGAAAATGATGTATCTGGTCAAGAATGGATACACATATGAATTGGAATTGGATTAAATAATATGGATTAATGTGGAATAATGTGGAAAGACGAGAGTTCAATATAGAAATTGTATTTGTGACCTATTTGTAAATGACTGTTTTATGTCAAGAATGCTGGGGAAGCATTTCGACCATCTTGTGATTAAGGTCGTGGAGACCTAACTGTTAAAGTTACAACTGCTGATAGAGAGTCAATGGAGGACGTCTCGCGTAGCAAGGTCGGCCGAGGTCTTGACCAGCCTCGGTTCGATTTAAATGGTGAGCTTTCGGTACGGTGGATGAGGGACCAAGGAAGCGGCCTATGAGTGAAGTGCTAGGTGACCTGCGAAGGATCCTAGAGAGTGCTGACCATACGATGCTCGGGCTCTGGGTCGCCGAAGATACCCACACGTGCGTCGTGGAAGATATTGGAATAAGGAGTAAGAGTTGTTTTCTGAAACCGGGCTTGGATCTGGTTGATTGACCTTGCTGGTCCTCAACGGATGAGTCCATGGCTCTTTTATATGGATCTGTTGGTTGATTTTGCTGATCTTCCACGGAGATTCCATTTTGTTATGTGAATATATTGCCGGTTACTATGAGCTAGGAACTATCGAAAAGGCCCGTGAGTGAACAGGTGGTGAGCGTTCTGGTTGCCAATGATGCCATAAGTACACCGATGAATGAATGATTAGAAATATGGATTCAACCAGAGATTTTGAGGATAGTGATCAATGACATAATGGTTTCATTAAAGGATTGTTTTAAAGTTAGCTGATGCTGATAAAAAGGCAATTTCATATTGGGTGCGTAAGTGGTGTGACTAGTTTTATGTTTGCATGAACTTCCGGCTAGGGGGCCTGAGAACTCTTTTCCTTGGTACCCGGGACAAAACCTAACCAAATTCCTAATTGGATCCCATCACTACAGTGGTTGGGCGGTTGGCTAACCCATGGGACTGGATGGGGTTAGGCTGGACTAATGGATCCGTAAATCGAGACTCAATTTCTGTTTAGTTCGATAGATGAAGTAAATCCCGGACAAAAATTGTTCTATGGAAAAAGGATCAACGACTGTGCCTCTCGATGAGGAAAAAAGCGTTGGTCTCTATGATCCAAGTGCAATATGTCCCTTGAATCTGACTATGGAACTTACAAGTTCAGTCAGATCAGTTCAGTTAAGTAAGGCTTTTGACTACGTTAGGGAAAAGCTATCCTGGTGGATTCGCCCGTGCTTTCCAGGCAAGAGAAGTTTTTCCAAGTTCGGTTTGGAAGAATCGAGGAATTAGTCACCTGTCCGGATATCCGTGGGCAAGGCCCCGAGTGTGGGACCCTGCCCCATGCATGATATGCTACTTCCGCTGCTAGCACCCCGAATCCGTTGCGTGGTGGGGACAGGGATCTTACACTTGCCCTTAGGATTGGGGTGGTGGCACTTTATGGGTGGTGACTTTGGAGAGGACTGTTTGGGCAGGGGAATAGAAATCGGCACCGCGTCTGGGCCACCCAGCTAGATAGTGCAAGGTAACTCCTCCCACCTAGCCAGATGATAAAGGAGCTTTGTCAATAAAGAGGTTGCAATCTTCTCTTGCTACGGGTTAGAGCATACTACATGAAGCTCCTTGTGCAAGTATTCTGCCCAGTTGACCATATTTCCTTGGTGCACACAGGCCAGAGTAGACATGCTACACCTATTGAATTATTTGTCCAACGTGTGGTGAGAAGAAATTGTAGGGCTTGGGATGGCATGACCAGATCATAAGTGATGTTCACCCACGCCACCCCGTCCTTGTTGGGGTTGCCCCTCTATGTGCCTCTAGTCAGCTTGGGGGCATTTGTGAGTCTCATGTATGGCTGGTCTAGGTGGGGGAGCTATAAGGCATCTTCGTTAAGCTTCATGCTAAGCTGCACTCTTTGCAAATGGCCCTCATTATCCAAAAATTCCCGTATATGCATGTTTGCATCATATGTCTCAGTGAAATATAGATAATTGTATAAGTCTGGCTCCCATGTCTCTAGAGTAGGCAAGCCTCCCAGTCCAAGCTGCTCTAGCTTTGATGAGATTGCAAGGTCTGCTGCCTACTCGATAACATGGTCCTATGAAGTAGAGGAGCTTGTGCTCCTCCTAGTCCAAGCTGCTCTAGCTTTGATGAGATTGCAAGGTCTGCTGCCTACTCGATAACATGGTCCTATGAAGTAGAGGAGCTTGTGCTCCACCTTGTGTTTATTCTTCATAAGTGAATGCACAGTGTAGCCATTTACATGCTTCATGAGGGCCTCCCCCCAAATGTGACAGTTGTGTGGGGTGGCAGGCATACTCTTCAAAGATGTCCCCCATTAGACGCTTCCTCCTGACGGTAGTGTGGTGGAGGACCTCCCTAGACGAGTATGAGGGTGTGAGAACAGGAAAGCTTGAGAGAAAAAACTGTAAGAGTTTGGCTACAAGGAGAGCTGAAAATGAGGAAATGAGGGGGTGGGACCCATATTTATACGTTTCTAGAGAAGGACACGACCATGGCATTTGGGATGGTACGGGCATGGCATCTCCAACAAACAGGCATGGCATTAGTGAACGAGCGTGGCATCCTTGGTTTGGATTTGGTACGGGTGCAACAGTTGTTGGAATGGACGTACCAAGCTTTGGCTGAGAAGGGAACAATCGTGGCACTTTAGTGGGGGGAATGGTACGGTCATGGTGGCAAATTCGGAATGGCCGGGGCAGATGTGGGTGTGATGATGGAATGGCCGTGGCACTTCTTTTTGTGGTTTGGACGGCTGTGGCAAGTCAAAAGTTGGAACGGCCATGGCAGTTTCAGTGAAAGTTGATACAGTTGTGGCATATTCGAAATGGGGCCGCGGTAAATTTGACGTTCTACTTGGTGTGACTGCGGCAAATTGGGAAGGCAAATGGTACTTCCCTCTCTCTTCTCTATTTTTTTGGGCACCCTCAATCAGGTACCATTGAAATAACCATCCATTTCGACACCATCAAGTGTCTTGATGCGCACAACACCTTGTGGGGTTATCTCGGTGACTAGGAAGGGTCCTAAGTCTCTGAGCTTGAGTTTCTTTTTGTGCATCTTTGTGCTAAATAGAGGACCATATTGCCCTCATTCATTTGTTTGTCTTTTAGAGCTGGTCGTCAAACCATTGTTTATGCCTTAGCTTTTCAAAAATCATGTTGTATACAACTAGAAGGCATGTTTCATCGAGCTTTTCAAGCTCAAAAAGGTGACAGCCTAAGACATTTCCTATGAGCTTTTCTTGTACTACAATGCGTAAGATGGGGAGCAAGAATTCTATTAGCATGACCACTTTAGTACCATAGGTTAAACTGAAGGGGGTAGCATTGGTAGCTGCCTTGTAGGAAGTTCTTGAAGCCCAAAGTGCTGCCGATAACTTTTTTTCCCAATCATTGCGGCTCGCCTCCACAGTTTTAGTTAGAATGGCACACAAAACTTTGTTCATGCTCTCAGCTTGGGAGGACTTTCTGTGAGTGACAAGGAACTTGTGCAAGAGGAATTGGATTACCTCATTAATGAAATGTGTCCCATTGTCGATCACAAGCTCTAGGGGGCAATCGAAGAGTGTGATGGACTGATTCATAAAGGAATTTGAGAGATCACGCATCAGCTTTACAGGTTCTTCAATCCACTTAGTGTGCAATAGTCCATGGCAGCAATTATATATCTAGCTTGAGTGTATCTAGTTGGTGGACTGAATCGATTATAACATGCCTATCTTCATTAATAAATAAAAAATGTCCCTTGTAAATAGATGAATTTATGAGTTTTTATGGTGTAAAAATCAATGATTTTATCAAACAAGCCATTTTCACTTAGAATCTTCAAATTTTGAGGCCAAATTTGGAATCTACATGCAATTTTACCTTAATATAGGATTTTACAACATCCAAAACGGACACCGGATCAAGCTTATATGCGAATTTTAGTTATTTTTAGTTTAAAAAATGACGACCTTCAAACCTTAATACATGCACGACCGGGCGTCCGATTGACCAAACGGTTTGCACCCCAACGACCAAGGGAACATCCCATACATTTTTGCTGGAAAACAAAATTGCCTCGGGTGCTCCAACACGCAAATCGAGGCTGACGTCCCAAATTTGGGGCTCATGATGCATAATGCTCATACATAAGCTCTATTCTATGGGCCAGATTTATCCGATGAGGATTGGCAGCGAGTTGAGAGGCCCAGGTCATGATGTTCTCTCCCTGCTCGTATGCTGCTTCTTCCAGAGAAGGCCCTCGGTGTTTTGAATGCAATGAGCCGGGACACTTTAGAGCCAACTGTCCCAAGTTAGCAACATCTTTTCCCCAAGGTGGCAGAGCAAATCAAAGTTGTGGAACCCCTATCTACGAAGGTGCAAGAGGCGGACATGGCAAAGGCCGTGGAGGAGAAGTTGCTAGAACCGCCTATGCTATAAGTGAAGAACCGACCTTGGGAATGACTGAAGAAGAGCGCACCACCGTCCATGCGGCGGTAGAACATCAAGGTCCAAATCAACAATTTGGTGTAATCCAAAACCCAGCCACTCATCACGGTAAGCCCTTCCAGATTTTGATTGATTGTGGTAGTACCCATTCATTTCTTTCTCCTAAGTGTTTGCAAAAATTAAACTTGGGTCAAGAAATAGCTAGAAGATTGATTGTAGAGTTAGCTAGTGGAAAAGAAATAGTATCTCGCCACTCTGTAGGAAACCTTGATTTTGAGTTGGGTAATGAGCAAACTCATGGCCACTTCAGAGTCTTGCCATTAGGAATTTATGATGGAATCCTTGGGATGGACGGGCTGTAATCCACACATACCCTGATCTTTCCATTCTTTTTAGGAACCACCACAATTGGTGATAACCAAGTTACTGCATGTACAGGATATATAAAGCCCACTCTCAAAAGCTTATCAATCTCCTCCTTTACTTGTTTGGAAAAATTTGGGTTCATCTTATATCTTTGTTGAACTACAGGTACAACATCCTTTTTCAAATTGATCTTGTGCTGGTAAAATTTTGGATCCACTCCCTTCATATCTATATAATGCCATGCAAAACTATCCCTGAATTCCAACAAAAGGCTTTTAAGATCTTCCTTAAACTATCCTTTCAGATTTATACTGATTTTTACATTTCTTGGATCCTCCTGTGTTCCCAAATTTAAATCCTGCAAATCATCCTCTTTGACCCTTGATGTCTTTGACATATGTTCTTCAAAAGCTTTTTCAGCTTGTATAACAGCTTTAATTCCTTCCTTTGTATTTTGTACTCTTTTCTCATCTTGATTTGATGAAATCTCTTCCTGCATTCTCTGATCCAATTCCCGATCTGACATAATTGAAATTTGTCCTGGCTGGTACTCCTTCTGAAACACATACTACTGCACAATCTGCTCAATATATCCACCTCAAAAATAGGCACCATTGATGGATTGCTCTTCAAAAATTCTTCTTCCTCATCCTCCTGTAGTTCTAGTATCATATTGATTGTTTTCACAAGCAATGGCCTGAAAGCCCTAGGTATGGTCTTCTTGGAAACCATGTCCAATTCGACCTTCTTCTTACCTCTCCTTATCACAATCTGATCAAATCCCCAATCCTGCTTCACTTTGGCAGCTCTCAACCAGGGTCTTCCCAGAATCATTGGATAATGATTTTCTGATTCCTCAAGTTTCAAGACAACAAAATTTACTGCAAAATTTAGTCCAGCAACCTGCAAATTCTACCCTCTGATAATTCCCAGAGGTTGTGCCCTCCTCTGATCTGCCATTTTCACCTAAAAGGGTGCATCATCAAATTCAAAAATCCCCAAATTCTTACAAATTGATTCTGGAAGGATATTGACACCTGAACCTCCATCCAATAATAAGGCTCCCTTAATGTTATCGTTTCCAAGTTTAACATCCAGCACGGGGACTCTGTAATCAACATCCTCCACTTGGGATGGTTTTAGTGGAACCCTTGCATCATCTTTCTGAACTGTTAACACATTGCCAACCTTCCACTTTGCCATAAGCTTTTCCTTAAATGCTAGCACAAGCTCAAAACTTGTTCCTCCAGAGTTAAATGCAATTGAACTTTCATTAAGGCCTAAAATAAGCCTTTGTCGTCTGGGGGAGTCTTGCTGCATTCCAACCCGCTTTTCTGATATATTGGCAATGCAGCTACATCCTGAGAGGGTAACATCGGTATAATAGGCTGCTTCTCCTGTCTTCCCTGAACTTTGTTCAACTCCTTTATGACTCCTGTTCTAATTCTCTTCTGAGCTTCCCATTCAATGGGATCTTCCTCTTTAGCTGAAACTTCAGGGGACTTCTTGCTACCCTAATTTTTTGACTGGGTAATTGCCATCGAATCCACATCCTGAACATCTTCAATTTTCATGCATTGTGTACAATCACACTTCCAATGTGTTTTCTGGTCACTTTCCCCATGCTTTGCTTGTCCTTCTTGTTCTTCATTAATCTCTTCCAACATTACTGCATTCAATTGAGCAGGGGGCTGATTCTGTTGATTCTGATTCCCTTCCTGCCTTTCATTATATCTGACAATTGGAATTCCCCTTTCATTTCTATGCTTACACCAAAGCTCACAGCTTGGACCCTAACTATGACCTGGCAAGCCACAATAATTACAGTTCATATTTCTATTCTGATTGTTGTTTGTTATTGAAATTCCTCTGTTGACCTCCCCACTAAGGATTTTGATTACCCCATTGAGGGTTTTGATTCTGAGTCATAGGTTGATATAATGATTTGGTTTTGATTTCTCCTTGGAGGACCAGCAGCCCTCCTATTGTGCTCAACTCCAACCTGATTGGCTTGAGGAGTTCCTTGGTGATTCATCTGAACAATGTGGGGTGGAACTCTCCCTCTGTACTGTGGATTATACTAACAATTGGCTGAAATATGACTTAGCTTTTGGTAGATCTCACAATATGGCTTGGATGCCTCACCCACCACTGGTGCCATTCCTAGGACTTTAATCTTGTCAAGAATCTTCTTCTCCAAGTCATCCTCCTTAATTGTTTTAATTTTCTTATTGTCTTTCTTCTTGATTTCTTGCTTCCTCTTGTTCTTCTTTGTTTTCTTTTTCTTCTCACTCCAATCCTCATCATCTGAGCTGTCAGAGTTATCTTCCTCATCCTCTGAATCATTATTTTCTAAATCTTCATCATCTTCTCCATTAGAGTTTTCTACTGCATCTTCTTTTTTAAAGACAGTCCTAATCTCCTTTCTGCCCTGAGTGTTGTATTCACTAGGTCACTAAAGTCATTTGCATTTCTGAATGTCTCTTCCTACCCCCCATAGAATTCTGAAGTCTTGTTCTTAGGCCCTTACCAAAATAGTCTCCCAACCGTTCAAGAGTTGGCCTGATTTGCCAATAACTTGTTGTATAAATTTTTGAATTTTTGGGCATAATCTTCTACCCCTATCTTATCCTGTTCAGCTCCCTAAGCTTCTTGAGGATATCGTCAGGGGTTTTCTCCTTCCTGAACCTCACAAGAAAAGCTTCTTTGAGAGAATTATAGTTTGGGAAATGCTGTAATCCATATTGAGTAAACCATCCCACTACACGACCTTCCAATGTAGCAGCAAAGTGTTCCTTCTTCACTTCATCCGGGTACATCCCAAAACAACTAGCCTACCATCTAGTTTCAAATTGACCAACATGGCTTTCAGCATTAGCTTTCTTTGAGCCGCTGAATTTGGCTGGGCCAACCTTGGGGTTTGCTGGAGCACCCGGCGGTGGAGGATTTGCCTGCATCATTGGTGGTGGTCTTCTTCTTTTAGGAGGTAACTATGGTAATGGATTGAAATCCAAAGATCTCTTTGCCCTTAGCAGTTAAGCACTAAGTGCTCTTGTGCCAAGAAGCCTTGCCACTCCCCTAGTAATTTCAGCATTTGGTGATGCTATTTCCTCTTCTCATGCAAATTCAGGGGAAATGGTGAGCTTCCGGTATGGTGGATGAGGGACCAAGGAAGCGGCCTATGAATGAAGCGCTAGGTGACCTGCGAAGGAGCCTAGAGGGTGCTGACCATACGGTGCTCGGGCTCTGGGTTGCCGAAGATACCCACGCGTGTGTCGAGGAAGAAAATGGAACAAGGGGTTAGAGTTGTTTTCTAAACTCGGGCATGGATCTGGTTGATTGTCCTTGCTGGTCCTCAACGGATGAGTCCATGTTTCTTTTATATGGATCTGTTGGTTGATCTTGCTGATCTTTAATAGAGAGTCCATTTGGATTTTCATAAGTGAATATATTTCCAAGCACTATGAGCTAGGAACTATTGAAAAGGCCCTTGAGTGGACAGGTGGTGAGCGTTCTAGTTGCCAATGATGCCATAGGTACACCGATGAAAGAATGATTGGAAATTAGAATTCAACCTGGATATTTTGGAGGATTATGATTGAGTGATACTATGGTTTCATTAAAAGATTGTTTTAAAGACACCTGAATCTGTGAAACAGGCGATTTCCTATTGGGTGTGTAAGTGGTGTGACTATTTTAAAGCTTGCTTGAAGCGCCGGCTAGGGGGCCTGGTGAAAGATCCCTGCCCCCTCTGCGCAACGAATTCAGGGGTGCTAGTAGCGGAAGTATCACTTCTTGCACAGGGTAGAGCCTCTCACTCGGGGCCTTGCCGACGGATATCCGGACAAGAGACTAATCCCTCGGTAAAACTGCACCCGAAAAAACTTCCCTCGCCCAAAAAGCACGGGTGATTCCTCTAGGATATGTTTATTCTAACATAGTCAAGAGCTTTAACTAACCAAACTAATCTGACCAAACCTGTAAGTCACATGGTCGGATCAAGGAAGAAACTTGCACTTGGATCATAGAGACCAATGCTTTTTTTCCTCATCGAGAGGCACAGCCGTTGATTCTTTTCCATAGAACAAGACTATCCGGGATTTACTTCATCTATCGTACCATAACAGAATTGAGTCTCATTTTACGAATCCATCAGTCCCAGTCCCATGGGTTAACCAACCTCCCAACCACTACAATGATGGGATCCATTTAGAAATTTGGTTATGTTTTGTCCCGGGTACCAGGGAAAAGAGTTCCCAGGCCCCCTAGCCAGCGCTTCATGCAAACTTCAAGATAGTCACACCACTTACACACCCAATATGAAATTGCCTGTTTCACAGATTCAACTGTCTTTAAAACAATCTTTTAATGAAACCATAATATCACTGATCATAATCTTCCAAAATATCCGGTTGAATTCTAATTTCCAATCATTATTTCATCGGTGTACCTATGGCATCATTGGCAACTAGAACACTCACCACCTATCCACTCAGCGGCCTTTTCAATAGTTCCTAGCTCATAGTACCCGGAAATATATTCACTTATAAAAATCCAAATGGATTCTCCGTTGAAGATCAGCAAGATCAACCAACAAATCCATATAAAAGAGCCATGGACTCATCCGTTGAGGACAAACAAGGTCAATCAACCAGATCCATGCCCGAGTTCAGAAAACAACTCTAACACCTTGTTCCATTTTCTTCCTCGACGCACGCGTGGGTATCTTTGCGGTGAGCACCATATGGTCATTCAGCACCCTCTAGGATCCTTTGTAGGTCACCAGCGCTTCACTCATAGGCCGCTTCCTTGGTCCCTCATCCACCGTACCGAAAGCTCACCATTTAAATCGAACTGAGGTTGGTCAAGACCTCGGTCCACCTTGCTACGCAAGACGTCCTCTGTTGACTCTCCACGACCTCATTCACAAGACGATCAAAATGCTTCCCCAGCATTCTTGACATAAAACAGTCATTTAAAAACAGGTCATAAATACAGTTTCTATAACGAACTCTCGTCTTTCCACATTGTTTCACATCAATCCACATTACTTAATCCACGTCCAATCATATGTAATTCCATCATCCTTCATCCATTCTCATCCAATCACATCATATTCCATCTCATCATATCTATCCACATTTATCCTTATCATATTCCATCTCATCACATCTATCCTCATCACATCTCATCCATTCGCATCTACCCATATCCACATCTCATCACATCACATTCATTCACATTTCATCCATTCATATCTACCCCAATCCACATCACATCCCATCACGTCACATCCATTTCACATCACATCTCATTCATTCACATCTATCCCGATTCACATCACATCACATCTCATCCATTCATATCACATCTCATCCATTCACATCTATGCCGCTTCACATCACATTCATTTCACACCACATCTCATTCATTCACATCTATCCCGATTCACATCACATCATATCACATCCATTTCACATCACATCTCCTCCATTCACATCTATCCCGATTCACATCTATCCCCTCCATTCACATCTATCCCGATTCACATCACATCACATCACATTCATTTTACACCACATCTCACTCATTCACATTTATCCCAATTCACATCACATCTCATCCATTCACATCTATCCCGATTCACATCACATCACATCCATTTCACATCACATCTCATTCATTCACATCTATCCCGATTCACATCACATCCATTTCATTCATTCACATCTATCCCGATTCACATCACATCACATCTCATTCATTCACATCTATCCCGATTCACATCACATCCATTTCACATCACATCTCATTCATTCACATCTATCCCGATTTACATCACATCCATTTCACATCACATCTCATTCATTCACATCTATCCCGATTCACATCACATCCATTTCACATCACATCTCATTCATTCACATCTATCCTGATTCACATCCATCACATCACATCCATTCATATCCATCACATTCATTTACATCACATCACATCCATTCATATCCATCACATTCATTCTCATCACCATCCCATCACATACATTCTATCCACATTACATATAATCCACATCTATCCACATCATATCTCATCCATTCCAAACACATTACATCACATCCACATCTATCCACATCATATCTTATTCATACACATCCCATATCATTCATCCACATCCATCCAATCATTCACATGCACGACTATCCATATCTATCCATTCATTCACATTCACATCTATCACTTCACATCCACATATATTCATATTACATCAAATTTCATTTACATTCACATCCACATCCCTTTACATCTCATTACATTCACATCCACATCCCTTTACATCACATCACATCTCATCACATCCACATCCACATCCATTTACATCACATCACATCTTATTACATCCACATCCATTTACATCACATCACATCTTATCACATCCACATCCATTTACATCACATCACATCTTATCACATCCACATCCATTTACATCACATCCTTTCACATATCCTCACATCTCATTCTCATCTCATCATTCACATCCACATTCATTTACACCACCTCACATCCCATCCACATTCATTTACATCACACCACATCTTATCACATCCCATTCACATCTTATCACATCCATTCACATCTTATCACATCTCATTCACATTTAGTAGCTTTTTCTACTTCGATACCGATGATGGGACTTTTTCTAAATTTCTGCCAATTGCTTGGCCTAGGTGAAGGTACTTTTTCTCGATGGATATTTTCGTATTCTTTCTCAAATTTCTCAAGTGAATATATTCAATATTCTACTTTTGAGTAAAAGAATTCATGGGATTTACAAAAATCAATTCTACCCATATTTCTCAATAATGCTCAAAATTTTACTTTTGATAAATACTCATAATTTGAATTGTGCTAAAAATTACTCTTTTCCCATTTAATTTCTTGGATCTCAATTATCATAGGAATTCCTCTTTTTGTATTTAAATGATTACATTCAAATGTCATGAGAATTCCTCTTTTATCAAAAAAATAAATTTATCTAAAATTCCTCTTTACTTTAATAAAAATATCCATTATTCAAATATGCCAAGAATTTCACTTTTTCCATGGGAATTCCTCTTTTATCATTTAAATTTTCTCATGTGCATAAAATAAATTTATCTAAAATCCCTCTTTGAATTTTAATAAAAATATCTATTAATTCAATTATGCCAAGAATTTCACTTTTACCATTTAAATGATTGAATTCCAAATGTCATGGGAATTCCTCTTTTATCATTTAAATAAAATTACCAAAATTTTCTCTTTTCTTAATTATTTAATTATGCATAAACCTTAAAATTTACTTTACCATGAATTTGATGAAAATCATTCTTTTAGCCTAGGATATTTAACCCTAGAATATGGTACGAAGTCCTCTTTTCACATTATGCATAAGAATGAGTTATGTATTAATTTCTTAAAAATTTTACCATAGCTCTACTGCTATTATTGATAATTTTCAATATTTTCTAAAAGAATAATTCGACCATAATCTAGAAATTTTTGAAAATTTTGACCCTTAGGCTAAGGTCCTTTATACACATTTTCAATTAATTCCAAATGCACATTGGAAAGTTCTTTTTGAATTCTGTTTCAGGGGAAACCATTTTAGACACTAGGAGGATTTTTATATCCAAAAATATCTCAATTTAAGATTACCTCTCTCTAGACATTTTCTCTCTCCAGGCCAAAATAGGGTAAAACAAGATCTTTCTTCTATTTCAGAGAGGGGACGTCATATTGCCGAAGCTCAGTAATATGATGTGGAAGATGACTACCATGTCAACATGCAAAAAAAGTAGAGAGACAATGCTGACCAACACGGGCCTTTGTTTGGTTATCACGATCAAGAACCAAGACAGCTTGTATGTCATGGTTACCACATCATATTGTCAAGCATTGGCAATATGACATGGCAATTCACTGCCACATCATAAAGGGCCTCTACCACACACCCATTATGACCCATTATGACATGAACTTGCCATTAACCTTGTCAATATTGATAACATTTTCTTCGTGGGAAATATCCGTGACCAATTCATCATCTATTATGTAACTCAATCAAATCCACTTGCTCCCTAATTTTTGTGTCATAGATGCATTGTCTTCCCAACCATGTGCCCTAGACTAAAAAAACCATGTAGAACCATGTAGAGGACTTGAGAAAAATGAGCCTTACACATGACATCTTTGTATTCCAAATTCATGTGACCTAGCCTTAAAACCATGTAGAGGGCTTAAGAAAAATGAGCTTTGACATTGTTCTCTTCATTAGCAAAACAAGTGGAAGTGATGTCCACATGGTAGGTGTACTGGTATTGTTGCAACAAATAACACAAATGTCATCATTGCCTTGGGATGCACTTATTTATAATGGCTATTCTTGAGATTCTTGGACAAATGTAGAGAAAAAAGTAGGATGGGGACTTGTTGCATATGCACCCCATTGTAAGGTGGAACAAACTTCAAAAGGGAAATGTAAGGAATGGCTGGGTGAGCTTAGGAATCTTATTAGCATCCTTGTTGCTCGGATCGCCTTGTTGCTCAACTATGAATGTAGGAAAGGCTATTGTAAAACCAATGTTGAAGATTATGTGTTTAGAGTTCCATAATCAAAATAGTCAAAAACAATGTTTGCTCGTCTTTTCATGTAGGCCTTCACTAATGGTTAATAGACTCTAGTGCACAATCCCATTGGTTAGGAGTTAATAAGTTATTTCAATGGATACCAAGCATGAGGAGGTGAGATGTGTGTGTGTATGTTTGTGTGTGTGTGTGTGTATGTGTGTGTGTGAGTTTGATAGATAGGAGGGACAACATGATAATTAAATGATTAATCAAAAGACCATTCCAAATAAAAATTAAAAGAATAATAAAAAATAAGGAAAATGTTTTTTTCTAGTAAAAAATAAAATTTCAAACACTAAAGAAAAAATGGTTAACACTAACCCTAACCCTAATGCAAACAGTAAAGTAAAAGATATTTGGTAATCATATATTTAGTACCTCCTGACAAGTGATTCTCTCTCACACATGCACACATCTCTCTCTCACACACACACACATCTCTCTCTATCTCTCTCTCACACATGCACACATCTCTCTCTCTCTCTATCTCTCTCTCACCCACACATCTCTATTATGGAGTCCAATATTATTTTTCCCAACAATGAAATAGGTGAGATGAGGGTGCCTTTGAGCAATGGCAAAGGCTTTGTGAACAAGGAATTTCTTATTCAAAAATTTTTCCCATCACAGTTCTCTTCTTTAGAGGCAATCACAATCACATCAGATAAAGAGACATGTGTTGCCCTTGTTCCACTACAAGATATAGAAGGTAAGGACCTCTAGCTCCTTGATGACCCGATATCTCTTACATATGAGGTATGTGTAAGCTCAAAATCCAATACATCAATTGGTACCTCTAATTATGTGAATATTTAAAGTTCAACCAATTTGGATGATAGTCTACTCTACAAAAGACATCTGTATTAGATGCAATGCCTCTATACACCCAATTACCCAACCATGAAGTTCTTTCACTCTTAAAATCAAAAAGCACTATAGAGTTCTTGTTGAAGATGAGGAAGGAGAACACTTTGATAAAGCTGGTGAGACGTATACCACGGGTGTTTCAGGTGAATGAGCTTCCTATATTCTATGATGGGGATGTAATATTTGAGATTCCTAGCACCATGGGTTCTAGAGCAGGAATGGATGGCATGGATCATAAGTATGATGGTCATATGTGGACAAAGGCAACTACATTGAATATCAACTTTCCAGGGGTGTGAAGGATAAGCCATTGCATTGGTCTTGTTTACACACCACATGCCCTTGGTATTTGAACAATGGCTTTCCTAATGACATTAGTTTCAAAGGGTGCATAAAGAAAATTTGTGCAGTAGGTGTCCTAGCCATTAATGATGGAAAGCTCAATTGTCACTATTGCAAAAATCTTGCTACTTGTAAGGCATCTTGTGCGTGTTATGTGTATTATGTCATGCCTAGTGTGATGACACACTAACACAGCTTCTAATACACACCGAAATTCATTTGCATGGTGTCTAGGTCAGAACATCAAAGGCATTGCTTTGATAAGACTATAGCAATGGTTCAAAGAGTAATTAAAGTTGATGCAGATGCTGGTCCAAGGAAGGTGCAGATGTGTGTTGCCAAGGAGTTGGTGCTAACTTCATTAGTCAAAGAAGGAGATCGTCCATGAGCTTAGAGATAAAGAATTCAATAATGAGCTAGAAGAGCTTGACTGCTAGTGGTGAGTTAAATTAGAGAAGAATTTGTTAAGGCCGTATATACATAGTGATTAAAATTTCCTTTTTCTTGTAGTTTCGAAGGTCAATAGCTCATGCACGCTAAGGACCACCTGTCCAATCATTTGACTATGATGACTTGCTACGTTTGAAGAGGGATTGCCCAAGTACTATTTTGGGAGTGCATAAATAATGTCATAGTGACACATGGATTTGAAAAGGCAGACTTCTTTGGTTTCATGGCAGATGAAGCCCAAGCAAATTGAAATGCCATTAGAGAAGTCAGTCTACAATGAAGGATAAAAAATGAAAGGTTGGTAGCCCTCACATTTATTTCATTGGGCACAAATCCTAAATATACATACCACAAAGTATGTTATAAAGGCCTAAATATACATACCACAAAGTATGTTATAAAGGCCTAAATATACATACCGCAAAGTATATTATAAAGGCCTTCCAAGGTGTGCGTAAGAGCATGTGTAAGAAGTGGCAGACCGAGTTAACAAAAAAGGCTGCACTAGCTCAAGGTCGACTTATCTAAGTGGTGGCATAGTGGAAATGTAAAAGATTTAGATATACTTGCCACCACCATGGACGTTGGTTGAGCTAGTGGGAAGTGCGCATTGCACATTGGGGTAATGTAATGATTTTAGTATGTATAAGAACCATTGTCTTTTAAAAAAGTGTCTCTTAATTTTGTTTCTAATATGTCTCGAACTATTGCATAGGTGGAGAAGAGTTGTGATCAGTCATGAACACCACGAACAAACTTGTCAGATTCTAAACATGGAAGTTGGTAAACCAAGGAGGGTTTCAAACAAAAAATAACACTCTACAATGCATGTGTATTAGACATGGGTAATGCTTTATTAAACAGTGCAAAGATAAATTCAAACATGATGGTCAAGCATATCGGAGTAGGTCCAAGTCTTGAACAACTCATTGAGAGGGAAAATGCGCATACTCTAAGCCCAACACAAGTTATAAGGACAGTAAAGAACACCACTACAGGTACGCCCATGTACAAGGCCCCAACTCCTTTTTGGTGGGGCAGGTGATCAGGAATTAGCCTGACACAAGAGACAACAATGTAATGTAATTGATATGGATGATGCTAGTCATAGACCTGAGTGTACAACGTGCACATGAGAGATAGGAAGTCTCTTGAACGTCTCAAGAAAATACAATTCATGGAGTAAAGTGTTTGGGTTATATAGGTAGTAAAAAGTGTGGTCGCATGATTGTAGGATGTGCAAAAATGGTCCTAATTTAACTTTAGAGATGTATGGGATGTGCAAAAATGTTTTGGGGTATCATTTTATTGGAACAATTTAATTGGGATGTATCATTTTATAGGAGTAGTTTGATTAGGGTTTATCATTTTATTGGAGTAATTTTATTTTGTAGAGCTAACATTTTATTGGAGCTAGATCATTTTATTGGGATGTATCATTTTATTGGAGTAATTCGATTAAGATATATCATTTTATTAGATTAATTTTATTTTGCTATTGAGAGATATTGAGAGAGATAGATAAAGAGAGATAGAAATAGCAGGAGAGAGAGACAGTTAAAGAGAGACAAAAAAAGAGGGGGGGGGAGAGAGAGAGAGAGAGAGAGAGAGAGAGAGAGAGAGAGAGAGAGAGACCCATTATTAAAAAACTGTTGCCATATTTGGGAAAATGCTCGTCTAAATTTTCTCGCCAAAAAAATCCCCCATAGCATATAACATGGATAACCCATCTCTCTCACTAATTATGTAGCTGCATTTAGCATCATTGAGTTGATGGGACAGCTAGCAAAGGCCATAGGGAAGTCCATGTTGTGCTCCCCTAGATGTCAACGCACAACCAATAGAAAATGCTAAAGCATTAAAATGCATACAGTAAATTAGATCCCATTAAGGGGATCTTAAGATGCATGTGCTTACTAATGTCACCTTCAGTGTTTTGTATGTCCACTAGAATTTGTATGTCCATTCAAAGACAATCAACAGCTTATACAAGGGTCCACATATATGGCATACAAGAATGAATCTTCTATAATACCCTACATGCCCCAATGAATCTTTGCATCCTCATGTAGTAGTTGATGGTGGGTGGTGGTAACTCTAAGATCACATGGATATTGTCCTCATCTATAGAGATATCCTTGGAGATGGTGTGTCTAAGGATGACACCATGTTTAACCCCGAATTAACATTTGAGTCGACATTACCAAGCACACCCAGTTGTAGGATCTTAAGATGGGTGTGCTTGCTAATGCCACCTTTGAAGTTTTGTATACCCACCACCACCACCAAAATTCGTATGTCTATTTAAAGATAATCAATAGCTTATACAAAGTTCTACATATATGGCACATACAAGAATGAATCTTCTATAATTTTTGCACCCCTAGTGGTGGGTGGTGGTAACTCCAAGATCACATAGATATTATCCTCATCTATAGAGATATTGTCCTTGGAGATGGTGTCCAAGGATAACATGTTTGACCTAAGATTGACATTTGAGTGGGTTTAATGAGATGTGATAAAGTGTACATCTCTCAAAGACTAGCCAAAAGATGAGCAAGATGATCCTTCCACTTTGAGTGCATGCATAGGTCATCAATGAATATCTCTACGATCTTCTAAAGGAGATCCTTGAAGGCCATACACATCAAGCATTGAAAGGTGGCAGGGGCATTGGTCAAACCAAAGGGCATGACACAATACGTGTAGGTTTCCCATTTTGTAGAAAAATAATGTCTTATGGGTCTTGAGAAGCCACATCCAAGAAGCTATAAGCTTCTTCTCTAGCAACTCTTTCCAACATGTGGCTAGTGTAAAACGAGGGGTAATTATCATAGATTGTGGGGCTAGCATTAACTTTTTTGAGGTTAATATACACTCTAACCTTTCTAATCACACTATCAATGGCAACACCCACACCCAATAGATACACTCAATTTTGTACACAAAGCCTACATTAATGAGCTTTTCTAGCTGTTCTTTGACCATTTTTCCATACTTAGGATTCATGTGATACCCATACCCAATTGGTGCACTCAATTCCATACACAAAGCCTACGTTGATAAGCTTGTCTAGCTCTTATTTGAGAATTTGTCCATACTTGGGATTCATGTGATAAGGTCTCTATTTAGAGTCCATAGAGAGGGATAATATGTTTCACCGCTTCTAGAGGAATTCCCTTCATTTCAGTTTATTTATAGGCAAAAACATCCTGAAAATCTTTGAGTAAGGCTATCAATTCTCCTTCTTACTCAGGGGTGAGATCTTTAACAAGAAATATTGGCTTAGATTCTTTCCGTGAGCTAGCAAGATTTACTTCTTTGACCTCGCGAGATAGTTGAACTCGATAAGGCTATCATATGAAGTATGTGAACTTTCACCCAAGCTTCTTTGACCTTTCTGATGTCCTTGATTGTATGGGACTTAAAGTACTCAAACACTTGCCTTAGATCTTCCTTTTCTCTATAAGATCTTTGAGTTTGGCTTCTTTCTTTACCTCAGCCTTGAATTTATTGAGCTTGCATCTCACAAATCAATAGAGCTTAGCTTGCTTAGAGATTATGGGCTCATTGTCACCTTTATTATCACTGCCTTGGCTTGAATGGTGACCTTGTTTAGATCATGCTCCGACTCATGTGAATCCATAGCCTTAATATATAGTATATCATCGTGAAGGTCTGTCTCCATGATGGGAGAAGATACTTCTTAGGCCTTTTATTTGGTTTTCTCCTTCTTAGCTGAGTCAGTGTGGGTATTACAAAAGTTGATTGGAATCACAGCTACTCTTCAATGTTGGATCTCAAAAGGGATGCTACACTAAGCATGAACATGGAGGTTATTTTCCTCCCATCTAATCTTGGAAATCTTGTTTTTAAAGAGTGCCCATGGTTTCCAAGACATGGACTCAATCCTAAGAGTTCTCAAGGCTTGGGAGAGGCCCGTAGTCTTGGTTCTCATCTTCACTATCCAGCAACTTGTAACATTTACATAGGTTGACCAAAGTGGTACATAATACTAACATATCACCACCATCCTAGATTGGAGAGACCATCTTTGTATATGACAGGTAACACAACGTTCATTCAAAATAAAATGGACGCTTTTGTTCCTCTGGTTTTGGTAAGGGAGGGAAGGTGCTCAATGGAGCGTGTCTAGTCCTTCCTCTCTTTAGGTTCAAGTTAATATTGTGTAGGCTCTTAGGTTCCCATTTATCCAATTGGATAATTCTCTCCATAGTTGGGAATTTCCTTACAAAAGAGAACTTGTACTTCCGAGGAAAAGAAGATTGTGAGGTCTGTGAAGACCAAATTTGAGTAAATGTTCTAGGGCCAAATAAGTGGCTAGAAAATAGCCAAACTTTGCTTGAGACATGTGTCAGTGAAGAAACTAGAGGCCTTTAGTGAGAGAATAAATCAAATAGATGTGGAGCTAAGGTTCTAAAAAAGCAATATAAAAGCACAAAGATGCACAAGAAACACACCAAGAAGCACAAATTGAAGGGATCCGAGAGCCATCAAAAGTAAGTAAACTAATCCAAGAGAAATCCAAGAACACTGGAGATTAGGTCTAATAAGAATGTGCCATGTGGCATTGAGAACCTATAAATACTAGTCGTTACTCATTAGTTGATGCTATTGTTGCATACTTGTTACTCTATTCTACTTTATCCTTGTAATCTAGAACATATTATGAGAAAGCAAGCATTAGCAAAAGCCTTATCAATATAATCCATCTTTACAATAATATAATACAAAGCTTGTGCAATGTCTTCTTCATTTGCTATTGTTATTGATGTATTTTGAGCGATAGTGAGTGAGAGTCCAAATGAGAGTACTAGTCTAGGTTTGGTAGCCTAGAAGGTGACCAAAAGTCACCTAGAAATCCTAAACCCAAGAGCTTGACCCAGATGTTTGCAAAGCTCGTCATAGATCTCAACCTGGACCTTTCAAAGGTGAAAAGGAGCACTTGGGAGAAACAATCGAGAAATGGATCGAAGCTATGGAGGAGTACTTTGATGTCATAGGTTGCAACAATAAAAGTAAGGCAGCTCTTACCAGGTTAAAGATCGTAGAGACAGCCAAAGTAGTGTAGTTTCTTGAGCTAACCCAAGGGAGCCAAACTATGGAGGAATATCACTAAGCATTCACTCTCCTCCTCAAATACTCGCCACTGCTAGTAGATGAAGATCAATTGATGGCCAGGTTCATTCGAGGAATGAACAAACCCTTGGATATCCTAGTGAAGAATGCTAAGCTAGTTTCTATGGCCAAAGCAGTGTGGATGGTGAAAGATTTTGCCAAAGCCTTTGTAGTCCAAACTCCACAAAAGTTTGTACCCTCTGCTTCCAAAAGAAACCAAAATTCTGAAGGAAATATTGACTTCCCTCCACCAAAGAGAAACCATGGATTTAACTCCAACCAGTCCCATGGCGTGGGAGTGTTCAAAGAGGGAGAAAGAGCAATCCCCTAGAACTCAACTTCAGAAGTTCCACCTTTGAATAGAGGAAATAGATGCTTTAACTGCCAAGGATACGGTCATGTAGCATGGAGTGCCCAACTCCTTTTGGATCAATGTTTTCAGGACAAGGAAGTCAAGGACCAAGATTCCAGATTCTAGCTCCTTCCTTCCAGAGTAATCAAGTTCCCTTCCGTCAAAATAAGGGAAACCCCAGAGATAGATTCCCTAACCAACCCTCAGTCTTTGATGTAAAGTAATGCAAGACCTAAGTCTCAGAATTGGGGAAGTCAAAGAGAAAGGTTCCCAAACCAGCCATTTACTTCCAAAGCAGTAACGTTGGAAGTAATAGAAGAAGAAGAGATGTAAGAAATTATCCTCCAGATGAGGACATCTCGCATTTTTTAAGTGGGGTAGGATGTAAGATTCCTCCCTCCAACTTTTGATGATGTAAAGATTTAAGAACCTCCCCTTCAGTCTCTTGTAATCATCCCCACTTTCAGAATGGAAAAAGATCTTCTTTCACCCTGTTTTGGTCTAGAGAGAGATAATAAAAATTTGAAATATTTTTGGATAAGTATTTTCTTCCAGCCAATAGGAAGTGATCCCCTGAAATAGAATTTTAATCAAAAATTTCTAAGTTGCATTAGATTTGGACAGTGGTGGGTGAACCAAGGAGTCCCCTAGTTCAAAGTTGGAAAATAGAATTAAAAGAAAAATGGGAAAATTTGGAATTATCCACAAGAAAATAGTAAAGAAAGGCTCACATGAGGTGGAGATTTCATAATCATGAGTTTTTGATATGTGAAGGAGACTTTTTGGAGGCATTTTGACACCTCAGGGTGAGAGAATTCCCCTTCAAGGGGGCACCTAGAAATCACATCGAAGGGGTCATTTTTTTATTCAAAAAGTACATGAGGTGGCTAAATATTTCATCTCTCATCTCTCCTCTTCCAAACTAGATCAAAAAGTGGGTTTAACTAGTCCAAAAAGTGTCCAAATTGGATCAAATTGAAGCTGGAAGCCTCTAGATCCTAGTTGGGCTTGGTTGGTGGCCTCCCTCACCTATAAATAGAACTCCATTCCTTTGTATTTTCATCTTAGAGTATTTCCATGCTAGTGTAATTTTCATTTTAGTGTAATTCCTTCATCCCTCTTGTAACATACCCATCTTCACTAATAAAGAAATGTCTATGTAATAGATAAATTTATGAGTTTTTATGGTATAAAAATCAATGATTTTATTAAATAAGTCACTTTTACTTAGAATCTTCAAATTCTGAGCCCAAATTTGGAATCTGCGTACGATTTTACCTTAATATAGGATTTTATAGCATCCAAAACAGACACCGGATCGAGCTTATACGCAAATTTCAGTCATTTTTAGTTAAAAAGCGACAACCTTTAAACCTTAATAAATGCACGACCGGGCAACCGATTGACGAACGGTCTGCACCCCAACGACCAGGAGAACATCCCGGACAAAAAAAAAATCACCCCCCTGAGGCAGTCCGACACACAAATCGAGGCCAGTGCCCTAAATTTGGGGACCTCGCTCCAAAATTTGAACCGTACACACTTACCAAGGTGCCTGTACGATAGCCGCACAAGAACCAAAGGACGGTCGCCCACTGTGTGGTCTACACGTACCGCTACGTGGACACCCATGCTGCCCCTGACTAGAGAAGGTACATGCGTACCACTCCTTTCCCTGTTAATCAACACCGTACCTTTCCCCCTGAGCCATGCAGGCCACTGATCCATAGCCTTTGCTGGTACACCATCCTTTCGTCCTTACTTTGCGCAGCACCCATACCCGTACCCCACAGTTATATAAACCCCCGAGGTGCTCCATGGGCAACACGCATTTCTGCGTAGCTTATGCGTCGTCCGTACCGTCGTCCGTCCCTGTGTAGTGTACTTGCTGTAGTACATCCACCCCTCTCCACACCCCCTCATTTGCCACTTTTCAGACAAGGCAATTTTCCTCCATCCCCCCTCTTGCTAGGAGAGGCAGTGTCCTTAACTCATCCCCCCTCCCCCCCGTGTGAAGAGACTTACAGCAGCCCTTCTCCCCTTCACCAAAACGTTTTTGTGTTAAGGATATCTCACAATCCCCCCCATTTGCGTGGACTTTAGTAAGAGGTTTTTGCCTTAGAGTTCATGCGCTGTGGTCTTTTGCTCATACGGTGAGCAAACGATCTCAGAATTGAGATCTGACTGGAGCGTTTCGACCGACAGCGAGCCCTACAAGACGACGTCCAAGATGGCCCTTTCTCGAAAACGTCAGAATATTACCTCGGGAGGAGCGCACAACAACGAGATTAGAGAAGATGCCCCTGCCCGATGCGGCTCCAACCCTCCCTTTATAAGCTCCCTTTATGGAGCGTTTCGACCAACAACGAGCCCTACAAGACGACGTCCAAGATGGCCCTTTCTCGAAAACATCAGAATATTACCTCGGGAGGAGCGCACAATAACGAGATTAGAGAAGATGCCCCTGCCCGCCGATGCGGCTCCAACCCTCCCTTTATAAGCTCCTCAAGGAAATGGTGGCCAGGTTAGCTTGGTTATCTTTTAAAGAAGATTTTTTTAAAAAATATTAGTGTTAATAAATGTGTATCTTTTTCTTTTAAAATAATGACATAAAATTGTATGAAGTTACGAATTGAGTGATGCTGTATTCAATGAATTGCATTGAAATTGTTATCTTTAAAGAGTGCAAGTTTTTCCTGGCTTCGATGCTAACTCCGTTCCGTGCTTGTGTAGCCAAGCGGCGTCGTTTTAGCAAAGCCCGGGAATGGCCCAAGGTATCCCTCATACCATTGGGATAATAAGATTTGCCGATTGAGGCGAGAGATTATGATGCTGTCTAGTTCTGAGGGCCCAGGCTAGTGCGGTGAATAAGCCCACCCTAGTGTGCAGACATCCCTCTGAGGGCCACAGCAGTCGACGATGAGGTGTATGGTCCCGTAGGGTTTTGCCCAGCATGTAGAGGCTGGAAGGCCGAATTCTAGATCATCGGCAGTATAAAGGAAAAGAATAAGAGAGTCGGTTTGGCTTGTATGGAATTGATTCATGTATAAACTTTTTTTTTAAATCTTGTCTTTGGCATTATTGTACTGTGGAAAAAGGCTGTTTTAATAAACCTTGTGAAAAGGGCCTTAATTAAGGAACATGTTTATTTATGTCAAACAGTGTGGTAGGATTAATTAGAAAACAAATTGATGCGTGAGTAGGGTGGAAAGTGGGAGGATGGAATGCCCCGACGGCACCATCCTACGGGTGGACCCGATTAGTCGGGTAGCTTCCAACATATTAAGTGAAATCCCTACGTTAGATAAATATGTTCTTGGGCAACTCTATTCTAGAAGACTAGGCCAGCGGGGCTGTGCCTTGCATGGATGAGGAAAAAAGCGTTGCCTCTAGAAATCAAGTCTAGTAGTTGCCCTGTTGAGATTCAAGATCGATGATGTCAGCATGTGCCAGTTGTGCTATGTGCTGGCATGTTAGGTAGCAGCATGTGTGAGACATAAATGACCGCGTCCAGCTGGTCATAGTGTGTGTGGACATTAGCTAGGGTTAGCTGTGTGTGGACACAACACATAGTGTGTGTTGTGTATTATGGATTATGGCTTTATACATTATGTGAGAAGGGAGATGGCTTCCCTCTATGATTAGGGTTTGCAATATACATTAGGGTTTTCTCCTGTCTCCTCTCCCTCTACCTGTTTTTCATCATGGTATCAGAGCCTGGTGCTCTCTATTAGGGTTTATGAGAGTGAGTGAGAGAAGAGGGAGAAGAAGCTTGCCATTGATGCTGTGAAGCTTGGAGCACACCGATTTGTATCAGATCTGAGAGCTTGGCCTATACCGGGTAAGGACTACTAAACACCCTTGAGCGGATTGCAGGTGATTCAAGCACAAACAAAGTAAATTAGGGTTGCCCAAAGCAAAAGAAAATTCTGGTTTTTTGCAAGCTTTCCAGTGGAGCTTGGAAGCGGTGATGTATTATGAAAATAGATGCAAATCTGACAAAGAAACATGTATTTGGCAAATGAGAATGTATTGGCAACTCATGTGCAAGCCCTACAATGAATTTGGAGCAAGTATGATGCATTTGAGTGATTGAAAAATTACTGGTTTGAAGCCCTCATAAAAACAGAGAAAAAGAGTCACTTGGTGGATGAAATTAGAGCTAGTTTTTGCAAAAATTACTCAATTGATGGGTTGTACACATGCCTTGGAGTGTTAGGAAACAATATATGCTTTCAATTACTACTACAAGGTTCTCAATTCACCTCTACAACATGCGGCGCAGATCATACAGAGAAAACAAAGAACTTTTTCATATTTTTTGATAAGTGGAGGCCAAATTCCACTTGTGTGGTTGATTAAACCCAAGTTTTTCTTAGCAATTGTGTAATACACAAACCCAAGGAGGTTGCTATATGATTGGTTGGAGCAATTATGAATTATGGAGCTGGAAATGAGTTGATTAAACAGACTGTCTACTGTGATTAGTGAAACAAAGTGTGATTAATCAACTAATTACTCTCTCATATTAAACAATTGGTCTAATTCCTTTTACATGGAATTAGTGGACATCATTTCTAAGCTAATGAATGCCTGGTCTCTCAATTTGGACAAGCATTGAAGAAATTAGAGCCATTTTACTATTGGTTTTTACTAGTTTTTCTCAAAACAGAGAAGGGGGTTTGACAAAATTGGTATGTACGCATCTTGGTTGGTGTTGATATGCAACATTGAGCTTGTTTAGGTGTCAGTGCAAGCTATCCACACTTGATTGATCCACTACATTGCAATTTGGATCCTTGGAAAGCGCGTCAAAATAGGGTACCTTGGACTGTGGATGCCAATTCATTTTGGATGCAATCAGTTTGATTTTCTACATCAAAAGTGAAGTTTGTTGACTACTTTGGAGTATCTGGAACACTTATTAGAGTGTGGGTTGAGCTGAGGAAGGCTCGTTTACAGATTTGGACGTGTGTAGAAAGGTGCATTTGCATTGAGCAAATATGTCAGACAACCCAGTACAAATTGTGGGTGAAAAGTTGGGTAGGAAGAACTTCCCGGCATGGAAGTACAGGATCAAAAGCTTTCTAAAGGGAAAAGGTTTTTGGAATCTTATTACAGGTGCGGAGCTAGAGCCGGAACTACCCCGACAACCTACACAGCAACAACAACAAGTTATAGCTCATAAGCAATGGTCAGAAAGAGCATACAAAGTTTTGCATTATCTGTCTATATGTATCTCGGATGCTATACTCATACATATACATGATGCTGAGAATCCCAAGGATGCATGGGATACATTGGTAAAGCTGTTTGATACAAACACTAGTGCTCGCAAGTCTCAGTTGCGACAACAGATTCATAATGTGAAACGAAAAGGAAGGAGCATCCATGATTATGTACAAGAGATAAAGAAGTATGCAGATACATTGGCAACAATCAATGCCCCCATGTCTGATGATGATTTGGTAGACATTAATTGCGTGGTCTTGGCAAGGAGTATAAGTCTTTTGATACATCCATCTCGGTTCGGAGTATAGGTTTACCAGACTTTGATGAGTTGGTTTCACTCTTGCTTGTTGAGGAAATCAAACTCAGTGACTCCTTTCATGATACATCTACTAGCCATGATGATAATGGCAGAAATCAGGCTTTCTATTCACAAAGAGGATTTAGAGGCAGGGGGAGATTTGCATCACGTGGCCGTGGTAATGGTCATGGATGGCAGGATAGGTCACCATAACAGAATTTTCAGCCTACATATGGTGCTAGAGGTGGTCGTGGATATACACCTCAGAGAGGCAGAGGTACTCCTCATGGTAGAGGACATTGGCAAGGCCAACAAACATCTATGCAAAATGTGGAATGCCATTACTGTGGAAAATTTGGTCATATGGCATTACTGTGGAAAATTTGGTCATATGGCACGAGATTGTTTCTACAAACAAAATGATTTGAGAGGGGGTAGAGTACAACATGGTGGACATTATGCACAACATGGTGGAAATTATGCATCAGGCAGTAATGATGGCAGCGCAAATCACTTGTTTGCCATGAAACATGTTGTGGGATCTATGATGACAAATGCTGAAAGTGATGACACTTGGTATATGGACTCTGGAGCATCAAACCATATGACTTGTCATGGCAAATGGTTTGAGCATATGAAGCCTATGGATGTGAAAGGCTATGTGGAGACAGGAGATGATACCCAACATGCTATCACACATGTTAGAAGTGTACCATTGGTTATGCACAATGGTGAAACAAAGTCTATGGCACATCTTGTATGTGCCTTCTATTACAAAAAAGTTTGGCCTCAGTTGGTCAAATGGTGGAACATGGATTACAGGTTCGTTTCAACGAGCATGGTTGCTTCGTTGAGGATTTCAAAAATGGATGTAGAGTCATTGCCAAATGCAAGAAAGAAGGTAGGTTGTTTAAGCTGGATGCTGGGATTCCTGAGTTGTGGCATAAAAGGATTGGACATGTGAAGATACAAAGGTTAAAGAACATGCAGGAAAGAGGCATTGTTAGTGGGCTGCTGCCTAGATTCAAGTATGATGGGAATATGCATGTTTGTGATGCCTGTCAGTTTGGAAAGCAGGCGAGGTTGCCGTTTCCTAGAGAAGGCAACATGAGTAGCAGGCCACTTGAGATAGTTCATAGCAATGTATGGGGTCCTGCACAAAATCCATCCATTAAAGGCAGCTTATATTATGTGACATTCATTGATGATTTCAGCAGAATGACTTGGATTTACTTTCTCAGAGAGAAAAGTGAAGTGTTGGAAAAGTTTATGGACTTTAAAGCTTTTGCAGAGAAACAATATGGCTCTTGGATAAAATGTTTGAAGACAGATGGAGGTGGTGATGAATACACCTCACATGCTTTTGAGCATAAGTTGAGAAAGCATGGCATAAGAAGGCAGTTAACTTGCAGGTATACACCTCAGCAAAATGGTGTTGCTGAGAGGAAGAATAGAGTCATTTGTGATGTGGCCAGGGCAATGCTCAATGAAAAGAGCATGCCAGACTATTATTGGGCAGAAGCATGTGCCACTGTAGTGTATATACCTAATAAGACATCCACATCAGCCATACATGGAAGTACGCCAGAGATGCGGCTTACACATTTTAGGCCAGACATTGGACACCTCAAAGTGTTTAGTTGCATAGCTTATGTACATGTGCCTAACGAGAGAAGGAGGAAATTGGATCCTAAGGCAGAGAAGTGTGTGTTTGTTGGATATGCACAGGATTGAAAGGCATATAAATGTTACAATCCACAAACTAGGCAAGTGTTTATCTCACAAGATGTGGTGTTTGATGAACTTGCTAGTTGGTACAAAGCAAAGGATGAGGGTGTCATTGATTCTCTTGATGCTGATGTGCATGTGAACTTGCCACAAGCAAGTTCTATTTCTATGTCTGGGCCAGCAGAGTCTGAGAGTAGCACTATACGTCCATGGTCAGGACGCTTGAGACATGAGAGTGTGAGCAGCACTGGGAGTAGTGCTGTGGATAAAGGGAAGAAGAAGGTTGAAGGAATTGGCATTACAGGTTATGAGTCGTCAAGTTCAGAGAGTTTGGATGAGGAACTTGGCATTCCAGTTTTACGCACACCTGGTGCAAGGTGGGATAGATATGTGCCTCCACATGCTAGAGTGACAGGTGTTCAGAGTGATCCGCATGCATTGCGGAGATCCCAAAGGGTCAGGTATCCAGTTGACAGGTTGACATATCGTGATTTTTCTATGCATTACGCATATATGACCTCTTTGGTGAAGCATGTGGAACCTACATGCTATACAGAAGCTATTGGAAAGCATGTATGGGAGAAGGCAATGGATGTTGAGATGGACGCATTGGTTCATAATGAAACATGGGATTTGGTTGCCTTACCACAAAACAAAAATGTCATTGGTTGCAAATGGGTTTACAAAGTGAAATGCAAGTCAGATGGTTCCATTGAACGTCATAAAGCAAGATTGGTAGCTAAGGGTTATACACAAACCCAAGGCTTGGACTATGATGAAACATTTAGTCTAGTTGTAAAGATGGGAGCAGTGAGAGCAGTCATTGCTATGGCTACAGCAAATGGTTGGGAAATGCATCAAATGGATGTGAAAAATGCATTTCTTAATGGTGATCTACAAGAGGAAGTTTATATGGCACAGCTAGAAGGATATGTACACCCAAGGTATCCCACTCATGTATGCAGAGATTAAAGAAAGCATTATATGGTTTGAAGCAAGCACCTCGTGCTTGGAGTGATAAGATGAGCCGATATCTTATCTCCCTTGGATTTCAGGTTTCTATAGTAGATTCTTCACTCTATGTGAAGAAAATAGATCATGGGATTGTCTTACTTGTCATCTATGTGGATGACTTGATTATCACAGGAGATCATGTTACAGATGTTATACATGTTAAGAAGGCATTGAGTGGGTAGTTTGATATGAAAGACTCGAGTGAATTGAGATATTTTCTTGGGATTGAAGTGATCAAAGACCATGCAGGTACATGGTTAGTGCAACGCCAATATGTATTGGATATGTTGGCAAAATATGGGATGACAGGGTGTAAGCCAATGAGTACACCTTTGGAGCAGAATGTAAAGCTACGGGATGATTTTGGTGGAGTTGGATGATCCATCTATGTATAGAAAGATGGTTGGAAGCCTTATTTACATGACTATCACATGCCTGGATCTCAGTTATGCTGTGGGGCTAGTAAGCCAGTTTATGCAGAGCCCCAAAAAACCTCATTTGGATGCAGTGAGACGTATTATGCGATATGTAAAGACCACTGCACATTATGGTCTTCTTTATGAGCATGGTAAAGGCTTGGATATACATGGCTACACAGATGCAGATTGGGTAGGTAGCTCGTATGATAGGAGGTCTACTAGTGGTTATGCCTTTACATTTGGAAGTACAGTGGTGACATGCGCGGACCAAACACATAGAGGTCCACTATCATTTTGTCAGAGAGAGAAAGTGTTGGATGGTACAGTGGATCTACAGTATGTGAAGACTGAAGAGCAGGTGGCAGACATCTTTATAAAGCCACTTAGCAGGGAGAAGTTTGACTATGTTGGGAGTACGTGGGATGAGCTTGAGGGGGAGTGTTGAGAGCTTTGATAGCCCAAGCTCATCTACATCTTCATCTATGGCAGTACATCATGAGCTTGAGAGGGGCTGTTGAGATTCAAGCTCGATGTCAGTGTGTGCCAGCTGTGCTATGTGCTGGCATGTTAGGTAGCAGCATGTGTGAGACATAAATGACCACGTCTAGCTGGTCATAGTGTGTGGACATTAGCTAGGGTTAGCTGAGTGTGGACACAACACATAGTGTGTTGTTGTGTATTATGGATTATGGCTTTATGCATTGTGTGAGAAGGGAGATTGTTTTTTCTATGATTAGGGTTTGCTCCTATAAGATTCCTCCCCAGCCTCTCAAGATGTCCAACATCTTCCCCTGTAATCAAATCCCTCTTCAGAAATATAAAAGATCTTGTTTCTACCAGTTTTGGCCTAGAGAGAGAAAATTTTTAGAGAGTGGTAATTCAATTTTTAAATATTTTTGGATAGAAAAATACCTCATCTTATTAAAATAAGTTCCCCTGAAACAGAAGTTCAAAAAGATTTTCAGAAGGTACATTAGAAATTAAGTATAATCTGTTCAAGAGGCATTATCCTGGGGGTGAAGATTTTTTTGAAATTTTAAATTAAGGTTCCTATGGACCAATAAGATTCATCCAAATGTTGGGAGGAGATAAATAGAAGAATAAAAGAAAAATCTCCAAAAATGAGTAAATACTCACATAAGATGAAGAGTTGACTAAGGACAAGGTTAATAGTAAAAAAAAGAGAGATATTTAGGTGAAATGATGCATTTTTGACACCTCAGTATAGGGGAATTCCCCTCATGAAGGAGGCACCTATTTCACATGCTTGAATGAGTTTTAAACTCCCAAATAATGAGATATTTTTATCTCTCCTCTCTCCTGTTTCAACTAGATCCAAAAAGTGAGCAAAATTGACCCAAAAATGGTCGAAAATTGACCAAACTAATCTGGAAAATTCTAGAATCAGTTGGCTTGGTTAGAAGCTCACTTTTTCCTATAAATAGAAGCCCTCCCCTTTGTTGAAACTCAATAGTGTTTTGCACTGTTACCCTGCCTCTCCCAAGTGTCAAAAACATTGAATTTTACTCATAATTCATTAGTTTTTGACCTTCCCTCTTCCAAAAGATTGGTGGCCACTCTTGTTTCAAACAAGAGTAGAACCCTCAAACCATCAAGCCAAAGGAAAGCTCTCAAATTCATTAGTAAGTTGGAGATTCTTCTCTTTTCCATTCATTTTATGGTTTTTTATGATTTTTTTGTCTTCTCTAAATTGCAAATGATGTTATGCCTCATTGAAAAAAGGCATTCCCCTCTCTTCTTTAGTAAATCCAACCATTCTTATCCTAGATGAATGGTGGAATTTTCTAAAAAATTATGAAATAAAATTTATTTTTTATTAATCAAAAAGAGTAATCCCTATCATTAGAGTATTCTAAAAGTGTCATTTTCATTCATGCATAAAAAGATGCATATTGATTAATTTTTATAAAAGAATGATTTTCAATAGAATTAAATTCTATGAAAGATACTTATTGATAAATTTTTTATTATGATAGTGTTACTTTCTTCATTATGGATTTTATGCTTAAAATGCATAAAAGTATATATTTTTATTACAAAAGAGTTACTTTCATCATATTAATTTTTATGCATAAAAGAATATTTTTTTTATTATAAAAGTGTTACTTTTATCATTATTGATTTTTAAGCATAAAAGTATGCATAAAAGAATATTTTTTTATTATAAAAGTGTTACTTTTATCATTATTGATTTCTATGCATAAAAGTATGCATAAAAGAATATATTTTTTTTATAAAAGTGTTACTTTTATCATTATTGATTTCTATGCATAAAAGTATGCATAAAAGAATATTTTTTTTTATAAAAGTGTTACTTTTATCATTATTGATTTCTATGCATAAAAGTATGCATAAAAGAATATTTTTTATATAAAAGTGTTACTTTTATCATTATTGATTTCTATGCATAAAAGTATGCATAAAAGAATATTTTATTATTATAAAAGTGTTACTTTTATCATTATTGATTTCTATGCATAAAAGTATGCATAAAAGAATTTTTTTATTATAAAAGTGTTACTTCCATCATTATTGATTTCTATGCATAAAAGTATGCATAAAAGAATATTTTTTTAATTATAAAAGTGTTACTTTTATCATAAATGATTTTTATGCATAAAAGATATTTTTTATATTAAAAGTGTGATTTTCATCATAAATGATTTTTATGCATAAACATATGCATAAAAGATATTTTTTTATATTAAAAGTGTGATTTTCATCATAAATGATTTTTATGCATAAACATATGCATAAAAGATATTTTTTTATATTAAAAGTGTGATTTTCATCATAAATTATTTTTATGCATAAATGGGTGCATAAAAGATATTTTTTTATATTAAAAGTGTGATTTCATCATAAATGATTTTTATGCATAAATGGATGCATAAAAGAAATTCTTTTATATTAAAAGAGTGATTTTTATCATAAATGATTTTTATGCATAAACATATGCATAAAAGATATATATTTTTTGTTAAAAGAGTGATTTTCATCATAAATGATTTTTATGATGATAAAAGTGTGACTTTCATCAGAATTGGATTTTATGCATAGTTAGATGCATATAGAATCTTTATTAATTAAATAAGGATTCTCCTTAATCCTCCGTTTAATTTCTGCAAAAATTAGAAAAATGAATAAGTAGATAATTTGTGAGAAGAAATGCTACCGTTTCATATTCACTAAGATGGTAACGAGAAAATTCAATTAAATTATAGAAGTCAGAGATTGAGATAAATGAATTATTTTATTCCTCATAGAAATTCATGTTTTAGAAATCTGTAAGCAAATATTCGTCGACGAAATTTAGAAAAAGAGAAATTGAAATAGTACCTTTCGAGAAAGATAGTTTAGGAAGAACCTTTCCAGACCCAAACTCTGTTTCAGACTATTGACCAAGACCTAATTCCTTCGTCAATTTTAATCAATGACGATGTGCCGAGTTCAGGAAAAAGGTACTCAAATCTCCCACCGAATCTGAAACCAAGTTAAGACTTTTGATTTTGACCTGAGGATCAAGTTAACAGAGTTCGAGGAATTCTGTTTGGAATTTAGACCTGGATCTAGAAGTATTGGGATACGGATTTAAGATTATTCATGGTTTTCAAACAAAATCTAAACTGAAAACTTGCATAAAAACCCTGTTTTCTTAAAGGACTGTCTTACGCCAGAATGCTGTTGGAGGAAGCATTTGGCATATATGTCTATCTAAGGGAAGTTCGGTTGCAACAGCTGGCGGGGAGTGTTCGAGGGATAGCTCACGCGGCAAAAACCTGCCCAGGTCTTGACCAGCCTGGGTATGGTGAAAAATGGTGCGCTTCCGGTACGATGGGCGAGGGCCGACGAAGCGGTCCGTGAGTGAAGTGCCAGGACACCTAAGGAGGATCCTGGAGGGTTTTGACCAAGCAATACATGGGCTCGCGATGCTTAGGACACCCATACGTATGTCGAGGAAGATATATATGTATGTTGACGAAGTGATTATTGTAATCTGTTATACTGGATCTCGTTGCTGACCAGCTAGTCCCAACGGAGAGTCCAGAGTGGTACTGTTTTTGTGAAACAAGGGATTGAATGGAAATTTTGAATTATGAAATCTGTGATCAAGAGGAGTGTGTGTGTATCTGTTTTCTAAAGCTAAAGTTAAGAAAGGCATTTCAATTATGGGTGGGTGAGTACTTGTTTGGTTCCACCGATTCCAGTGGTAGGGTGGTGGCTAACCCATGGGCCGGATGGGGGCTGGAATCAGTGGAGTTTTAATAATCAAACTAAAAAATCTTAGGATTACGCTAGGATTCGAGTAGCTAGTCAATTCCCTGATAAATTTCTCAAATGAGTGGATCAACGGCTGTGCCTGATCTTGATTAGGAAAAAAACGTTGAATTTACTCAGATGATCAAATTATATCAATGATAGTTTCCTTCTATCTGGTTTATTCAGGTGAAAGATAATTTAGAATTAATCTCGTTAGAAAAATTCGTTAAGAAAATTCAAAAAGGTGGAATCGCCCCCGCTTTCCAGGCATGGGAAATTTTCCCGGTTTTGGTTTTCGGAGTGACCACCAGCCTAGTCTCGTGCCCGGACATTCGTGGGCAAGGCCCCGAGTGAGAAACCCTACCCCGCGCATGAGGGGGCTACTTCCACTGTCAGCTACCGGGAGTCCGGGTGCGCGGAGGGGGCAGAGGGATCTCACAGTTGGTATCAGAGCAGAAATTGCCTAAATTTTTAATAGAAATCTGGGAAAGAAATGTTTTTCACTTGTTAATACTATGAGAATGAACTTCAAAAATTGAAGACTTATAAATTGAATTGGAAATTTATAGATGGACACCCCGAACCTATCTGGAATTCCTGGACTCTCTCAGAGTCAGCAGGACATGATAGCTTTTGCAATTGATCACCTCATCAACTCTGCTACAAACCGAATGAGCAGAGTGAGAGCCTTTACTTTCCTGAGAGCCTTTACTTTCCTGATCCTCTTGAGCGACATCGGTATATGTGGTTCAATGGAGGACGGTGCATTAATGTCAGTACCAGTCAGCGTCAGAGGCTCAGGCAAAATATTTCCCTGGCCATGATTCTGATAAGACTAGGGCTTGTTCAGCATGTTCAGCTCTTTGATCATTCACCCAGGAACTTCAAAACTTCATGCCGATTTTTTAGACTTCTTAGCCGCTTTATCCCGAGAAATAGAATTACAGCACCTCTTTGTGTAATGAATAGTATGTATGTACCATGGTATGTCTTCTTCACAGTTTCGCTTCTTTATGCGATTACGACTGAGACGGTGATTCTGGAGCCGAGCTCCTCCTGTACATATTGTAACTTTTATATAAATAAAGAAATGTTTTCCGGAGAAAAATTTCCTGTTGTATAAGTGATTATTTACAGACGATCTGATAAAGAAAAATCTATTATCGGACATATGTCATAGATCTCCAATAAGATCATTGTCTTGTTTAAGAAATTGTTTTCCAAACCTCTTAAGTCTTAGGATCTCGTGGATGATATCAAAATAAAAATTGAATAATATATAAATTTTTGGCAGAGTCATGAGACGAGGAAACCGTGGCCGTCAGCCAGACCCTCTCTCTGAAGATGACGAGCTTGACCCTGATGTTCGCAAGGCTCTTCATAGGACTCAGCCAGGACCCTTCAAAGGAGAAGGAGAGAACCTAAGCGAGGGTGTGGAGAAATGGGTGGAAGTCATGGAAGAATATTTTGACGTCACAGGCTACAATGAGCAGAGCAAAATGGCTCTTGCCCGACTGAAAATAGTGGAAACAGCCAGGGTAGCATGGAGGAACCACTGTGACACCAACCGTCTGGATAGAAATACTCAGTCCTGGAATGACCTAAAAACCTATCTAAGAAAGAGATTTTGTCCCCCTGGATTTTTGGAAGCCAAAATGAACGAATTTTTAGAGCTAAAGCAGGAGAGCAAAACCATCAAGGAATATCACCAGGCCTTTGCTCTTCTACTCAAATATTCACCACCTCTTGATGAAGAACAACTCATGGCCAGGTTCATTCGGGGAATGAACGAACCCTTGGACACACTGGCTCGAAGTCCTGCCAATTGGTTTAAGTCAACAAGGTCTGACTTTTGAATTGTTTGCAGGCTCTTCTTAGGTTCTTTTTATCATTTATGGTGTCCATCTTGTTTGGTTGATCTATTAGTTGATTCTTGGACACCCACTTCTATGTAGGGTATTGTGTGTGTAAGCTCGCGGAACGATTGCTGGTTTTATCCTCTAAGGTGTTGCCATTGCACTCGTTGTTTGTTCATCAGTTATGATGTGCTTCCCTCTGTTTGTCGAGCTCCATAGGGCATGGACATGACCTTCTCGCTTGTGCTTATCAGTGTTGTTCGTTCTTCCCATTGGATATTGCATTTACTGGCATAGATCCAGGATCGTCCTAGAATCAGCTCTTCTTCATGGAACCTGTAGGCATGACAAACACCTTCCCGACCAAGGAATCATTTTTGATGGAAATGTTAACATTTAAAAATCCCTTGGCTTTTGTGGCTATCACGTGAATGCTACGAGCTTGCGCATCAGTGGGTTCAAGGTGTGGTTTACCTAATGCTACCCAGGTTTCATATGAGATCAAGTTATGACTTGAACCCGTATCTATCAATGCAATGCTTGTTTCATGGCTTTTAGCTGTAGTAAGTCCCACCTTGAGTCGTTCCAGCTCAATGTTTAGTTTCCCTTCATCCAAAAGGGTCACAAACGCCATGTTGACATGTATTAGTCTTTTGTGCAATAATTGTTTGGCTTTGATCTCTCTAGCCTTAGCCTCTTCTTGTGTTTGCTATATCTTTTCTTTTGCAAGCTGTTTTTGTTGTTTCAAGAGATGTACTTGTTGTAAGAGCATCTCTTGGGTCAGTGGTCCAAAGTATTTTTTTAATTTACTTCCATTGACATAACCCTCCATTTGGATGCCGTCAACTATCTCAATTCGAACAGACCCCTGAGGTGTGATTTTCGATACTCAGAATGGTCCCAGGCCTTGGTATTTAAGTTTCTTTTTCCTGGCGCTACCGACATCATACATGAGGACAAGGTCCCTCGTTTTTGCTTAAGGTTTTTGTCAAACCAATGTTTCCTTCATAATTTTTCAACCATGAGTCCATGTGATGTTATCAATCTGGTATCATTAAGCTTTTCTAAGTCAATTAGCCTTTCAGCTAATGTATTCTCCGTTAGACACTCTTGTACGGCAATCCTTAAGCTTGGGACTAGGTATTCCATAGGCATAACTGCTTCCACACCATAAGCTAGACGAAAAGGAGTGTAACCCATCGCTACCTTATATGATGTTCGATAGGCCCATGGGGCTGCTGTCAGCTTGTGTTGCCAGTCTGCCTGGCTTGCTTCCAAGGTTTTCGTCAAGATAGTATACAAAATCTTGTTTGTACTCTCTGCTTGACCATTGGCATGTGGATAATAAGGTGATGATTTTTGATGGATCACTAAGAATCCCACAAGTAAATAATAAATCACCTCATTCATAAAATGTGAGCCGCAATCACTCACCAATTCTAATGGGTAGCCGAACCTCGAGATGATTTGCTCATATAAAAATTTTGCAGTTGTTCGCGCATCAACTCTCTTTGAGGCTTTGGCTTCTGCCCATTTCATGAAATAGTCCAGCCACGATCATGTATCGGGGATGTGTCACTGGACTAATTGGTCCCACAAAATCTATCCCCCATTTCTCAAATGGTTGTCTTACAATAATAGGGGTGAGAGGCATCTTGTCCTTTTGCCATGTGGAATAGCAAAACGTTGACATTCTTCGCATCTTTTGACAAATTCTATGGCGTCTTCGAATAATGTAGGCCACCATAGTCCTGCTTGAAGCACTTTTCTTCTGTGATTTCTCCAACAAAATGCCCGCCTGCTATCCCCGCTGAATGAGCTTCTTAACTCATCCTCTCTAACGCATCGTCTAAGCACATTATCTTTTCCTAGCTTATATAGTTCTCTTGCAATCAGTTGATAAGGTGCAGCCAGCTTGATAAGCCGCCGCATTTTATCTTTGTTCAATGTTATTTCCTGGCGGAAAACCATAAGCTAGATACTCAGAGATTTCCTCACTCCATTCGGGTACCATGTCCAACTTAAATAAACAAGCATCAGGGAGGTCATCATCAACACCAGTTGCTGGTTCCCTATTTGGAATTCTTGACATATGGTCGGCTAACACACGTTGTGTTCCTTTCCTTACCGTGACTGTAAAGTCGAATTCCAACAACAATAGTAACCATCGTGTGATTCTCCCCCCGTGGTGCAAGGTTTATTTACTAGGTATCGTAAGGCTTGATGGTCCACGAAAAATACGAATTTGTTGGCAATGTCGATATTTCTTGACCGCATAAACCATGGCCAATCCTTCTCTCTATGGTGGTGTAATTCACCTTTGCATCATTCAACTCATGACTAGCGAAGCAAATTGGATAGTCCAATTTGAACTCACCAGGCTGGGCTAGTACACAACCAATAGCAAAATTTGATGCATCAATGTGCACGTGAAATATGAGATCCCAATTAGGGGGTCATAGAATTGGTGCACTTGCCAACGCTTGCTTCAGTAGATCATATGCTTCTAAACACTCCTCGGTCCACTCAAAGACAATGAGGAGCTTGTACAAGGGTCTGGCTATTTCAGCATTAAAAATTATGAAGCTGCAATAATATCCCACATGACCCATAAACCTTTGCACTCCCTTGTAGGTGGTAGGCGGTGGCAGCTCCAATATTAGCTTGACCTTGCTATTGTCTGTGGATATACCATTCTTTGAGACAATGTGTCCCAATATCACACCATGCTTGACACTTCAAGGGGTTCAGTGATATACAATATAATCGACACTGCTCGAACACTTTCCTTAAGCAAGCCAGATGGTCTACCCATCGAGAGTGTGCACATAGATCGTCAATGAATATCCTTGAGAAGGCTGTGCACATCAATCGTGAGGCCGAATGGCATAACCTTGTATACAAATGTCCCCCACATTGTGTTGAAAGCTGTCTTGTACTTTAGTACTATGGAAACTTGATTGTAGCCGGAGAATCCATCCAAGAAGCTATAAGCTTCTCTCCCAACCACTCTTTCCAAAACATGTTCTATATAAGGCAATGGATAATGGTCTTTCCTAGTGGTTGCATTAACCTTTTTAAGATCAACACATACCCTAAGCTTTCCATTCTTTTTTGGCACTATTACGATTGGTGACAACCAATCCGTATGTTTGATTTCATAGATGAAATCCACAGCAATGAGCTTGTCAATTTCCTCCTTTACAATTGCCGCATACTTAGGATTCATCTGGTATGGTTTCTGCCTGGTTGGTCTCGAAGCTTCCATGATTGGAATCATATGTTATACCACCTCAGGCGGTACCCCCTTCATCTCCTTGTAGTTCTAGGCGAAACAATCCTTAAATTCCTTGAGGAGAGCAATGAGCTCATCTTCTTCAACCAAAGTCAAATCCTTAGCAATGTATACGGGCCGAGCTTCTTCCCCTGGTCCTGCAATATCCACCTCCTTGACTTCTTCCGGGCCATCATATGATGTGGACAGCCCATCCTCTTTCACTCTTGTAGCTATCAGTCGGACCACCCCCCGTTCGTTAACAGTGTAGGTTTTGAAGTGGTCGGGTACTGAAAGCAAGTCTGGTTTGTCCTCATTGTCACTTTTGGCTTTAGCCATAATCTTTTTAGCCTCACGTTCTGCCTGTGCTAGGGCTTTATTGCGTTTTTAGCGCCCAGCTTTTGTAAGCTTGGGTGTTTTTGGCTCTTAAAGGATGATTTTCTCTTTGTGCCTTCCCCTCCAACGATATCTTACTCAACTCCTCGCCCCAATCCTTTGAGAACTCATCGTGTACCTTAGTGGCCTCAAGGTACCTCAGCCACTGGGCATCCGTGGGTTTCTTCATAATAATAGGGCATTTCGTCGGGCTATATACCGTTTCTGTTTTCGCCACCGTCTGAGGCGCTAAGCACTGGTGTACGACTTCGTGCTATAGTACCTTCTATACTTGATGTCTCCTCTCCTGATTCCTCATCAATGATTTGCCAATTAACCATGTAGATAGAGGTCGTAGGGGATGGTTCCAGATTCCAAATACTGGGTTCCTCTGGGTTGCATCGCATCAATGGTGGTGGCCAACACATGCATCTAGTTTTCACTAAAGTTTGGAGAAGGGAGTGACGCATACATTTTCATTTCCTCTTCATCCTTGTGGGACCTCCCTCCGACGAGGGTTGGCATATCTATATAGAGGTGGTTCGCTCCGTTTTGTGACTGAATCATTACCAAACAACTGCCCCTCCATGGGGTGTGCTTTCCATGTTCTCAGATCGATCTTTAAGATTTGTGAATCCCTGCGTACATACACATGATCCAAGGCCCAATCATGCACCAATTTGGATTCCCTCATGAAGGGTCTCCTCGATATTATGTCCTATGTGTTAGGTTGGCGCAGGAAGTCCATGACCACAAATGTATGATGATAGCGAAACATAAAAAGTCTGAATTTAACATTCTCCAGAAGCCCAATGGGCCTCAAAGATGTTCCATCAGTCATTTTTACGATCAGATCTGCTTTTTTTAGTTCGGGTTTCCCCCAGTTTTCCTAGCAACGTTTTGTAATGAAGCTAACCCTCACCCCACTATCCAAGATAGCCAGTGCGCTGCTGGTACCCATTATGATGAATTGGAATGGTAACATTTATGTCGCCACTTTTGTAGTAGCGTCCCAGTTGGTTAATTAGTATCTTAACAACTCGGGTTTCCCTTGTATGCCTCAAGGCTCTTTCTGCCAAAGGTGGCAGAGTCTCATCTCTAGTATCGGCCGCCCTCTACCCATTCTTTTACATCTATCCATAAGGTTGGTGAATTGCGTAACATTTGCCCTAATGAAATTTGGACAGGCGTGGATAGCAAAGCCGCGAGACTTCCTATGTCTCTAGGTTTTTTGGAGATAGCAGGTTCTTCCCATGTAGGTGTCTCATATTCTTCCATAGGGAAGGAATGGATGGACTCCCCCAACCCATTTTCCTCAAACATTATGGACAATGTGTTTGATTGGGACTCCTCTTCTGTTCCTTCGAGAATTGGGGTTGGCACGTCCAACTCCCTATCCCAGATTGACTCGTTTTGTGGATAAACTGTATCCCTTACCCGGTTGGTGGCCCTCAGCTTGGCTTCATGAAGTCGTTGGTACTCTTCGACTAAGGCCTTGGCATCTTCGAGCTTTCTTATTTCCTCGTCGGCATTGGGATATTTACCGACCCCCTTAGGAGTTATTGGTTGCTCTCTTTGCTTTTCCTGGTCTGATCCTCTATGATTGATCCCTTGACACCCCTCTTCCTTCAATTGGGTGGATCCGGTATCAATTGTATCTTCTTCGGATTCGTCTTGGATTGTGACCCTTGTATCACCCTTACCTACTTTTTTCACTCTTCTCCTGCGGCCAGTTCTGGAAATAGTCGCATCCGCTCGATTTCTTCCCTTGTCTCCTAGTTGAGCTTGAGCTCTTGTTAGGACATTGAGCGGTGTGATCTTCCCAGATTGTACACTAATGGTCCGGATGGTGGCCTGATTGTTGTTGGCAGTAGAAGTAGAGCCACTTGCTAGGTATAGACAATCCTTGATCAAATGATCAATTCCACATTTAGTACATGTGAGCAATGGCATGTCATTGGGCAAAGCCGCCACTTGTTGTGGTGGTTGATGTGTATGACCCATATTCTTGTTTGGGCACTCGGCGACTCGATGCGGCCCTCCACAACCAAAGCATTATAGTAGTTCTCTTCTCAAATTCGAGTTCATGTCCTTGCCCTTCCATTGTACCGTGGTTTGAAACACATGTATTGGTGTGTTATTCTGTAGGACGTAGTATTCCGGTGTAACCTCAATCGTTTCCTCGTAGTACTCCCCACTAAGTTCTATTTCCCACACCATGTCAACATCTTCTGTCGGCTCTTTGATAATAATTGATTGATCTTAGCCTGTGGTGGTTGTGGTGGTAGAACTGGTGGCGGCAAAGGTGAAGCATCTTGTACCCGGAACATCCCCCTAGGTGAGTAGGAAGAGTTGGGTTGTCCAGTAGTAGCGGTGATTTGTACTGGCACCGGTAAAGCCAATGGGGCTCTAAGTGCTGGTAGCTGTGCAACATTTTGAAACCTTGGAGATCTACACATTGAAGTGTCATGATTTCCTAATTTTACACAGTGAGCACAATAGAGTAATGGCCTTGCTCTTAACTATGGACACTCGGTGGTGGTGTGATTTAATCTGCACATAGAGCACCACACCAATTCCCTGCGGGGGTAACGGTGATTATGCCCATGCCCAAATGCTTCTCTTCCCTCCTTGACTTTCAATTTCTCTATTATGGCATTATTGTGCTCATCCACCATCATGTTTCCCACTTGCTTGCTTCAAGTTCCAATTTCTTGGTGGCTCGAGACACGCGAAGTCGTAGTTGCTGAAGATGTTTTAACATCTTCTGGTTGCGGCAATTCCAACATGTTATCTTTATACTCGATTGCCAATTTGCAACATGCATCAAGAGTAGCAGGTCGGGCTAGTACCAAGCAGATAATCATGCATTTTATAGTCTCTAACCCCTCGAAAACAAGGCAACAACTGATCTCATCAGTTAACCTTTCCCAAAGTTTGCACCTCGAATTTAAGTGCTTCAGACGAGAAACATAGTCTCTCATCGACTCATCTTCCTTTTGTTTGATATTATGTAATTGTGCCACAGGGCTCCATCTGTCACCACTTCGGGCAAAATTGGGCACAAAAACATTCTTTAGCCTTGTGAAGTTAACCTTATCCTCACGCTTAAGCGTTCGGAACCACTGATGAGCTTTTCCTTCCAAGGTCAGTGAAAAGGCATGTATCATTGTCACATAACTCACTGGCCCGCAGGTTTCACATGTGAATTCAAAAATCTCTACATGTTGGATAAGATCCCTGTTCTCCCCAGAGAACTGTTGTACAAGTTTTGAAATGATATGGGGTTTCATTTGGGAAGGTCGGGATTCTAGAGCAATGCCTAGTTCTTTGACCATTCCCCGGCCCATCTCTGCCGCCATATTTAACAGGTTTACTTGTCCCCTTCTTGTATTGGCTCTTCTAGGTATTTCGGGTCCATGGGATGGTCTAGCCGCAGTACCTTGGAGTGACTCCCCATTAGTCGCCTTCATACGTCTAGGTATTTCAGGTCCATGGGATGGTCTAGCTGCAGTACCTTGGAGTGACTCCCCATTAGTCGACTTCGTACGTCTTTGCAGAATCAGGAGTTCCATGTCTTGTAGGAATGTAAAGAGCAGTGCTAGAATTAATTGTCATCTTCAAAGTGTGAGGGACCCAGATTGCTTGATGATTAAGAAAGACTCTATTACTCCTAGTAGATGATGAACCAAAGTATTACACAGGCTAAAGTAAGTATGCCCAGGGTTAGACCCCAATCACCCATGTTCCACCCATCAATCAATCCCATTTTGCCTCTCAGTTCCTCCCACCTGTTCTTCTCTTGGCCCATCAAAATGGTGCTCCCCCCACACCTATCCAGTTGCTTTTCAACCATATTAAAATCTCCCATAAGGATACAATGGCCTTGAATATTTAGATTAGCAATCCATTCTCACATTCCACTTCTAGCACTTCTAACCTTATAGTTGTGAGCTCCATAAGTAGTCACCACCCACATCCTTTCCCCATTAACTTGGATCTCCACCACCAAATCCTACCATTAGGATGATTAGCTACTATATTAGGGTTTAAATTATTTTTAATAATAGTCATTACTCCACTATACCTACCATTCACTCCCCCATACAACACAGTATAGTCTTTATACCTATCCTTTCTAAAGGATTTTAGTCCAAACAAGTTATGCTTCTGAATAGCCATAATGGAAAGCCCCCAATCCTTGACTAATCCCCAAAAAGCAGAGTTCTTTTTCCTATCCTTAATCCCTTTTACATTCCATGTGCAGCCACTAACTTTTAATGACTTACTCGTGTTAAGGTTGTTTCTAGAACCATGTCCACCTCCTAATCATCTCACCTTTGTCATAGCACCATCTTTCTCCATCTCCTTCCAAGCTTCCTCCATATACCAATTAAACCTTTGTATAGAGGATGTCCCACTATCCACATCCCCGAGAGGGCTAAAAGGGTTTGAGTACATAGAGGACTCAGATTGCTTTGGGACTTACTCCCTCTAGTTTCTCTCGTAACCAATTTGCTATGGGCCTTTCTTACCTCTTCCTTAGCTTGTCTGAGATTAGCTTTCCCCTTCGATTTGATCCAAGCTCCCTCAACTTGACCCCCCCCCATTGACTAAAACCTCTTTCCCAACACCTCTGTGCTTGCCTCTCTACCCTTAGCAATGCCATCTCCACAGGCTTCACCAATCTTCCTCTCCTCGCTTATACGGGTTTTGCATGCACCCCCCGATACAATTCTTGGCTATATGCCCAAAGCCACCACACTTGAAACAGGGAATGAACCAAAATTTAGGCTCAACTCCAACTTTCCCAACTCCCCTAAATCTACCTCCAGGGTTTTAGGGGTTTCCACCATGGTGTTCCATGTAATACACACACTATTTGCCTAGTGGCCTCCTGTAAGATCCCTGTTCCCACCGAGCAACGGATTCGGGGTACTGGCAGCGGAAGTAGCGCTTCTCGCGCGGGACAGGGGTCCCACACTCGGGGCCTCGCCCACGGATATCTGGATAAGAGACTAGTCCGTCGGTTGTTCCAAAACCGAACCCGGAAAAACTTCCTTTACCGGAAAGCACGGGCGATTCCACCAGGATAACTTTTTACTCTAACGTAGTCAAGATCATTTCTGATCGAGATGATCCAATTACATCTATAAGGTACTTAGTCAGTTCAAGGAAGAAACTTGCACTTGGATCATTGGGATCAACGCTTTTTTCCCCATTCAAGAGGCACAGCCGTTGATTCCTATCCATAGAACAGTTACTATCCGGGATTTATTTTTTTTCTATCGTAAAAACAAAAGTTTGAGTCTCGATTTACGGATCCATCAGTCCAGCCTAACCCCATCCAATCCCATGGGTTAGCCAACCGCCCAACCACTGTAGTGATGGGATCCAATTAAAAATTTGGTTAGGTTTTGTCCCGGGTACCAAGGAAAAGAGTTCCAAGGCCCCCTAGCCGGATGTTCATGCAAAATAAAACTAGTCACACCACTCACACACCCAATATGAAATTGCCTTTTTCAACCAGATTCAACCAGTTTAAAACAATCCTTTAATAAAACCATAGTATCATTGATCACCATCTTCCAATTTATCCAATTGATTCTTAATTTCCCATCATTCCTTCATCAGAGTATCTATGGCATCATTGGCAACTAGAACGCTCAGGAGCCGTATCGATAGTTCCTAGCCCATAATACTTGGCAATATAATCACTTAACATGATGGACTCTCGTTGAAGATCAGCAAGATCAACCAACAGATCCATATAAGGAGCCATGGACTCATCCATTGAAGACCAGCAAGGTCAATCAACCAGATCCATGCTCGATTTCAGAAAACAACTCCAACTCTGTTCCAATATCTTCCTCGACGCACGCGTGGGTATCCTAGGCGACCCAGAGCCCGAGCACCGTATGGTCAGCACCCTCTAGGATCCTTCGCAGGTAACCTAGCGCTTCACGCATAGGCCGCTTCCTTGGCCCCTCATCCACCGTACCGGAAGCTCACCATTTTAATCGCACCGAGGCTGGTCAAGACCTCGGCCGACCTTGCTACGCGAGACGTCCTTCATTGACTCCCCGTCAGCAGTTGCAACTTTCTCATCACGACCTTAATCACAAGACGGTCAAAATGCTCCCCCCAGCATTCTTGACATAAAACAATCATTTACAGACAGCATTTACAAACAGCATTTACAAACAGTTTACAATACAATTTCTATTTTAACTTTCATTTTTCCACATTATCCCTCCTCAATCTACATTACTTATTCCATATTCCATTTATATGTATACTCATCCCATCACATCATTTCCATCTCATCACTTCAGATTCCCTCACATCACAATCGTATATTCACATCCATACATCCACAACTATATGCGTACATTCACATCTACATGCATACATCTACATCCCTATGCATACATCCACATCCACATTCACATTCACCTCTATACATCTACATCTACATGCATACATCCACCTCTACATCCATATCTACGTCTATACACCTACATCTACATGCATACATCCCCATCCACATCCACATCTACATCTATACATCTACATCTACATGTATACATATACATCTCCATTCACAACTACATCTACATGCATACATCCATATCGCCATTCCCATCTACATCTATACATCTACATCTACATGCATCCATCCTCCTCCACATCCACATCTACATCTACATGTATACATCCACATCTCCATTCACATCTACATCTATACCTCTACATCTACATGCATCCATCCACATCTCCATTTACATCCTCATCTACACATCTATTTCTACATGCATACATCCACATCCACATTCACATTCACCTCTATACATCTACATCTACATGCATACATCCACCTCTACATCCATATCTACGTCTATACACCTACATATACATGCATACATCCCCATCCACATCCACATCTACATCTATACATCTACATCTACATGCAACATCCACATCTCCATGCATAATAAAATTCTTTTAATTAATCTAGGATGATAGTTCCTAGAATATGGTAGGAATTCCTCTTTTTATACTTTGAATGAATTTATTTTATGCGTAATTTCTATAAAAATTTTACCATAGCTCCGCTACTATGACTGATAAATCTCAATTTTTTTCTAAGGGATAAAGCTCATTATTAAAGAAATAATTAGAATGGTCTCTAATTGGATCATCAATCCATAATGGTCTCTAATTGGATCATCAATCCATAATGGTCTCTAATTGGATCATTAAGAAAACAATTAGAATGGTCTCTAATTGGGTCATCAATCCATAATGGATTGAATCATCAATGTGCATAAACTAAAAGCATAGCAAAAAGCCAATAATTTGGCCTCAAGCATAGCTTAATCTTGGATTAAGGAAAGGCTTTATGAAAAGCTTCATTTGGATTGAGAATGGTTCATGAGTATGACCATTTCTTGAGTGAGAGAGAGAAATTACATAAAAACCATTAGAATTTAAACATAAATGGAATTTAACTTCTATAGCATTTATTAAATTATGTAACTCTTCACTACTATTCACCAATTAACTTCAATAGCATTTAAAAAACCATACCAATTAAACTTCTCAAGCTTGAGAGGGGTTGAGAAGAGAGAATCATTGAGAAATTATAGAAAGATCAAAATTCAATATACTTACCTTATAATTTGCTTGATTCTTTATTCACGGTAGAGGCCCCCAACCAATCAATTGGTTTAGTATGTTGATGGAGCCACCAATGGGGATTGAAGAAAGAGAGAAGTATCAAAACTAGTGAATTATTAAAGAATTCACAACTCTTGGCTTAGGTAGAGTAGAGTAACAATGCATAAGACACTCTATATTTTGGCTTAGGTGGAGTAGAGTAACAAGCATAAGACTCTATCTAATTTGGCTTAGGTGGAGTAGAGTAACAAGGCATAAGACTCTATCTAATTTGGCTTAGGTGGGGTAGAGTAACAAAGCATAAGACTCTATCTAATTTGGCTTAGGTGGAGTAGAGTGACAAAGCATAAGACACTATATTTTTTTCAACAAGGGGAGGCTTCTATTTATAGGAAAATTTGAGCTCCTAACCAAACAAACTGATTCTAGAATTTTCCAAGTCAGTTTGGTTGAATTTAGACTAGATTTGGACCTAGTTTGGTTAACTTTTTGATTCGGTTTGGTTCCATTTTGATTTGGTTTGGTTCAAGAGAGATGAGAGATAAAAATATCACATTATTTTTGAGTTTAAAACTCATTCAAGCATGTGAAATATGCACCTCCTTTAAAGAATTCCCCTTCCTTACATATGTGTCAAAGTTTTATTGCTCATAGTTTTTTACTAATAAACCTTGTACATTTTCAACTCTTCATCTTATGTGAAATATGCACCTCCTTTAAAGAACTCCTCTTCCTTACATATGTGTCATAGTTTTTTTACTAATAAGCCTTGTACATTTTCAACTCTTCATCTTATGTGAAATATGCACCTCCTTTAAAGAACTCCCCTTCCTTACATATGTGTTTATTTACTAATAAACCTTGTACATTTTCAACTCTTCATCTTATGTGAAATATGCACCTCCTTTAAAGAACTCCCCTTCCTTACATATGTGTTTATTTACTAATAAACCTTGTACATTTTCAACTCTTCATCTTATGTGAGCATTTACTCATTTTTGGATACCCAAAATATCTCATATTTTTAATATTGCTCATAGTTTTTTTTACTAATAAATCTTGTACCTTTTCAACTCTTCATCTTATGTGAGCATTTACTCATTTTTGGGTATCTTCTTTTACAAATTGGATTTATCTCCTCCCTACACATGGATTGATGCTATTGGCCCATAGGAACCTTAATTGGACCATAATCTAAAAATTTCTGAAAATCTAGACCCTTAGACTAAGGTTCTTTATACTTATTTCCATTTAATTCCAATTGCACATTGGAAAATTCTTTTTGAATTTCTATTTCAGGGGAACTTATTTTAATAAGATGAGTTAATTTTCTATCCAAAAATATTCATAATCTGAATATTCTCTCTCTAGCATATTTTCTCTCTCTAGGTTAAAACAGCCACAAACAAGATCTCTTATATTTCAGAAAAGGAATTGATTACAGGGGAATATACTAGACATCAAAAAGGGGTTGGGGGAGGAATCTTACATTCTACCCCACTTAAAAAACGCGAGATGTCTTTATCTCGCAACTTGGGATAATTTCGCAAGGTGAACGAATATGAGACTTAGAGGAAAATTTTAATCAAGATTAACCACCAAGAAAAGTCTTAAAGAGAGCAAGATTCAAAATAAGAACAAGATTTAAACTTTATTCATTCTCGGAACTTATACAGTAAAGATAGAAGAACTCTTTACACTTCCATAAGCCCGTCCATCATATGGTCACAAAAGCAGTCCTCACAAGCTGCACAAGTATAGGGTAACTCATCTATGGGAATGATTCTGCTGGTTATTGCCGCACCTATCTCAGTGGTATGAGGTGATCTAACAAAAGGACCTCTGAGAGGCAAGCCAAAAATGGGATAAAGGCATATCTTCTCATGAGGAAGAAAACACGCCAATAAGAAGACCCGCTCAGAAAACCCAAGATGCCTTGATCTCATGACGCAGTAGTATCGGGGACCCAAACCCAAAGCTTCAATAACCATGGCCAAGCGGACATTGTTACGAAAGTGCTGCTGACCCCAGGGTGTTACCCTAGTTATGTTTTGATAGGTCCACCATTTGGTCTGCGCTACAGAAGTTCCTAGGTGAGGAAAAAGTGAGCGCTCATACTGTTCTATAAAGTCTTTCTTCACAGACTCTCTTGCGTCTTGAAGGTGAGAAATCATCAGGGATAAAACTAATTCCTGTTGCCAAGCCATGAAGGAGATTAAGAAAGAAAGGAGATTGATGGGAGTAAGATTACTGTGAGTGGCAAGTAAAAATTACGACTTATATAAAGGAAGGAGCTAGCGTAACCTAGAAGCCAACGGTAACTTGCCACTGAAGTTTTACCGTCTTTCCATGATTTGAGTTTGACACATTTTTCTATAGAAGGCATTAAGAATTTTGAGATGAGGGAATAAAAGAAACTTGTAGGCTAAGTCACCTACTTTCATTGAATTCAGATATAAGGGTCACAATATCTGGGGGATAACTTCTTATACTCCCCAAGAGATAAAGAACTTCTTTTGGGCCGTACTCGAATGAAAACCAAAACCTTGGTATCCCAAAACACCGATTCTCACTTCTGGACTCATTGTTCTAAAGCCTTAAAACAGGTGGGACTCCTGAGAAGTATTCTAGGGAAAGGGTCTTCCTTTTTTAAACAGAAACTTTCTTTTATTTTAGAGAGGGAATAATTATAAGATCAGAAAGGAAGATTCTTACCCTTGTATGCTTCGAATGTTGGGGAGGAATCTTACATTCTACCCCACTTAAAAAGTGCGAGATGTCCTCATCTCGCAAGGTAGAGGACAGCTCTTTTTCTTAAGATCCAATTTTATTCTGGGGTTCCTTATATTCTAGTCAACCCAACAGAACACTGGGATAAATATCCCTTATATAGAACTCATCATTAAATAACAATTCATTCAGATTATATCATTCATATCTTTAACATGATAATGGTCCATTAGACTGCAAAGTTTCCTTCGGAACATTCCTCCACGGAAATTTCAGTCAAGTAAGTTCTCAATTTGACATCCCTTAACTCGATCTACCGGTCAAGTATTAACAGTAGCAATCTGACAGCACAACCCACTAATCTCATAGTGATTTGTTGAATTCGTTATCATCTTTCTAGTTATGAATATCATCACAGGGACTCGTCCCATTCCCCCTCATTGAGGTTTCATTATATTTCAACTAATTTTTAAAAATCAACATTTTTCAATCAGCATTTTCAATCAGCATCCAAATCAATTCATCAATTCTCAAACAGAATTAAAAATCATATCAATCACATTCAAAATCATCATCTAGATAGCATTAACGCTTATAATTTCAAGTCTTAGATTTACTCGTATATACTGTCAGTAAAGAGCTGCAGTATACTCTCGGTATATAAGGGTAATCACGGCCCTTGGAATTATAAGGTAAATACTATCATGTCTAGGCCTCAAGCAAGTCAGGGATTCTATATAATTGTGGTACTTCCATCTGAAGACCCAATTACCAAATTACGAGTTTCAGTTTGAATATCAAATTGTATGAATTATCTCACATAATTATAATCTTTTTGTGTCTCTTGATAAATTTTTGATATATTTGTCTTCTCAGTTGATCTTTATTAACCAAATGCGCTGATACCAACTGTAAGATCCCTGTTCCCACCGAGCAACGGATTCGGGGTACTGGCAGCGGAAGTAGCGCTTCTCGCGCGGGACAGGGGTCCCACACTCGGGGCCTCGCCCACGGATATCTGGATAAGAGACTAGTCCGTCGGTTGTTCCAAAACCGAACCCGGAAAAACTTCCTTTACCGGAAAGCACGGATAACTTTTTACTCTAACGTAGTCAAGATCATTTCTGATCGAGATGATCCAATTACATCTATAAGGTACTTAGTCAGTTCAAGGAAGAAACTTGCACTTGGATCATTGGGATCAACGCTTTTTTCCCCATTCAAGAGGCACAGCCGTTGATTCCTATCCATAGAACAGTTACTATCCGGGATTTATTTTTTTTCTATCGTAAAAACAAAAGTTTGAGTCTCGATTTACGGATCCATCAGTCCAGCCTAACCCCATCCAATCCCATGGGTTAGCCAACCGCCCAACCACTGTAGTGATGGGATCCAATTAAAAATTTGGTTAGGTTTTGTCCCGGGTACCAAGGAAAAGAGTTCCAAGGCCCCCTAGCCGGATGTTCATGCAAAATAAAACTAGTCACACCACTCACACACCCAATATGAAATTGCCTTTTTCAACCAGATTCAACCAGTTTAAAACAATCCTTTAATAAAACCATAGTATCATTGATCACCATCTTCCAATTTATCCAATTGATTCTTAATTTCCCATCATTCCTTCATCAGAGTATCTATGGCATCATTGGCAACTAGAACGCTCAGGAGCCGTATCGATAGTTCCTAGCCCATAATACTTGGCAATATAATCACTTAACATGATGGACTCTCGTTGAAGATCAGCAAGATCAACCAACAGATCCATATAAGGAGCCATGGACTCATCCATTGAAGACCAGCAAGGTCAATCAACCAGATCCATGCTCGATTTCAGAAAACAACTCCAACTCTGTTCCAATATCTTCCTCGACGCACGCGTGGGTATCCTAGGCGACCCAGAGCCCGAGCACCGTATGGTCAGCACCCTCTAGGATCCTTCGCAGGTAACCTAGCGCTTCACGCATAGGCCGCTTCCTTGGCCCCTCATCCACCGTACCGGAAGCTCACCATTTTAATCGCACCGAGGCTGGTCAAGACCTCGGCCGACCTTGCTACGCGAGACGTCCTTCATTGACTCCCCGTCAGCAGTTGCAACTTTCTCATCACGACCTTAATCACAAGACGGTCAAAATGCTCCCCCCAGCATTCTTGACATAAAACAATCATTTACAGACAGCATTTACAAACAGCATTTACAAACAGTTTACAATACAATTTCTATTTTAACTTTCATTTTTCCACATTATCCCTCCTCAATCTACATTACTTATTCCATATTCCATTTATATGTATACTCATCCCATCACATCATTTCCATCTCATCACTTCAGATTCCCTCACATCACAATCGTATATTCACATCCATACATCCACAACTATATGCGTACATTCACATCTACATGCATACATCTACATCCCTATGCATACATCCACATCCACATTCACATTCACCTCTATACATCTACATCTACATGCATACATCCACCTCTACATCCATATCTACGTCTATACACCTACATCTACATGCATACATCCCCATCCACATCCACATCTACATCTATACATCTACATCTACATGTATACATATACATCTCCATTCACAACTACATCTACATGCATACATCCATATCGCCATTCCCATCTACATCTATACATCTACATCTACATGCATCCATCCTCCTCCACATCCACATCTACATCTACATGTATACATCCACATCTCCATTCACATCTACATCTATACCTCTACATCTACATGCATCCATCCACATCTCCATTTACATCCTCATCTACACATCTATTTCTACATGCATACATCCACATCCACATTCACATTCACCTCTATACATCTACATCTACATGCATACATCCACCTCTACATCCATATCTACGTCTATACACCTACATATACATGCATACATCCCCATCCACATCCACATCTACATCTATACATCTACATCTACATGCAACATCCACATCTCCATGCATAATAAAATTCTTTTAATTAATCTAGGATGATAGTTCCTAGAATATGGTAGGAATTCCTCTTTTTATACTTTGAATGAATTTATTTTATGCGTAATTTCTATAAAAATTTTACCATAGCTCCGCTACTATGACTGATAAATCTCAATTTTTTTCTAAGGGATAAAGCTCATTATTAAAGAAATAATTAGAATGGTCTCTAATTGGATCATCAATCCATAATGGTCTCTAATTGGATCATCAATCCATAATGGTCTCTAATTGGATCATTAAGAAAACAATTAGAATGGTCTCTAATTGGGTCATCAATCCATAATGGATTGAATCATCAATGTGCATAAACTAAAAGCATAGCAAAAAGCCAATAATTTGGCCTCAAGCATAGCTTAATCTTGGATTAAGGAAAGGCTTTATGAAAAGCTTCATTTGGATTGAGAATGGTTCATGAGTATGACCATTTCTTGAGTGAGAGAGAGAAATTACATAAAAACCATTAGAATTTAAACATAAATGGAATTTAACTTCTATAGCATTTATTAAATTATGTAACTCTTCACTACTATTCACCAATTAACTTCAATAGCATTTAAAAAACCATACCAATTAAACTTCTCAAGCTTGAGAGGGGTTGAGAAGAGAGAATCATTGAGAAATTATAGAAAGATCAAAATTCAATATACTTACCTTATAATTTGCTTGATTCTTTATTCACGGTAGAGGCCCCCAACCAATCAATTGGTTTAGTATGTTGATGGAGCCACCAATGGGGATTGAAGAAAGAGAGAAGTATCAAAACTAGTGAATTATTAAAGAATTCACAACTCTTGGCTTAGGTAGAGTAGAGTAACAATGCATAAGACACTCTATATTTTGGCTTAGGTGGAGTAGAGTAACAAGCATAAGACTCTATCTAATTTGGCTTAGGTGGAGTAGAGTAACAAGGCATAAGACTCTATCTAATTTGGCTTAGGTGGGGTAGAGTAACAAAGCATAAGACTCTATCTAATTTGGCTTAGGTGGAGTAGAGTGACAAAGCATAAGACACTATATTTTTTTCAACAAGGGGAGGCTTCTATTTATAGGAAAATTTGAGCTCCTAACCAAACAAACTGATTCTAGAATTTTCCAAGTCAGTTTGGTTGAATTTAGACTAGATTTGGACCTAGTTTGGTTAACTTTTTGATTCGGTTTGGTTCCATTTTGATTTGGTTTGGTTCAAGAGAGATGAGAGATAAAAATATCACATTATTTTTGAGTTTAAAACTCATTCAAGCATGTGAAATATGCACCTCCTTTAAAGAATTCCCCTTCCTTACATATGTGTCAAAGTTTTATTGCTCATAGTTTTTTACTAATAAACCTTGTACATTTTCAACTCTTCATCTTATGTGAAATATGCACCTCCTTTAAAGAACTCCTCTTCCTTACATATGTGTCATAGTTTTTTTACTAATAAGCCTTGTACATTTTCAACTCTTCATCTTATGTGAAATATGCACCTCCTTTAAAGAACTCCCCTTCCTTACATATGTGTTTATTTACTAATAAACCTTGTACATTTTCAACTCTTCATCTTATGTGAAATATGCACCTCCTTTAAAGAACTCCCCTTCCTTACATATGTGTTTATTTACTAATAAACCTTGTACATTTTCAACTCTTCATCTTATGTGAGCATTTACTCATTTTTGGATACCCAAAATATCTCATATTTTTAATATTGCTCATAGTTTTTTTTACTAATAAATCTTGTACCTTTTCAACTCTTCATCTTATGTGAGCATTTACTCATTTTTGGGTATCTTCTTTTACAAATTGGATTTATCTCCTCCCTACACATGGATTGATGCTATTGGCCCATAGGAACCTTAATTGGACCATAATCTAAAAATTTCTGAAAATCTAGACCCTTAGACTAAGGTTCTTTATACTTATTTCCATTTAATTCCAATTGCACATTGGAAAATTCTTTTTGAATTTCTATTTCAGGGGAACTTATTTTAATAAGATGAGTTAATTTTCTATCCAAAAATATTCATAATCTGAATATTCTCTCTCTAGCATATTTTCTCTCTCTAGGTTAAAACAGCCACAAACAAGATCTCTTATATTTCAGAAAAGGAATTGATTACAGGGGAATATACTAGACATCAAAAAGGGGTTGGGGGAGGAATCTTACATTCTACCCCACTTAAAAAACGCGAGATGTCTTTATCTCGCAACTTGGGATAATTTCGCAAGGTGAACGAATATGAGACTTAGAGGAAAATTTTAATCAAGATTAACCACCAAGAAAAGTCTTAAAGAGAGCAAGATTCAAAATAAGAACAAGATTTAAACTTTATTCATTCTCGGAACTTATACAGTAAAGATAGAAGAACTCTTTACACTTCCATAAGCCCGTCCATCATATGGTCACAAAAGCAGTCCTCACAAGCTGCACAAGTATAGGGTAACTCATCTATGGGAATGATTCTGCTGGTTATTGCCGCACCTATCTCAGTGGTATGAGGTGATCTAACAAAAGGACCTCTGAGAGGCAAGCCAAAAATGGGATAAAGGCATATCTTCTCATGAGGAAGAAAACACGCCAATAAGAAGACCCGCTCAGAAAACCCAAGATGCCTTGATCTCATGACGCAGTAGTATCGGGGACCCAAACCCAAAGCTTCAATAACCATGGCCAAGCGGACATTGTTACGAAAGTGCTGCTGACCCCAGGGTGTTACCCTAGTTATGTTTTGATAGGTCCACCATTTGGTCTGCGCTACAGAAGTTCCTAGGTGAGGAAAAAGTGAGCGCTCATACTGTTCTATAAAGTCTTTCTTCACAGACTCTCTTGCGTCTTGAAGGTGAGAAATCATCAGGGATAAAACTAATTCCTGTTGCCAAGCCATGAAGGAGATTAAGAAAGAAAGGAGATTGATGGGAGTAAGATTACTGTGAGTGGCAAGTAAAAATTACGACTTATATAAAGGAAGGAGCTAGCGTAACCTAGAAGCCAACGGTAACTTGCCACTGAAGTTTTACCGTCTTTCCATGATTTGAGTTTGACACATTTTTCTATAGAAGGCATTAAGAATTTTGAGATGAGGGAATAAAAGAAACTTGTAGGCTAAGTCACCTACTTTCATTGAATTCAGATATAAGGGTCACAATATCTGGGGGATAACTTCTTATACTCCCCAAGAGATAAAGAACTTCTTTTGGGCCGTACTCGAATGAAAACCAAAACCTTGGTATCCCAAAACACCGATTCTCACTTCTGGACTCATTGTTCTAAAGCCTTAAAACAGGTGGGACTCCTGAGAAGTATTCTAGGGAAAGGGTCTTCCTTTTTTAAACAGAAACTTTCTTTTATTTTAGAGAGGGAATAATTATAAGATCAGAAAGGAAGATTCTTACCCTTGTATGCTTCGAATGTTGGGGAGGAATCTTACACCTCCCGCCTCATCTTTTGGAAGGTACAGAATCAGTCCAAGAGCACATGAAATCTCACTCGGTGTAGGTATAAGCCAGGGAGGCAAGCCCTCTATTTCTACCTACACAGGACAAGCTTCTTGCAAGCTTTTATTCACATCGAAAAGAGGATCGAAGGGAATAGCATGTACAAGTCTATGCCCTATGAACAGTGGCGTTTTCGCAAATAACTCAGAGACGGCTTGCCCCTTTGGTGAACAAAACATTGAAAAACCCCTTGCCTAGGTAAAACACCTGAGAGACTACCTTGTCATGGAAGATGTCTTCTTGTAACCACTTGCCAATGTAAGCTTTGGATGGGGGCTTGCCTATACTACACATAGAAAAAAGGCGAACTTGACTCCATGCATACCTTATACGCCCTTGTCTGAACTCGTTGCGTATGGGTGCTGAGCCTCGCTACAATCCAGTCAGGCAGAGTCTTCTTTCTCTCCCTCTCCTCGTCGTCTCCGTCACGTAGGCGCTACATGTCCTCAGGATCCTCCAGCTCTGAGTCCCCCCTAGCCACCATTATATGCCACCTCGTGTGCCCATTCCCTCTCCATTTGGGTTGCCAGCATGCATGCACACTCTAGACGTCACCCGCATGCACCCCACACACGTGAAGTAAATGCCCGTACTCACATGTTGCCACTCACACGTCACCACTTCCTAATATTATCGCCACTCTCACAACTCTCTTGCTTCTATTTTTTTAAAAGGAGTGCTCTTACAATTGTAACCCCATCAAAGACTTATTAAACTTGTATAGTACAAGTGACATTTTGGATGATTTAACCCTATGTTTACTTGTTAAGAAGTGTTTGGAATTTTTTGTGGACAAAAGAATGCAAAAAAAAAAACCATTAAAAGAATACAAAAAAACACTAACTATTAAACTTACACTTGACATTTTTGATTATATGCTTATTTGTTACCTTATGTTTACTTGTTGAGGAATGTGCCTCTATTCAAAAGTCTCCCAAAGAATAGGAAAAAAACCATAAAAATATGATTTGATGGCCAAAATAAATCTTGAGAAAGGGCAAGTACCCATGGCAGGCTACTTCATTAAATACTGGTGGTATAAAGAAGCATTTTAAGAATAAATGTCATGGGCAAATTTGTTTGTCAATTCAAAAAATAGAATAAAAAACCTTAGTTATAAAAATAGTATTTAAATGTGGGATATTCTGTGGAGGGCCCCTGGAACCCCAAAATTGAGTCCTTTTTTTCTTTTGGGGAAAAAGGACCCAATTTTGCCGATCTGGAGCTGAAAATGCTGTTGCAAGGTGCTCAATCGGTAGGGCAAATGCTGCGTGAGACTTTTCTGAACAGGCGATTTGATATGCGTATGCGTGTGCGTGCGTGTGCGTGTGTGTGTGTGTATGTATGAGACCTTAAGGAAAAACTCTGTTTAATTTGCAGGTGGCATGCAAGTCGCTGCTCCTACAGAAGTCTGAATCTCGTCGAGAATGTTCTCGGAGTGGAAGTGCTCCAACTCTGTATCCTTACAAGCTCTCAAGGCTCTACAAGGGCTTTTTAACTGTTGCCTCAAGTGAACGTGATCAGGTTCTCACCGTAGCTGGTTCTGATTCAACGAACGGTGCAGGAATTCAAGCTAATATGAAACCCCTTTCAACCATTTCCACCAGTGAACGCCATAGCTCAAGTGCGAAAATGCCTCACGTCCTCACTGTTGCTGGTTCTGATTCAGGGGCTGGTGCAGGAGTTCAAGCTGACATTAAAGCTTGTGGTGCCCTTGGTGTGTACTGCTCCACTGTCATCACAGCAATAACTGCCCAGAACACACAGGGAGTGCAGGTACCTTTCCTCCAAGAAATGCATGGATGATCTTTATGCATGTTAACTGCTGAATGATACTTTTGCTGAGCATGGTCCTACTATATGCTTGGCTTATCGCATGTATTGACTTGGTAGCTTGTCATTGTTCAGGGTATTCTTGTCGTACCAGACGATATTTTTGCCATGCAGTTGGAATCGGTATTGTCTGATATGGAAGTAGATGTGGTATGCACTGTCTGAACACTTTTTTGTTTTTTTTTAAAAACAAGTTGTGCAAAGAATGAAGCTTCCTTTATATGGCCTCTCCTTGTGCTAGTAAAGCATAACTTGTTCTGGACAGACAAACCCGTCACAAAGTACAATCGACGTTGACAAGTTTGAGATTTTTGTAACGTGGAGAGGTTAGAACTAGCTCTGCAAATTTGCTGACATGGAAGTAAGGAGGAGTTTCATAAGATGGAGACAACAGTTAGAAACCAATGCTCCACCCTCATTATGTGGCCACAGTAGTATTGGCCTTGGTTAGAGGTGTCTCAATCACCTTTCCGATGCACCATCCAATTGTGGGAGAAGGGCATAGTACTTTTTTAGCAAGTAGGTGATAAATGGAAAGCCAACCACGGAGGCCAATGGGTCTAAGTGGGGAATGCAGCCATGGTGTCATCTAGTGAACTACATGTGTGTGGTGCATTCTTTGACTCTACTACAGAACTTTGTCCATGAAGGTGGTTGAATGGGTTTGCGTTGGCGAATCCTTAAAAGAGAGTGGTTGCCTATATGGAGGCTATTGATGAAGACAAAACCTGGACATCCGCTTCCAAAAAGGGGCAATTGAGGGTGGCCTAAATCATGGAAGGTGGTGTGGTTCTGTGAAGGGGGGGGGGGGGGGCGGGGCCAAGGGACACTCACAGTCATCAAATGAGGAACACCACTAGCTATCCTGCAACAACAGAGAAGGCAGGCGCAGAAGAAGACAGGGAAAGGTGAGAGAAAAAAGTTGAGAAAGAAAAAGACAAATGGCAAGGAGGCCAAAGGGCAGAAGTGAGGGGGGCTACCCACAGCTAGTTGCGGTAGGTGGAGATGGTTGGATCAGGAGAGGGCAAGAAAAGCAGAGGAAATGGGACACAAGCTTTAAAAAAAAAAGGGGAGGGAAATGCAGGGCTGGGCAGGAAGTGCAGGGGGCAATGTTAAGGGTAGGTGTGGGTGGGCTCAGCAAAGAGGGAGGAGGGGCTGCATAGGTGGAAGAAGTGGGGCAAATGGGCAGTGTTGGAGGGCAGGGGGGTGCTGCCAGCAGGTGCACTGGGAGGAGGAGGGTTGGGGGATTGTGCATGGCTGGGGTGGGCTTGGGGCCACTGCACGCATGCTATCTCCTTTTTTGCACTGGAGGTACTGGTGTGTACAGGACATTAATGCAACCATTGCTTCCCAACTTTGAGCTGTTATTAGAAGCCCCTTTTTGGAGCTGATTTTGCAATAAATTTAGGGTTGGAGGAGCAATTTTGAGGCAAAATTAGGCACTTAACTTTTTGAGGCATGGCTGCAATCATTCGAAGATTTGGAGGCTAGAGTAGGGCAATGAATAGTGAGTACTGTCTGGGCAAGCAAGGTACAGAAATAGAGACTTTGATGTAAAGGTAGGTTAGAAAGAGATGTTTTGAAGTTGTGAAGAAAGGCTTGCTTCTAAAGGTGGAGGATGGGGAGGGCTATCCATGCATGCAAGGGGCCAGCATGAAATAAGCAAGGTCAAGGGGAGAAGAGACAAATGCTGGCTTTCTTAAACAAGAAATTAAAACCTCTAGCTCCAAGTTGTGTATGACTTCACACCATGCTTAGGCATCTAAAATCGGAGCATCACTTTCAAAATTCCATTTTACTAGGCCTGAAGTGTAACCTATACAGAAAGATTTTGAACACACATTTTGGGCTCATTGTGAGTTGGTTTTGGCCCTTGAAAAGAGCTGCAGAATTTGTGCAAGATCGTCAGTGATGTAGTTGTACTCCAGGAATCTCACTTTCCATCTTTAGTTGTGGCTCAACTCTGTGGAGGCTCAACTGAAAGCCAACCTTCACACTGGTCAAGTAATAATATTTTTGAAAACAATCATCTAACGGGATACGTCATCTTTTATCATAGTTTTCGTAAAGCATACCCTAACAGTAGGCCAAGGTGTAACATTGTGATGGCTGATTCCCCTGATTTTAAGATCCTCCTTCTCTCCCTTGGCTGGCTGCTCCAAAAGATACGTGGAAGATATTTAAAATGGCTATTAGAGACCTCAGAAGGCCTACTTGTGTTAGTTTGGTAGGTGATCTACTATGGTTTGTTTAGGTTGCCCTCCTTCACACTCCTAGTCTCTTTTGTCTATAAATTAGGGCTCACGACATGGTCTGAACCTTTTGCCAATGATTAGCTCTAACTTGAGCTCTAGCATTGGATCTTCTGAGAGCACACTAGCTTAGTGAATTGTTAAGCTGTGAGAACATCTAGCACCAATCTTTGTAAACTTGAAAAAATCATCAAGTCTCCCTTTTGTTATTTCACTTCCTCATGTGTCTATTGCGCACTTTCATTTTGGCTTAAAGGTTTCCAATGCTTAAGAGCTGTCATCACCCCCAATAACTCCTTGTCATACACATAATAATTCTTTTTTGCATCATTTAATTTTTGGCTATAATAAGTCAGTGGGGCGTCCTTCCTGTTGGAGGACAACTCTTGTGGCTAAATTGTTGGCATCAGTAATCACCTCGAAAGGATCATCCCATGAAGCTAATTTGAGAACATGCCCTTGAGCAGACCTGTAAGGGGTGCTACAAGGTTGGAAAATTTGTCCATATGTGATGTGTATGCTTGACAGAGACCTACAAAAGAGCGAATCTCTTGAGCTTTTTTTGGAACATCCATTCGAGAATTGTCCTTACCTTTTTAGGGTTGAGACTAACCCATTTGCACTGATAACATATCCCAGATAGTGAATTTCTTCTACTCCAAGTTTGCTCTTTTTTGCATTGATGTAGAGTGCATTCTCTTGCAAAAGTTGCAAGACCTTTTCAACATCGTTAACATGCTACTCTGCAGTAGCAAAAAAGATGAGTATATCATCTAAAAAGATGGACACACACTTTTCTATAAGCTCCACAAACACCCGAGATATCATCTTGTTAAATGCCGCTGGTGTTTTAGTGAGGCCGAATGGCATCACCACAAACTCGTAGTGGTCACGTTCAGTCCTGACGGCTATTTTGGGAATGTCAACCGTAAAGATCTGAACGTGGTGATAGCCACTCTTTAGATCTATCTTCGAAAAGAACTTTACACCATTGAGTCGCTCAAGGATATACTCAATCCTGGGCATTGGGAACTTGTTTTTCGTTGTGAGCTTATGAAGTGTCCTGTACTCCACACATAATCGTGTGGACTTGTTCTTCTTTGCACAAACAAGATAGTTGCAGCAAAGGGCGAGGATGAGGGCGGGATAAATCCAGCTCGGAGTAACCGGGAAAGATATTGCTCGAGTTCGCCCTCCAATGCCTTGGAAAGGCGATAGGGGAACTTACTGGGCGGTTCTGTCTTGGAGACCAACTCAATGCGATGATCCTCACGACCACTGGGTGGGAGCTACGGTGGGAGATCATCCTTCAGCATGATGTCTTGAAAGTGTGCTAGGAGACCATCCCGCTTTTGCTTTAAAGGGGTTGTTGACTCCTCTCTTCCCGTTTGTTTAATTGGGAGTGTACTATTTCCTATCAATGCAAAGTACATCATGAAAATGTGTGAATAAGTGGCTCCTAGAAGGTATAATGCAAGCCATCTCAAGTCATACAATATAATCATGTAGAACCTCATAAAATTGATGGTAGACCAAGGAGATGGTGGGAAGATGATTTCCACTAATCTGATGAAGAATCCACAAGCATATGTTGATGAAGAATCTTATCCATGGGCACTCAAGTGTGCTACCATTTGTGCGCCGGTGAAGCTTGTCAGCCTAGGCCATCAACGTAGGCCTCCACATACCATAAAAAAGCACTCCATGAGGTAGGCAAGAATCATGTAGTGATAATGGTGTCAATGCTCCATGAGCATGGAATGCTCAAAATGTGGGCCATATCGACCCTATCATAAGTCGGTGTAGGTGATTTGATGTAGCCACCTACTACTGGCCCATGTGTCTGGAAAGTCAGCTTTATCTCCGGAAGTTCGTCTCTGAGAGTTCGGAAAGTTTGCTTCCGCTGTGGGTATCCACAAAGTGAGTCTTTCCTTGGGTCTTGAAATTACAATACCCAAGTAACTGCGTTCTAGAAATCATTACATCATTTTCTTTTATGCTTTTAACATTTTCATTTTGGTTTACATTCTGTTTTTTCTGAACTTAGAGACGACTTGGTAGGTGTGACCGCTCCCTACAGGAGGCCTACAGATCGGAAGACAATATACACATATTTAGAACACTTAATATAACTGTTATTAAACAATGGAAATAACATCAGCAACACAAATACTGGAAATACTGAAAATACAAATGACACCAGCATTGGGGCCGGAAAGGGCCGGCCCCCCCCTCAATACTTTTTGTATTTCTTGGAGTATTTATATTTGTACAAGTGTCATGGGCCTGACAGGCCAGATTTCTCCACAAGGGAGTGAAAACAACCAAATAAAACTGGTTCAAGTCGATGAAGAGGTGTTGGTCGGAGTAGCCTCAAATGTAAAGCTTTTATAGCTTTATTAACATGATTAAGACTTAATTAATAAACATAAGACAAATGCTGTAGGAAAGACTAAGTTGTTTGCATTGAGACAGGGGCCTTTCTTAAATAGCTGTGCCTACTGCATGGAGAACATGCAACACATCCTTCACCTCCTTGGGAAACTCGAGGAAGACGACCTAATGGACATAGACGGTGAGTAATTTGCGAATTGCAAATACATCAATTGTTGAACGTTGCCTTTCAATATTATATGAATTTAAAAAAAACATTAAAAAAGAATGTGGCATGAGGGCCAGAGGAGGTCCCTACCGTGTCGTCTGTAAGTCTAGGAATAAGGCATGAGGGCCGGAGGAGAGGCCCAACGAGGTTCCTATCGAGTCACATGTAAGTCCAAGAATAAGGCATGAGGGTCGGAGAAGAGGTCCAACAAGGTCCCTACCGAGTTGCCTGTAAGTCGAGCATGAGGGCCGCAGGAGAGGCATACTCGGTCCCTACCGAGTCACCTGTAAGTCGAAGAAAAATAGAATGTAAACCAAAATGAAAATGATAAAAGCTTTAAAAAAATTATAGAGGAAAATGATGTAATGATTTATAGAATGCAGTTACTTGTTGGGTGTTGTAATTTCAGGACCCAAGGGAGGACTCACTTTGTGGACAGCTGGAGCGGAAGTAAACTTTTTGGACTCTCAGAGACGGACTTCTCGGAAACATGAAGCAACTGCAGGTGGCTATATTGAATCACCCACACCGACTTATGATGGGGTCGACATGACCCACATTTTTTAGCATCCCATGCTCATGAAGCATTGACACCATTATCACTACATGATTCTTGCCTACCTCATGGAATGTTTTTTATTGTATCTGGAGGCCTATATTGATGGCCTAGGACGGCAAGGTTCACCGCGACACAGATGGTAGCACACTTGAGTACCCATGAAGGAGATTCTTTGTCAACATATGCTTATGGATTCTTCATCGGATTGGTGGAAATCACCTTTCCACCATCTCCTTGGTCTATCATCAGTTTTATGTAGTTCTACATGATTATATTGTATGACTTGCATTGTTTCTTCTAGGAGCCACTTATTCATAGATTTTCATCATGTACTTGGCATTGATAGGAGATAGTACACCCGCAATTAAACAAAGGGGAAGAGAGGTGTTGATTGGTGTGAACACCCCCTAGCATTTTGGCATTAGCTTGGGTGTGAATACCCCCTAGCATTACTAGCATTAGCTTAGGCTAATGAGTTGTGGGATTTGGTCATTAAAAGATGTCATATCAAGAAGTGGTTACAAGAGGACTAGTGGGGAGTTAGGATCTTGTGGAGGTTATGGGAGCCCAATAGTCACATGGGTATCCCAAGAGTCACATGGTTGGATGGCTATATAAAGCCCTCCTTGTATGCAAATTGGACATGGAATATACTATGATGTTTTGCTTGTATCTTTATCTTGTTCTTGATCCATGTCTCTTACTCCATGCTCATTTGTATATGTGTACTCCATGGCTATGTGTTTTCCACCATGTTAGCAAGGTTATGCGCTAATACACTTAACATGGTTCCGGACCACCTAGTCGGCTCCTGAAGAGCAGTGACTAATGCAAGTGTACCCAATGTGACAAGCCAACGTTGGCGCGTTGAGCTGCCGGGCTACCTAAGCTTGGAAAGTTAGTCATGACCACAAGTAGGTTAGTTTCTAGGTCCTTCATGATTCTGGATAGAAGTTAACGTCTGGACAGGAATGCAATTAACAAAGAATAAATACAGAATAGACAGAACTATGCAGTGCAAAATAGAGACAAGTCACAGATCAACCCATGAGACATTCTTTAATATTAGCTTGGAATCATAGAGTACAATACACTGGCAATCACTCAGCTCATGAACTCCTGAGCTCCACTATCCACTCAGTTCTCTATCCTCTAATCCACATGCTGGAAATAATCCCCTTTGCTGCTTACATCCATCTCGGTAGTACCCGTTTGCAAGAAACCGTTACAAAGTTGTTACAAAGCAAGAAAGCTTAACCCATAATAGTTTGTTACAAAATGGGACATTCTAGGCGGCGTCCTGGGTGGTGGCCAAACGGGTTGGTTAGCCGCCAACACCCAGTGATCACGGTGGATGCAACGAAGCCCACAGTTGTTATTGCTCTAAAAATTTTCCAGATCCGGATTGTTTTGGACTCCAAACCATGTTGTCCAGACTGCTATGGCTTGTTCCATCCTTCTCCTTCTAATTCAGCCTGTTTAGCAATGCTCCCTGAAACAAACTTTATTGGTCGATCTTGGCCATACTTGGACTTATAAGCTCTTTTCCGGGTGCTCCTCAGGCATGCCCGAGCCTTGTCTTTTCATCTACTCGTCTGAACTGCACGTTGATGGGTGGTGCCTCTGGATACTTTGCTTTAGCCCTTTTCATAGTATCCACTGCCATGCCGGCCGCAAAGGCATGGGACTCTGTCTGTTTCTGGAGTAATAACATCGTCTTCAAAAACAGTATGGTCCGGTTCTCTTGGCTCTCTTCTCCTGTCTCGGCTCCACTTCCAGCCATAGGGTGGTCTTGCCGATGATTCTGATTTTGGTATCCCCTTCTCTTTGTCTACTAGATGACTCTGTTGGTGAGGGGCACTAGCAGCGTTGCTCTTTGAATGAGCCGTTGCCTCCTCACCCGGATCTGCGAGTCATAAGAGCCCACTGCTTAAATTTGGCAATGGCATCCCAGTTGGAAGGCCTCATGGCACCCGCCTGTCGCGCCAATTGCACCAAATTCTGCATGCATTTGAGGGAAGTTTCCTTCCAGGCACTTAGGCTCTTGTGGCCTAGTTTCTCCTGTAGCTTCTGTTGCATATCTTCCCGTGCCCTCTTTTCTCTTTTGGCCCAACTTTGGAAGTCCCAAAGCATCTTTTCTTTGGACTGTCTTTCCTCAGCATGGGCTTTCTTCATGGCCTCCATCTGCTCGGCCTTCTTCCTGATGTCTGCATTTGGTGTCATCAAAGCGATGCTCAGCTCTTTTAAGCCCATCTTTCCACTCTTTGTCAGAATGCACAGCGGAAATGAAGACAACTGTTGTAGAGAGCAATACACAGATGCAAGAGAGAGAGAGATGCTAGTGTAACTCTGCTATATACACCAAAGAAATCCCGAAATACACAATGTACAGTGTGGGGGGCAAGGGGCCATTTTATATGGCCCCAAGCTGCTGGTTGGCTAGCATAAACACAACTGATAGCAGCCCACGACTTGCTACTGCCAGTCGGCTAGGGAAAAGGTAGTCGACCAGCATCTCTCCAGTCGACCAGGGCAGAGTAGCTAGTCGGGTGAGAATCCGTCAGTCGGCCAGCACACAGAGGTAGCCGATAGCCCTCCCACACCCAGAAAGAACTGGGAAAAAAATACATGGAAGTGAGGAAAAATGGGGACACACCAAAACTGGGCGGGCACACCCACAATAGAGGCACTGACATAGTGTACAGACAGGAGATGACTGCTAACACCCCCTCTCAGCTCCTGGATGTGGAACCAACCCCAGTGAGCTGGAGTGCCGCCAGAGCATAGCCTAAGGTAGAGACTTCGTGAAGAGGTTTGCCGCATTGTCCTCCATCGAACAATAAAGAAGCAAGATGTCACCAGCCAAGATCTTCTCACGAACAAAGTGATATTGTATCTCTATGTGCTTGGTTCGGGCATGGAAGACCGGGTTCCGAGCAATAGCGATACAGCTTTGGTTATCGCACTGGATGACCGTGGGCTCCTTCTGTGGAAACCCAATCTCGCCAAGCAACCTCCGCAGCCACACAACCTCGCAAGCAGCACCACAAGCAGCTTGGTACTCTGCCTTTGTAGACGACAAGGCAATAGTCGGCTGCCTCTTGCTGCTCCATGAAACCGCTCCTGAGCTGAGGGAAAAACTGTAGCCTGATGTGGATCTCCTCGCCAATCTGAGTCACTCCAACCTTGGAGTCGAACTTGTTCCTTCGTGTCACCTCCAACGGTGTAGAAGAGTCCAAGATCCTTCGTACCCTGCAGATACCGCAAGATCCGCAATCCTGCGTCCCAATGTGACTTCAACAGCGTCTGCATGAATGAGCTCAACAGCCCCACAGGAAAGCTCAAGTCCAATCTGGTGTTCAGCAACCAGATCAATGAACGAACCAGCTTCCGGTGGTATAGAGAGGCATCAACTAGCTCACAAGGATCATTCACTGTAAGCTTCGTGTTCGGGTCCATCGGCGACGTGATAGGCTTGCAGTTCTCCATCCCAAAGGCCTCAAGCAACTCATGAACATACCGCTGCAGAGAGACAAAGAACCCCCTCTGGGGCTGCCAGATCTCCAATCCCAAGAAGAAGTGGAGTAAGCCTGAATCGGTCATCTCAAACTCCTTTGATAGGGCAGCCTTCGTCACTGCAATGTGCTCCATATGACCGCCGGTGAGAATGAGGTCATCCACATAAAGGATGATCAATGTGACCATGCCGCGTTCCCGAAAGAGATACAGGTTGGGATCTGCAACCGGTCTCTGAAATCTAGTCCGTAGAAAGAAGGAATCAATCTTCTGATTCCAAGCCCTGGGAGCTTGCTTAAGACCATACAAGGCCTTCCGCAACCTGTAAACCATCCTGTTTGATCCTGGAACCTCATAGCCTGGAGGCTACTCAACATACACCTCCTCCTGCAGGTCACCATTAAGGAACGCAGATTTAACATCCATATGATATACGAGCCACCGCTGAGAAGAAGCAAGGGCAAGAACGGTTCGAATCGTGGTCATCCTCGCTGTCGGTGCAAAGGTATCCTCATAGTCGATGCCAGGCCGCTGGGCATAACCCTTAGCCACAAGTTTGGCTTTGTGTTTGTCCACCGACCCATTTGATGTATACTTGGTCTTAAAGACCCACTTGACTGTCAGAATACGCAGCGGAGATGATGACCAAATCTGGGAACACGAGCAAAAACGCATGCAGAAAAATACAGCACAAGAGAGAGAGAGATAGAGGCGTGTAACTCTGCTCTATATACACAAGAAGATCCCAGAGTATAATACAAAAATGGTATTGGGGCTGGGGGCCTATTTATATGCCCCCCCATAAGCATTCGGCCTGCTGCAAGGCAGCTGACTGGACACAAGAATCATCCACGAGTGAATAACACAGTCGGCCAGCATCAGAATGGGTCGGCCAGCATCAGAAGAGTCCCACGACTCATGCAGTGCAGTCGGCCATGTCACAGATGCAGTCGGCCAGGCTCAGGGTCCTCCTGCCACTACTAGACTGCCTCCCATGCCACAGAAAAATAGGGAAAATAGGGGAAAAATACGGAGAGTGGGGAAAAATGATAAAACACCTCATAAGGGCGGGCACACCCACAACAAAGGCCCTGGTGTATAAAAATAAACAGGAGATGACTTCTTACACCCCCTCTCAGCTCCTCGTTGTGAAACCAACCACAGGGAGCTGGGGTGCGGCCTGAGCAAATCCTGAGAGAGCGACTTCGTGAAGAGGTCCACCGTACTGTCCTCCGTCGAACAGAACTCTAGCAAGATGTCATCAGCAACGATCTGTTCACGAACAAAGTGCCTCTGGATGACCATGGGTTCCTCCAGTGGAAGCCCAAACCTGCAATGCAACCTCTGCATCCTCACCACCTCACAAGCAGCATCACAAACAGCCCGGTACTCTGCCTCTGTCCTCGACAAGGCAAAAGATGACTGCCTCTTACTGCTCCGTAAAACTGCTCCTGGGCCTGAAGTAGATCTCCTCCCCAAACTGAGTCACTCCAACCGTGGAGTCGGACTCCGTCCAACAATCCCCCTCCTGTGTAGAAGAGTCCATGATCCTTTGCATGCCGCAGAAACCACAGGAAACGCAATCCTGCCTCCCAAAGAGTCATCCGCAACCATGAGCTCAACTGCCTCATCAGGAAGCTCCCGTCCAATATGGTGTCCATCAACCAGATCAATGAACCATTCTGCTTCTGAGTCAAAGAGGCATCACACTACTCACAAGGATCTACACCTGTTACGGTGTAAAAACAAGTCCTAGAAACCTGCCGAAGACCATGCAAGGCCTTCTGAAACCTGTCAACCATCCCCTCTGATTCCGGAACCACAAAGCCTGGAGAAACCACCTCCTTCTGCAAGTAATCAACTGCCACCTGCCTGGCTTTTCGAAAGGTCCCCGTGGAAAGAACATCCTCAGCTACAGGAGGTTCTTTGTCCCGAATACTACGAGACATCAGAGCATAAGTTACCTCTCCAGTTTCCTCTGACTAACGAACACAAGAACTACCAACATCAGTACTGGAGAGTTCCTGCCAACTGCTGCCATCTACTGGCAAGCTATCCACCATCTGGTCCCGGAAAGCCTGCACCTGCAGCGTATCCACACACCAGTGGCCATTACCAGTCTGCCACTCATCACAAACCTGAGGACCCGGGAGAGAGAGTGCTGAAAGCTTGTAAACTCCATTCTCCACTCCGCCTTCCCAAACCACCTGGCCTGTTGCTTTGTCCCGGAGAGCAACGAAATGCTCATCAAACTCCACCCGTACGCCAGTCTTCAAACCTGATGCACTGACAACAGATGAAAACCAAGTGACGGAACATACAACACCTGGGAGGAATGCTTCCCCCCTCTGCCATCAGGAACTATCTCCCTCCTGCCCTCACTGTGAACTGGGATAGTGGATGTATCCCCAGTAAGTATGTGACCAGAAAGCCTGGAGAGATCCTGTAAACCGGAACGGGAAGGAGTCATGTGCCTGGAAGCACCACTATCGAGAATCCACTCCCGAGTATCCGTTGCGGAGAGTCCTCCAATCTCCTCCCTGCCTGAAGAAAATGAAACATCGGTGTCCACCACCTCCAGGTGCACAAAAGCCGGAGTCTTCATGATTGCTGCTGAGGAATCTTCACCCTTCTCGGTCTTCCGTCAGTAATGGACTTCTTCTCAGAAGACTTCTCCGACGAAGCCTTCCCTTTGCCCGTGTTATGGCCTTTTGACCGTTGCCAATTAAGGCCTTCGAACCTCCACCCTGAGGAGGGTTCGTGAATCGTTCCTCCTGGTCCAGGACCATGGGCACAAGCTCCTCCCACGTGATGGTGCTGAGCCTGCCACTGGTAATCAAAGACGAGTAAAATGCTGAGTACGAAGAGGGCAAGTGCGACAGCAACGTTATGGCCATGTCCTCTGACGATATCTCCTTCCCAGCTTGAAGAACTTCCTGCTGAAGAGCCTGCAGCTTGTTAATATGCTCCCGCATCGTCGCCGACTTTGCAGGGCTCATAACCCGCATCTGTACTTCCAAGGAGATCCTCTTCATGGGCGATACCCTGTTGTAAAGAGAGGCCAAATGCTGCCATATACCTCTGGCATAGTCACAAGGGACGGGGGACGGGGACGGGGATGGGACGGGGGACGGGCATAAGTAGGGAACGGGGACGAGGGAGGGAACGGCACTCAAAAAATACTTTTTTTTAAAAATTTTTCTACTCTACACTTATTCTACTTTGGAAGTACATCAAAATGAGCACAAATTTACACTAAAATGGTAAGCTTTTGAGTCATATTAATAATTAAGTAGATACAAAATGAGTCAGGACTCAGGAGTCAGGACTAAGCCTTAAGGAGGCAAAATACATGGACGGACTCAAATGAGTCAATGACAAAAAAGTGCTGAAGACTAGAGGCTAGAGGCTAGAGCTAAGTAGTAAGGCCCATGAATCATGATCCATGAATGATCATCCACGTGAAGTACTCGCCTCATGGTCATGGGTAGCTTGTGCCAAAGAAGCATCAAGCTCATCCTCAGTCTCATCCTCACTGGCATGCTGCTCCTGCACCTCATCCTCTTGTTGCTCTTCTTGTTGACTCATCTCCCACTCGGTGAAGGAATCTGCCTTCTTGGTCACGCTCTTGCAAAGCATTCGCAAGTTCGCGCTGACAAAGACAAGGTCATTGGCACTCTCTACCCCGAGTCGGTTCCTCTTCCTAGAGGCAATGTGGCTGTAGGTACTCCAAAGTTGCTCCAAGCAAGAGGAGGTGGCGGCCTGGCTAAGTATGCGGATGGCAAGCTGCTGCAGCTCCGGTCCATCTGAACCAAAGTCCTCCCACCATAGAGCAGCACCAACTTTGGAGCGGTCAACCTGTGCATCATGACAGCCATAGGAGCCATGAAATGACCTGTACATCGAAAGCTGGTCCCTGATCTTGCGCCTAACCGATGCATCAGGCACAAGACGATCCAAGATGATCCTCCATCCAGCGCTCACCTCCCGGTCGCTCTCCTGCTTGTTTCCTTGGAATTCTGGGTCCACCACATAAGCTGCTGCATGCAATGGAGAGTAGTAGGAATTCCACCTTCCTAGACACAAGGCATGGATCTCCTCGTATCTGTCTTCGTCAGGCACGAAGTCTTTCAACTTCTCTATCATGCGATCCATGGCCTCGTAGACCTTGCCTATGCATGGTTGCATAGCGTCTACAATCCTCAATAGGTGGACTATGGGCCTCACCATAGCATCTGTGGTCTTCACACGCTCCCACCAAGAGGCGTCATCCGCCCGTAGCCTACACTCTTGGCCAGTGTTTGTATGGGACTCTTGCATGGCGACAAACTCGTCGCTAAGGAAAAGCCCCCTCAAAGCACCGCTACAATCCTTCAACCGGCCCAACATGAGAAAGTTGTAGGCAAACCGGGTGTCGGAATATTTGAGGAGAGAGAGACAGGACCTCTTGTTGAACTCATGCCGAAGTCTTTGGTGGTTGAGGACAAAGGAGACCATGGTGTTGGCCTCCTCAATGAGCGGGCTGATCCATGGTAATGCCCCGATGTCCTTGAGGACGTTGTTTAGGCAATGAGCCATACAAAAGGACACCGTGACATGTCCATACATACTTTGGAGAATAGCTCCCGCCGCCCTATTGGAAGGCTCCCCATCCGCAATAAAGCCCACTACATGCTCGGGGCCAACGATCTCCATGGTGGTAGCCCACTCCGCCGCAAGCACATCCGCGCTCTTCCCAGTGCCAGATGCATCATGAGATGAGATGAAGTACATCTCTCCGTGGGAATATGCAACCATGCCGTGAATACTCCTCTTGCGGGTGTCACTCCATCCATCCACAATGAGGGAGACTCCGTTCCTCTCCCATTGCCGCTTTGTGTTGTCGGCCGCTTGCTCTACAATGCGCTTCTCCTTGTCGAGCAATGTAGTGCGCAAGCTCTCGGATGAGGGGGGCGTATAGGTTGAGCCATACTCCCCAATCTTCTTAACCATGACCTTGAAGTATTCCGACCTATTCAAGAAAGTAATTTACTAATGAGAAGGGGACTAGGATGATGAAAACATGAATGATGAATTGGCAATGACCGATTGCACTTACCTAGCCGCTTGAAAGGCAATGTGGTCGTGGAAGAAGAAGCAGGCCACCGCCATATCCACCTCCTCCTTCAACTTGGGGTTCCAATTTTCCCCAAGTGTAGATTGTCGCCGTGGGCCACGTAATGATTGAGAGGCCGTGGAGATGGAGGGTGCCGGTGTCGTGGATGGAGTAACATTCCGACTTGATGGTGAAGGTGATGGTGTGCATGATCCCGATCCACCACATGACTCCATTGTAGAGGCTTGAGTTCCTCTCCCCATCGTCACGGGATCCACGGCCACTCGTGGTGTCCTTGTCGCTTCGACCGCTTCGTAGACGCTAAGCTTGTCAAGAAGTTCCCGTCTCTTCTCGGGCGTGACATTCGTGCAAAACCTCACCTCATGCCCACTCTTATGCAAGAGGTGGGCTCGCACTTTGTCGGCGCCACCCGTTCGCTGGTACGGGCAAAGCTTGCATACCCATGGCCAAGAACTGCCTCCATGAACGGATGTGGTGTAGTTAACCTCCTCCCACCATGTCCATCCCGTTGTCCTTCTACGAGAAGCCCCGGCACGTGAGGAGGATGCCATGGTTGAAGATGGCTTGACTCTTGAGCCTTGAGGAATGAGAGAGAGAGAGAGAGAGAGAGAGAGAGAGAGAGAGCCTAGAGGCTTGGAAGTTGGAAGAGTCAAGACTCAAGAGGCTTGAGGGAGAGGTGAGAGCCTAGGCCCTAGAGCTTGGAACTTGGAAGTTGGAAGAGAGAAGATTCAAGAAGCTTGAGCCTTGAGAGTTGTGAACTTGTGTGTGCTTGTAGCCTTGTAGAGGCTTGTTCTTATATAGATAGGCAAGAGAGAGAGAGGAAAGCCTCAAGGGCAAGAGAGAGAGAGAGGGCCAAGCCTCAAAGAGCCAAGGCCCAACAGCCATAAACGGCTAGAAACGGGCAGGCAGGCGCAACGGCCAAAAACGGCAGGCGCAACGGCTCTCTGCCGTCCCCGCACAGCGCCGTCCCCGACAGCCGTCCCCGTCCCTGCGCCGTCCCCGTCGCCGTCCCTTGTGAGAAACGTCCAGTGGGGCACGTCCGTCCGTCCCTCCGTCCGTCCCTGTCCGTCCCCATCCCTGCGCCGTCCCGTTTCGCCGTCCCAGCGTTCCAAGCCTCCGTCCCCTCCGTCCCCTGTGACTATGACCTCTGGCCAGCGTCATATGCTTTACATGATTGATTACTCTCAATGCGCTTCCTACATTCCTCAATAAGATGGCCAGGTTTTCTGCGATAGTTGCATCTCTTCTTTTTCTTGGTTTCACCCTCTTTAGATGAGGTAGAATCTGAATGGGCATGTGGTTTGCCCTTAGGCTTACCACTAGATGCAGCCCCAGATTTACCTTTGTTTCAATCAAAGGCACCAAATGCCTGATTAGCAGAAAGCATAGTAGTCCTGTTAGAACGAGACTGCTCCTCCTGCAATAAGAGAGTCACCAACTCATCAAAGGTATACAAATTTGGATTACCCTTCATGAGTAGATGAAGAGTAGTAGCAAAACCCTGATAGGATTCTGGCAAACCTTGAAGCACTATAGATACAAGTGAACCATGTGGAATGAGCTCATCAATGTTGATGAGCTGCTCTTGCAAATCCTTGATGCGGGTAAGGAACTTGTCCATTGAATCACCGTCATCCATATGCTCAGACTCAATCTTCTTGCGAAGATAGGCAACACAAGCCTCATTGCGAACCTGATACAAAGAAGCAAGTACATTCCATGCACCCTTAGCAGAAGTGCATGAACGAATGTGCGGTATGACCTGCATCTTGCATGAAAGGGCAATCAAAGCATGTGCCTGAGCATCCTTGGCATCCCATCTGAGCTGTTTTGGAGTGGGTGGCAAAGGTGCAGAAGATGTAGCACCACCTGAAGATACATCATCGCCTGCATCAATGGCTCCTGAAGTACTAGCTGCTCATGCAGGTACAATGGGCCTGACATCAGCTGCTGATACATAGACCCACAAATTCTTTGCAACTAAGACCAATAGGAGGTGCCACTCCTGCTTGGTTCTTTCGTATTTTGGTATCCTTCCATGATAAGGCTTCAGCCTATATCCGTTCATCAGTTTCTTTAGCCTTTCACCATCTAGGCTTGCCAGTTTGAAGGTTTCCGTTCCCATTTTCCTGACGATTCTGAATGGGCATGTCCATCCCATCTTCAGCTTTCCTGGGTGAGGTCCCATTCTTGATGAGAATAGCACGATTGTCTCCTTCCTCGAAGATTTTGAACTGTGTGTTTCTGTCCACCTGGAGCTTCTTTTCTCCACAATCTCGACTGTCCACGCACTATGCAGTCTCTTTTATCCAATTGAAGAAGTTACTCGATTCTGTGCCCTTCTGACTCTTCCAAAGAGAGTCTTTTTGCTACAGCTATCTTGAGGCTTTGTGTAAGGAACTCCATGGGCACTGCTGCTTCCAGTCCATACACCATGTTGAATGACGTAAGTCCCGTTGCATTCTTGTTGGGTCTCTCTCCATCTATGATGAAGAGGTGAGCATCTCAGAAGTCATCCTCCACCCCATCTAGAGTTTCTCATGACTCTAGTTTGGACAGGAAATCTACCACTACATGTTTGTTTCCTGGGGTGTGCTTGATGGTGAACTCAAAACTCTTGTAACAACAGCATCCATCTGGCTAACTTTCCTGCCAGGTCTGGTTTGTTTACTAGGTACAAGAGCGCTTTGTGGTCCACATGAAATTCAAAAACATTACCTAACAGATAATGCCTGAATTTCTTGATCGAGTAGATCATCCCCAGTGATTCCTTTTCTGTGTAGAATAGTTCCTCTTTGGCTTTGACAGTCTTCTGCTTGCATAGTAGGCTGGTCGGAACCAGCCTTCATGTGACTCTTGCATCAAAGCACTTTCAATGGCAAAATCAGAAGCATCCACGAATACATGGAATACCAGATCAAAATTTGGTTGTTGAAGAATTGGTGCCGATGACAGTATCCGCTTCAGATTCTGGAATGCCTCCTGACAAGATCTTGACCAGACATTCTACATCCTTCATGGTCAGACTTTACAAGGGTACTACCACATTCGCCAGGAACCTCATGAATTTGTTGTGCCATTTGATCGGTCCCAGGAATCTGGCTAGCTCCTTGGGATTCTTGGGCGGCTGCAGTTTTATAATGATCTCGACTTTTGCCGGATCTACTGGCAGTCCTTCTGCAAAGGCTGTTTTCTCCTTATCCTCTGGAGCCATGTGCATGTGATTGTATCTATTGAACCCATCCAAAAATAAATGTCTCATGGCCTGCTACCGCACCCATTACAGAATCTATGAATGGAAATGGATCCGATATGGTGGAGGCATTCAGTTTGCAGTAGTCTATACAGACTCTGAGCTTCCCGTTCTTCTCCGAGATAGTGACTATGAGTGATAGCTATTCTGCTCTGTCAATCGGATAGATGAACCCCACTCTCAACACCTTATCTATCTCCTCTTTGACCTGCTTGGCGTAGTTAGGGTTCATTCTATATCTACTCTGCCTGATAGGAATTGCATCCTCCTTTAGATTGATCTTGTGCTGATAAAAGCTGGGATCGATTCCTTTCATGTCAGAGTAGTTCCATGCAAACACATCCTTGTAGGATCTCAACAACTCCAAGAGTTTTCCTCTGAATTCCTTATTCATTTTTGCATTGACTTTGACTGTTCTAGGCTCTTGATCATCTCCTAGTTTTACTTTCTCAAGCTCATCTTCTTGAACCCTGATATTATGCCTCTTCAGTTGGTCTTCTTCCTGCTTGTGAGCAACCATAGCCTTCTCTTGCTCGGCCTGCATTTCTTCCATCCTGTCCTAAGTGTCTTTCTCATCTTCCTTTGTACTTTCTTCATTCATGAGCACCTTAGGACGAGCGACCATGACTTTTGGATCGTATCTCTATACAATCCGCTCAATGTCTACTTTGGAGTTGATAGTTATATAGTCTTGTGGGTTGACTACCATGAGTATAGAACATGCACGTTCCTAAAAGGTGAATTTGGGCATGTTCCTGGATTCATCTAGGTATATATAAGACAATAGGTCTAGATTTTCTTTGAGGATCTGCTCTTCCTCGTCATCTTCCACCCCTTCCAAGTAGTTTAGGCCTTCTGTATGCAACGGTCGGCTGGCCATATTTAACTTGTCTTTCCCTACAACCGAGATGCATACCTTCTTTTTCCCTCTCCGGATTGTAATTGTTTTCGTATCCCAGTTGTATTTGATCTTCCACTTCTGAGCCACAGTCTTTCTAACAACATGGGATATGCATCTGCAATATCAGTCATCTTCAGGACTATAAACACGGCAATGAATATGCATCATGCCATCTCAATTTGGTCTCTCGTGATGATTCCAATTGGTCAGACTCTTCTCTGATCAGCCATCTGGATCTAGAATGGAGCAGGCTGCATATGTGTAATTCCTAGCTTCTTGGCGAGGCTGTCTGATATTATATTTACTCATGATCCTCCATCGAGGATGACCCTTGACATTGTCTTCCCTCTGATTTTTATGGTCACCTCCGGAATGGTTGTGTCATAGTCCTGGACTGTTTTCACATTCTTGCACTCTATGGCCGGAGTTTTCATTTCCTACACGGGCATCTGTGCCAATCTTTCACTTGGCACTATGACTTGGAACAGCTTTTGCCTGTAATTAGGCACCGGATTTAACATTTGATCCAATGTGTTGTTCAACTTCATCTTGTTGAGATTCTTCCACAGGTCATATTCCTCCACGAGGTTGTTGCTCCTCACCTTGTCACTGGGCATACTCTGGCCTCTGTACACTTTTCCTTCTTCCTCCTTTGCTTCTCTTTCTTTTTCTTGACCTTCCCTTGTCAGTTTTCCTATCTGGACGTGCTCCAGGTTTCTTTCCATTTCCTTTTGCAGGATTCTTGAACTGCTCTGGGCTGTAATGGGTTCCAATTGTCACTTCAGTGTTCTTTCTTCACTCGTCTTATCATTGCATAGTGTCTTCTTGCCTGCTGCAATTTCTTTCCTCTTCTTGACCAAGCTTGTCCGTGTCAGCATGCTCACTCAGGAGCGGGCTCTTGTTGTTTTCCTGCCCATTGGTCCACTTTTACCGTATTCATCGCTGCATTAGTTCTTGTTGGGTTTGCCTCTCTTTGCAGTCTTACCTCTTGCAATTCCTGCTGATGGCGTTGTAATATGGAGCACTGTAGTAGTAGCATATCAGCTCGACTTTCCTTTGTCCAAATCTTCCACCTCCTCTTCCATAGGGTCTATTGTTTTTAGACCTGGTGACGACTTAGTTGACAGGTGGGGCCTATTGCGGGCTGACGCTGCTGCCTTTCCACCACTCTCGGATTCTTGTTTCGAGTGTTGTAAAAACACGTGTCAGTGGTGTCACGTGTGGTTGCTCTTCACAGATAGCACATGCCTGCTACGTGCTTTTCATTTGGGACTCTTCCTTTGTATGACCTTGGTTGTTACACTTCGTGCACCAGACGCCATTGCCTGCTTCCTGCCTTTTTTCTTCCGAGGCTTTCACTCTTCGGTATCCAACTCCTGATTGGAATCTGATTCTGAGGTGTCTTCTCTAGAATCCGACTCGGAAGTTTCTTCTTTCTTCTTTTTCCTCTTGTCCTTCTTTTTCTTCTTGGGTCTTTGCTTGTCTACTTCAAGATCTCTTCTGCCCTGGTTGCTTCTACCACCACTTGTTCAAAGGTGAGGGTCTCCAAAATATACGAGCTACCGCCGTCTAGAGCTTTTTCCTCAGTCCTCTCATGAACCATTGGCTAAGTGTGGCTGGGGCAGGTTTGTTGGGCTGATCCAGAGGCATTAGCAGTGCTTTGAATTCTGCCACATAATCCTCAGTTGGCCTCTTCTTCTAAGTCAGTTTTCTAGTACTTCCGTGATGGTCTTCTCTCTCCTGAATCTTTTCAGGAAAGCCTTGCGTGTGAACAGCAAGAACCTTGGTATTGCACCAGGCTCTACTTGTTGGGAGCACACTTGGTCATGCGCTAGTTTGTTGGGCTGATCCAGAGGCATTAGCAATGCTTTGAATTCTGCCACATAATCCTCAGTTGGCCTCTTCTTCTAAGTCAGCCTTTGCAGCTTTTCTAGTACTTCTATGATGGTCTTGTCTCTCCTGAATCTTTTCAGGAAAGCCTTGCTTTGTGAACAGCAAGACCCTTGGTATTGCACCAAGCTCTACTTGTTGGGTGCACACTTGGTCATGCGTTGGTGTGATGCACTAGCTGCGGGGGCTTATATCAAATCAAACACTAAAAATGGGGAGAAAGTAGTTGTGTCACGACAAGGATCACCACACTAAAAATTGTCAATTCTATTTGTGTAAGCACTGTAATGCAAGGGGTCACCGGAAGTTGTGTTGTGCACTATCATTGGCGAATGAGTTCAAGGAAATCTTGCATGCCTTGCATGAATCTAAATCACATAAAAAAGTTAAGAAGGCAATTAAAAGTCTAAAGGATTTAATGAGCATATTAAAAAAAGCACACATATGGCATACGACATGTTGGCTTTGATGATCCAACTCATCTATGCCTACTGCATGGCATATTGTGTCTAAGCATGGAGTCCGTATGGATCCAGCGAAGGTGGAAGCAATTCTTAATTGGCCAGATTTGAGGACCGTGCATGATGTACGTAGCTTTCTAGGATTGTGTTCCTATTACAGGCAGTACATACAGTATTTTGCTGAAATTGCTTCGCCTCTTCATGCCTTGACAAAGAAGACAACTCCGTTTAGATGGGCTAATCGGGAAATTACAGCATTCAAAAAGCTCAAAGAAAAGCTTACTTCGGATCCAGTATTGGTGTTACCGGACCTTCGAAAGGCTTTTGTTGTCCAATGTGATGCATGCGGAAGTAGCATTGGGGCAGTTCTCATGCAAGAGGGACATGTGATCGCCTATGAGAGTAGAATATTGCAAGATGCCGAGAAGCATTTACAGGTTTATGAGAAAGAGATGTTGGCTGTAATTCACGCTCTTTCTACATGGAAACACTACTTGCTTGGGGCTGATTTCACTGTGCAGACAGATCATCAAACCTTGCGTTATTTCCTCACGCAAACTAAGCTTTCAGAGAAGCATATGCGTTGGGCAAACTTTTTGTCTATGTTTCACTTTCAGATTGTGCATGTGGAAGGCAAAAAGAATGTAGTGGCAGATGCTTTGTCACGCAAGCCACAGGTCTCCGCAGTTTCACTTGCTTATCATCATGAGCTTGATGAAATGAAAGAGCAGTATGCCCATGATGAGGACTTTGAAAGGTTGTATGATCAAATGTCTGAGGGTCAGCGGCATGAGCATTACACTCTCAGAGATGGATTTTTATTAATGCATGGCAGACTGTGTGTTACCAGGCCATTGCGACTCAAGGTTATGATTGAAAGTCATGCTCCACCGTATGCAGGTCATAGAGGTATTGACGCCACGGTAAAAGCAATGGAGACTTTCTTTTATTGGCCAACCTTGAGAAGAGATGTTGATGTCTTTGTGAGGCAATGCATCGTATGTCAGAAGGTAAAGTTTGACCGTCAAAAGACACCAGGGTTATTACAGCCTTTACTTATTCCAGATAGACCTTGGGAGAGCATTGCCATGGATTTTATATTTGATCTTCCACGGACACAAACGGGCAATGATGGCATTTGGACTATCATATGCAGGTTCAGTAAGCAGGCTCATTTCATTCCCGTGCGTAAAACGATCAAAGTGGATCATATGGTGAAGTTGTTCATGGTGAACATCTTCAAGTATCATGGCTTGCCTACGACTATCATTAGTGACCGTGATCCACGGATGACGAGTTTGTTCTGGAGAGGATTGTTTGATAACATGGGTACAACTCTCAAGTTCTCATCGTCATTTCATCCACAAAGTCAGAAGAGGCTAACTCTACATTGTTGGATCTCCTTAAGTGTTATGTGTCAGAGCACAAGCAACAATGGGAAAAATATCTTCCTTTGGTGGAGTTTGCATATAACAACACTGTACATACCTCGACAATCAAGGCGCCTTTTGAGATTGTGGAAGCTTATCGGAGAGTTAAGTTGGCACTCCAGAAAACTCAGTAGAAGCAAAAGAAAGCCGCAGACCGTCACAGACGTGCTTTAGAGTTTGCATTGGGTGATTGGGTTCTTTTGCGCTTTGAAAAGGCTAGACTCAAGAAGATGAAGGGTAAAGAGCGCTTATTCCCTAAGTTGAGCATGTGTTATTATGGGCCTTTTCAGGTATTGGAAAAGATTGGTGAGGTAGCCAATCGTTTGAAGCTACCAGATCACTGGAGGATTCACAATGCTTTTCACATGAGTCTCCTTAGACCTTTCCGTGGGGATGTGCCTGAGGATGTATCAGATGAGGCTCAGCCAGAAGTTGAGGAACTTGATGAGGTTCTTATTCCAGAGCAGATACTGGCACATAAGGAAAGAAAGGTACGAGGTAAAGTTTCCCGTCGCTATCTTGTGAAGTTCAAGAACTATTCACCGATGGATGCGAAGTGGATGGAGGAAGGTGACTTAACAGATTCACCTCAGGTTTTGCAGCTTTATCTCGATGCCTTTGAGTTAGAGCCGACTCTTGTTGTGGCTCATTCAGGTTCAGCAGAGCATGGGTCTGGAGCATTGCCTGATGCTCAAGAGGGGGGTAGCACCTCCACTCCCTTGATACAGACAGGCTCAGATGACATCTAGAGGTCGCTTGGTGCAGTTTTTATCTCACCCGAAGGAACTGCTGGCTGACAGTACATCTGTTTATGGGACTTCTATGATATATGTGTACTAGTCACATGGGATATTGTGGTTGTGTATGGTTCATAGTGGTATACAACTTGGACTATTACTACGCCATTGGTTTACAGTGAATGTTGATACATGTGCATTGCTTAGGGAGATTGGGACGCTGATCTTGCCATATTGTATATTTCACTTTGGATATTTTGCTGTATCACCAGAATGCAATCGAGGACGCTTGCCATTTTTCAAGAGGGGGGTATGTCATGGCCCAGTGAAAATGGAACATCACAAGTGTGGGCATGGTGGTTGCTGAGCCAAAATATTAAATGATTCACATTTGGGGTGCCTGGACAGAGATAATGATGTGTGGACATCTTCCGGTGTGAAGGGGGGGGAACTAGAACATTAATATTTTAATGTTTTATGTATGGTTGCCCCTAGGCCTTAGTGGCTCCTAGGGAACTTTAATGATTATTAAAGTTGGGGTCCTAGGATAAGTTTGGAGAGAGGCCACTCCACTTTTGGAGTTACATGCCTCTCTCACCTCTCTCTCTCTCTCTTGCTTTTGGGAATCGTGCAAGCTCAAGCGTGGAGGAGAGGTGAAGCAAGTCGGCTGCTGCAGAGAAGTCTGATTGCTGTTGTGTGTGAGAAGAAAACAGACCGTATAGAGCTGTACGACTGCAGGTACAAGTGTACGACTGCAGGTACAGGCAGCGCTGACAGGAATCCGTACTGTGGGTGCTGGCGGCGGCTGTTGCAGGCGGCTGTAGATGCTGGTACAGGCAGCGCAGACAGGTACGACTGCAGGTACAGTACTGTACGATTGCAGGTACAGTGTACGGACAGTTCAGGAGCAGGCGGCGCTGGACAGTACAGTTGCAAGCTGTGTTGACAGGTACAGTCAGCAGGCGGCTGCTATTAGTTACTGACCAGTGCAGTGCTGACACGTGGAAAAACTGTACGGACAGGTACAGTAGTGTTCTACTGACCTGTACGGGCAGCTACAGCTGGTGGCAGATCTATTCAAACCTGAACAGTAGAGCACAGTGCATCTCCAACTGCAGGCTAAGCTTTTCCAGAGTTATCTGATACATCAGACAAGTGGTTGCAAGAAGGCAAGTACAGATTGGTACGACTGGCTTCGCAAGTGCAGAACCACGAGCTGATTTTGGTAAGCTCTGAACTTGTTCATCTGTCTTTCTTTCCATTGGCTTATGTCTGCTGCAGAGTTGTGCTATCTGGCCCCTTGTGAGAGGAGGGGTATGGCAGATTGAAAAGGGTGGAAACAGAGATTGGACGGTGAATGTATGTTTGTGCTGAGTTGTTGAATCATGTGCATGAGATATGCCAGATGTATGCTCAAGGCTGTCCTGCTAAATGGTCTTGGCTGATCAGAGGGAAGCACAGAGTGTTGCTTTGAGACACAGATCTGTGTGTGTGAATCCTCTGTGCTAAGAGGTATTGTGGGCTGCCAGATTGGACATACAGGTGTATTCTCTTGGCTGGTTTTGTTGTACTCAGCCTTACATATTTTTGAAATTGAATAAAGAAATACCGCAAGGGCCCCCAAGCTTTGGGGCCAACAGGTGTCGTTCTATTTTCAGATTTGGGGCACTCTAGCTCCAATCAAATTTTGTTTTATATCTGGACTACAAGTGGAAGGGTGACTGCTAGTCTACCGCACTTTGGTTTCTACCAGAGGCCGGTTTCGGCACATGTTCTAGACCATTTACTGGATGATATTGCCATTGTAAAAGCCTCTTGCTACATAACATGATGTTCATTGTTTGATGTCTCTCTCTCTCCTTTGCTCTCCCTCTCTCCTATGTGTTTGCTTCCGCATTGTGCAACTTTATCATGGTATCAATCGCTTAGGTGACCGGCACTTAAAGGCAGCGGCGGCGAGTTTCCTTACTGCAAGAAGTTCAGCGTTTTAGGAGTAGAAGCCTTGCGTTTTTGCTACATATGTAACAGAGGGCTGCGTTTTGTGCAATTTTCCAGGCGGCTGTGTTTTCCTCACCACTTTCTGGCTGCGATTTCCTCTGGTTGCTGCGTTTTCATCCTAAAGGCTGCATTTTTCACATTGGTGGCTGTGTTTTTCTTCTAGGGTGCTGTGCTTCAGCTTTGGTGGCTGCGTTTTTGTGGTGGCAGCAGCTCTTTCTCTCCTATGCTATCTTCTCCATCATCCTCTGGTGGTGGTGGTGCGTGGGCTGCATTTTTAGCCATGGGCAGCAGTTGAGGTGTTTCTTCCCGTGTGCATCAGGCTATCAGCCTTGCCCATAGCTCCAAAATGAGCTTGTCTCGCTAGATATTTTTAATGCTTGGAATTCCGACTCACGAATCCCATGCACCAGAGATGACTAATAGCCCCCTCTCCCACCCACAAGCCTCCTCTGGCTGGAAGCACATGGGGGAGAACTATCTATATAACTAAAGAAGCTGAACATCTAGGTCCTCCCTGGCTTTTATAGCCTTGGAGACACTAGAAGTAGATCATCTTATATATGATCATTGCATGTCTTTGAAAACTTGGTCCTGGCCTGGGTTGTACCTTTGGTCTTGCAATCTTAGCCAAATGAACCTGTTTTCCAGAAGAGTAGCAATGACACCGTCCTGTCTGTTGCACTATAGCAAGTGCCTGATCATGTCCACTAGGAGGGAACCTTACTGCTCTTGCGAAACAAGGATAGATGCCTCCTCCAAGAGAAAACCCATATCCACGGCAATAGCACACCTCTGCAAGCAAGCCTTCGTGCCACTGATGATCTAAACACTCCACAACCAATCTTCAATACTTCTCCAATGGAACCAAGTACGAGGAACAAACAGCCCCCTCTTAAAACTGAGAGAGAAAGTGGTTGGACAGTAGCAAACATGCCACCAAAACTTGCCGAAAAACACTAATAAAGGAGGTAGATCCATCAAAGAAGAGGCAGCAGGCTGAAGATGCCACAAGTCTTGGACGCTCCACATGCGAAGAAGAGGACCATCAACTTGTCAAAGTCACGCAGCAGTAGCACACACACCACCCTAGGGCACTGAGCAACGTTGGTGGCTGGGCTCCCATCTCCTAGCCGTTGCTCCCCCCCAAAAACCCGGCTGGAGGAGATATCTATGACAGGGTGCCGCCACACCCCATATATGGCTCTTCGACTTCCCATGCTCTTGCATATGGGATAATCCACCACAACTTCTAGTCATGCGATAACTCGAGAGTAGCTACGAGAATTGCCACCTCCAACACCCTCCTTCAATTCGAGCACCTCGATCAAACAAAGGCTAGGACTGCCAAGGACCACATAGGCCGAGCTCTGATACCATGTCAAAGTCACGCAGTAACAGCATGCACACCACCCTAGGATGTGTTCCAAGTATGTTGCTTGGTGTAGCAAAGATTATGGACTGGATGTGTTCTAGGTTTTTGGGACGTGATGTGTTCACAGTCCACTGTTGGGGGATAATGGGCGCGGTGTGTCAAGCAGGTCATCATTTTATTCTTGGAGTTCACTGCATACTTGTGTGGGAATTCGGAGCCAAGCAAAGTTCCTTGCTGTTCGTGGTGGCATTTTGTTTCAAGGAAATAGGTTAGCGGGTGCTCTTTCCGAGGTATATCCGGTACTGTGCAATACTGGAGTGTCCATGGTTGCATCTTCACCAGCTTATCTTCTTCAAACTCTTGCACACTATGAGCTGTAGAGGGGGTGTTAGAAATCGTGCATCTCAGTGTATTGGGGGTGTGCCCATTTATTGGGTATTTATTTATTTTTCTCCTATTTAGTAGGTCGTGGGCTGACGGCCAGCTCTTAGGGACAGTCGGCCAACTTCCCAACATCACTATATAAAGGGCCTCCTCTATTCACTTGTTCATCCATCTAACCTATTTGACAAGCACATGTTCTACACCATTTGCTGGCTAATATTGCCATTGTAAAAGCCTCTTGCTACATAACATGATGTTCATTGTCTGATGTCTCTCTCTCTCCCCTATGTTTTGGCTTCCGCATTGTGCAACTTTATGAGTTAGGTGTTATAATTTCAGGACCCAAGGGAGGACTCACTTTGTGGACACTGGAGTGGAAGCAAAGTTCTTGGACTCTTGGAGACGGACTTCCGGAGATAAAGCTGACTTCCCGGATACATGAAGCAGTTGCAGGTGGCTACATCGAATCACCTACACCAACTTATGATGGGGTCGACATGGCCCACATTTTTTAGCATCCCATGCTCATGGAGCATTGAAACCATTATCACTACATGATTCTTACCTGCCTCATGGAGTGTTTTTTATTGTATTTGGAGGCCTATGTTGATGGCCTAGGTTGGCAAGCTTCACCGCGACACAGATGGTAGCACACTTGAGTGCCCATGGACGAGATTCTTCATCGGCATATGCTTGTGGATTCTTCATTGGATTGGTGGAAATCTTCCCACCATCTCCTTGGTTTCCATCAGTTTTATGTGGTTCTACATGATTATATTGTATGACTTGAAATGGCTTGCATTATACCTTCCACTTATTCACAAATTTTCATCATGTACTTGAAAATTGATAGGAGATAGTACATCTCAATTAAACAAAGGGGAAGAGAGGTGTTGTCTGGTGTGAACACCCCCTAACGTTTTGGCATTAGCTTAGGTGTGAACACCCCCTAGCATTACTAGCGTTAGCTTAGGCTAATGAGTTGTGAGATTTGGTCATTAAAAGATGGCATATCAATAAGTGGTTAGAAGAGGGCTAGAGTGGAGTTAGGATCTTGTGGAGGTGATGGGAGCCCAATAGTCACATGGTTGGATGGCTATTATAAGCCCCACTTGTATGCAAATTGGACATGGAATACACTATGATGTTTTGCTTGTATCTTTGTCTTGTTTTTGATCCATGTCCCTTACTCCATGCTCATGTGTACATGTGTACTCCATAGCCGTTCCTGATTTGGTTGGGATGGTTCATGATGATAACTTGGGAGGTGAAGTTGGCAGCCTCCTTGGCGGGGTTATTCTTGGAGTCGTAGGCAACAAAGCCACGGTTGAGATCCGATACTGCAACGCTCTTGACATTGAAGCCCACATTATCACTAGGCAAAGCCTCAACCAGGGCTTCATGGTGCATTTCCACACGTCAGGCTAGTGGGAGCAAAAGTGACCACCATACTAGGCTTGAGCATGCCTGTCTCCACCCTACCCACAGAGACAGTTCCAATGCCAGCGATCTTATACACATCCTGAAGTGGGAGACAGAGGGACTTGTAAGAGAGCCTCTTCGGCTCCTGGATCATGTCCAAGGCATCCTGCACGGTTGTAGCCGACCTTCTTCAAATAAGCAGACACTTCCTTAGTAATTTCCTCATATCGGGCCTTCAAATACTTGGGAGTGGTGGCATCCATCTTGTTGCAGCAGTGAATCATTTGTTCACTCCAAGAGTAAAAGCCAAGAGTGCATACTCGTGGGTCTTGCCATGTTTGAAAATACTAGCTCCAAATCTACTAGTGCTCGAATCAATGATTAACACTGCACAATCTGCCAGTGATGTTCTTGTAATCATGTTCTTGATGAAGTCACGATGGCCAAGTGCAATGCTTTCGCTTTTGTGTTGGAGATATACTCATCGTCATGCTCTGGCAACACGACCACGACACTCTGGCATCATTTGCGCTCTTCATCATGCGCTGCAAGTTCTCCATAACTACTTTAAGATAATGCAGAAGCTGGCGTTTTATTTTTACAAGCCATTTTTTCAAGCGAAAATGTTATGTTTGAATAGTATTTGAGCTTGTTCACACAATCATAGAGAGTTCACACCACCTATGTAAAAATTAAAAGCACTTTAAGCATTTGTTCACACACATTTTAAGTGCTTGCACTTTTAGCATTTGTTCACACACATTTTAAGTGCTTGCAGTGAATCTCAGGACAAGATCGGACAAATTAGTCCGGAGGTTGACACTAGCAGAATTGATTCCGGAACTTCATAGGGTCCAGGTGGCCTTCCATCTCACGGAAGCCAGTCAACTTTGAAGGTAGCTTGTTTAGGCAATCCGAAAGCCTAAAAAGAGTTTTTAAACTCTTAACAACCACTTATCTGGGTGCTCCAAAAATTAAAGGAGTTTTTAAAACTCTATCCTTATGAGATTATCGAGGAGTAACACCCCAATTAAGTGTCCGAGAGGGATTTGCATATAGAAGAAGTTTTTGCCCAAGGAAAATTTTGTGGAAAATCCTAAAAGTTAAGATCAAGCAGCCTTGCATGTGAACAGCAAGAACCTTGGTATTGCACCAAGCTCTACTTGTTGGGAGCACACTTGGTCTTGTGCTTGTGTGGTGCACTAGTTGTGGGGGCTTAGATCAAATTAAACACTAAAAATGGGGAGAAAGTGTGAGTTGTGTCACGACAAGGATCACCACACTAAAGATTGTCAATTCTAATTGTGTAAGCACTGTAATGCAAGGAGTCACTGGAAGTCGTATTGTGCACTATCATTGGAGAATTAGTTCAAGGGAATCTTGCATGCCTTGCACAAATCTAAATCACATAAGAAAGTTAAGAAGGCAATTTAAAATCTGAAGGATTTCATGAGCACATTAAAAGTACCACACATATGGCATATGACATGTTGGCTTTGATGACAACCGTGCTCTGATACTAATGTAATACACTCCTCAATGTGTAAGGACACGGTATCATGATTTAGGAACACTTGAACTCTTAAGATCCTTATGTGATAGTTTAATACAATAAACGAAACTGAAAATAGAAAGATGCTTTGTAACACCACACTGGGGCCGGAATCCTGGGCCAACCCCCCCTCAATACCAAGTATATTATTGGAGTATTTTATTGGTACAATGTTCCACGGACTTTTAAGCGAGATTTTTCATAAATGCACCAGGCATGAATATAGATACCAAACAAGTGGTCGGAGAAGAGCTCCCTTGTAGTCGATGTTCCTGGAGAAAATCTTCCTGCCCTTCACTACAGAAAACAGTCACGATAGTGGTTTTCCGGGTCCACGCACGATGCTAGCGTGGCTGTACTGGCTCCTGGACTGGGCACTCTCAGTGGGAGACAACTCGTTGAAAGATGTCGATGTTGTCCTACTTGTAACACAACAGCCAGCTTGGCTGCAGCAGACCGGTAGCCTGTAGAGAAGTGATCAACAGCACGTTTGGCACCGGCAGTAAGTAATGGTGATTCAGCCAACCAGCAGTAGCACATGTTGGGAAGCAACCATTTGCAGCACGTGCAGGGTAGCGACCAGCAGCAGTACATATTGGGAAACAACCAGCAGCACTTGAGCAGCACCTTCAGAAAAGCAACCAGCAGCACTTTCAGAAGTCGACCTGCGTATGGAGAGCTGGCAGCCCAGGAAGAAGAGAAAAACGTTCCTTGTTTTTTTTTCCAATCACCTCAGCCCTCGAAGGTCCCCTCTCACAAACCTTGGTGGTGTGAGTGCCCATTGGGTTGGGCCCCAAGCACATTTAATTAAATGCCCACTCACATACTCCCGATGCGAAAGGTTATAACACTACAAAGAGATTTTAATGAAATAAACAAAGGTTTCGGGCATACTTACCACCTGTTCATAGGCCACAAAACATGTCAGAATACAAGACACTCGCACGGTTCACGGGTAGGCGTCTGAGGCCCGTGGACTGGACATTCATAGCAGGCAAACACACGAATACAGGTCACGTGAAAACAATGTCAAGCATGCGAACATGTGTGCATGTGCACTTGATTTATGGACAAATCTCCCGGTCATGGAACATGTACATCACTGGCATTTCCGGGCATGAATCTGGCACATCGGAAAGCACGGAACTGGGACCCAGAACGCTCGGATCCACACACTGGCCACATTTGGGCGCGAGAAACTGGCCACATTTGGGCTGGAGAAACTGGGGGAAACCATATAAATGGCCAAATGACGACAGCTACACTCTCAATTTACTTACTTTCTTTCACTAGTTATTTGCCTTATTGTCTATTGTACCCTAGCTTTTGTTAGCATACAGCCTTCCATCTTGCAGTTCTAGATTAGCCATCGAATATCCTTTCGCAGGAGCACACAGGTGTGGAGCTTAGCCATATATTTTCTCACACCAGTATTACAACATTGTTCTCCTTTTTTGCTATTGTGCAATTTGAGTTCAAGTTTTTTGTGGTGAAAGAACTTATTTCTTCTTGTAGGTATTGCATGCATACACCATACCATACACATTGGGTCCTCTTACATCCATTCATAGGATTGCACCACACGACATGTCCTCTTACATCCCATTCAACTAGGAATCTTGTCAAGGCAAGCCATCTTTTTTTGATGCTCAAGCAAGCAGCCATATAGTTGTTTTGCAAGAATCTTCGTAGAACTCCCGCTTGTAGCAGACATAACAAGACTGGTGCCATTGATAGCAATCGGCCGTAAATGTAGTACATTGCCTTTTCTAGTTGCTTTCTCTAAACTATAGATGATGATTTATGAAGATTTATATAGATGTCCAGTGCGTATAACTCACAGCAAACTTTAAATTGTGGCAGGTGAAGACAGGGATGTTGCCATCAGCTCAAATAATTGGTGATTTATGTTATAAGCTCAAATCACATCCAGTTCAAGGTACGCCATTCTTTTGTGTGAGCCATCATTGTGCATCATTTCCTTTCCACACGGATTAGACTTCAATGCATGTGACATATTTTCTAAATGTGACATACATAATATTCGACTAAAAAGAAACCACTCTATGATCAAGGCCAGGGCTAGTTGTCGATCCTGTGTTGGTTGCTACAAGTGGTGATAAATTGGCTGGTCATGAAATATTGGAAGCATTGTGGTATGATGTGACTTTCATTGTCTTTGCTATGTTAGTAATACAATGTAATTCTATCACATAAAGTTCACCTAGTTCTTCTCAAATTGCTATTTTCAAAATGCAGCAAAGATCTCCTACCAATGGCGGATGTTGTCACTCCAAACCTGGCAGAAGCATCTATTTTATTAGGTGGACAAAAAGTTCATACACTATCCGATATGCATGAAGCCGCCAAAGCAATAAAAAAATTTGGTCCACGGTGATAATCTTTATTCATTTTCCTAGCATATTAACGCTTCTCAAGGCTAATAAATTGGTTTTTCATCATTAATGAATTATCTTTCAAAGCAATGCTAAATTGGAGAATCTATCTTGGGCATCCCTTGCAAGGTGAACTAAACAGCTTTGTAATCCATGCAGCTATGTGCTGATCAAAGGTGGCCACTTGGAGGGCTTTGATGATGTTATCGACGTGCTTTATGATGGTAAATTATTTCCATACACCAAGTCTGTATATGTGATTTCCTCTTTAACCGATGAGTTGTTTATGAACTTGAGATGTCTCAGGCAGTTCCAACCATACTTTTGCTTTAATTCATGTCATATGCATGAAAAGTTCCAGTAATTAAATCTATTTGCTAGGAAAAACAAATTTTCTTTTGAATAAGGCATAGAGGACAAGGATTAGTCCTTGGTTGAACATTGGCCACGCTAGCTGCCAGCAAGAGCTTGTGCCATGGATATGTTTTGGGTTAAGCCATGTTTGGCCACCTTTATGCCACTTGTATGCCACTTATGCAAGTCGGTTTGCTGCAGCCGACCTGCTCAGTAGCCACCCTCAACCAAGCTGCCTTGCTGCACAAGCTGTCTGCTTGCATTAGCGCTGATGTATGCACTCATGCATCACTGCTTACCTTAGCATTAATGTATACATGCCTGCATCACTGCTTACCTTAGTGCTGATGTAAGCATGCTTGCATCATTGCTTACCTCATGCGCACCTCCTCATCTTAAATGCCCTTGAAGCTGCTCTTAACCTTCCTATATAAAAAGGCACCTCACTCTCTCTTCCAACACGCACACCAAATGGCATGTAGTCCCACACAAGGTGAAAGAGGGAGCACAAATGCTGGCTGCAGGATGCAACTGTTGTAACAGGGGTCCTTATGCATCTATTTCTTTTTAAAATATAATCACATTTTCTTGCAATTCTTGTTATTCAAGCATTTGCTTTAATTATTGTGATTACTATCCCAATCTAGGGCTGTATGGAACCATACAATAGGAAAGAGGGGCAGGCAACACTTTTTTCCAAAAATGATGAAGGGGAAGAAGGCAAGTTGGCACCCGATTTCCTTCTCCCATCCTAGGGTTGGTTGATTATTCCTCTGCATAGGTGAGGGGGCCACTTTGGGTAGCTAGCCATCCCCTTGCTCATGCATTCGGAGGGGCCCCAAATTAGTTGGCCCCCTCACCCTAAACTGACATGAGAGGATTTGATGGGAATGGCTAAAGAAAGATCTAGAAACTGGGTCCTCTGTTTGACACACTAACTATGTTAACTGTCTATTTGGGTATGGCTGGAAGCTCTGGTTTTCCAAAAACTGCTGTAGTGCGAGCAAGCTCCTCCACACTCCCTTGCTCAAACTCTGAGTGGACAATCGTGATACCAATGACAAGTACACACTAATCTTTGTCTCAAAACTTCTCTCTACTATTTGCAGTTTGCACAGTAGCATCTATTCTAGACAGCTTGCCTCTGTAAGAGCCTGTTGCTCGGTAATGCTGATGTCAGTAACATTATAAAAAACACGGTTAAGTGCAGTTACCATTATTAAGAACACGGTTAAGTGATGTTGATGGCACCAAGAATACAGCATCCAAAATTTGCTGCACCTATATCCACGTTCTCAATCAATGGAACAGGAACAAAGTGATATTGATTTGTGGAGAGTGCTATACCCACCTATTTAGCTTCGATTACAGACACAAAAAGATGATTCCTAGTATGTGGATCCTGATGGCGGTTAGACAGGTGAGCTGAACTAGGGTCGTTGGTGGATAGAGAGCCATGCTAGTGATAGAGAGAGAAAGAGACAAATACGAGAGAGAGAGAGAGAGAGAGAGATGTTTGCATGACTCAATGTGATTGATTGATGTGATAGAATCTTAACCAAGTACAATGCTTTTATAGCCTTTGAGGCTCCTTTGAGTGACATCATAGCTCATGTCAAATAGGTATTTAATATCTAGATATTATTCCACTTTAAGAGTGGATTCACACTCTTACTCACTTACTCACATAAGTGAATGATCGAAGTGGAGGCCTTGGAACTGAGTACTATACGCGAGCTAAAGGATGAGATGGTGGAAAGCCTCAGATCCGCACTAGTAGAATGTCAAGAGAAGACTGTTCAGCTCCATGATGCACGTGAGCAACTTCAGGTCATTACCACCAAGGTTGATAGATCCAAGCATAAAGTCAAACAGCTATGATGGCATGCTTGAACTACGTTGCAAGCTTACATAGGTGGAGTAGGACTTATAGAGCCTCTCTGATGGAACAACTTAGGAAAAGCAGTGGGTCAAAAAGATGGTGGCAACCCATTTGATACCCTCCGGGAGATCCATGCTTCTGTGGATATTAAGAAAGTGCAGAAACATTTATACACACACATGAAAGAACAATAGCCTGACCTAGCTTCTTGGAGAAGGTGCACTTGACAGCTTTCCCTTTGTTTCTGTTTTGTGAAGAAACCCTTCTCTAAGTCAATGCTGGTAGAAGATACTGATCTTGAATTCTTCCAGGCCACCACCATGTTTTCATACAGCATCTCCCTAGATACCCAAAGTGTGGATAGCACTTGTTTGAACCTATTGCCTGTGCGGAAGCCTTCTTCTGTGATCCAGCCCTAAGCCTGATTATGGAACCCCTGTAGATGCTTGATGAAATGATTAGACAGAGAGAGAGAGAGAGAGAGAGAGAGAATGAGAGATGGTTGCTGGTATTCAGTATACTACTATGTTACAAAAAGATGTATGACTTTAAACCTTCATTGGGCCTTTGGCCTGCCCAAAAGGTGGCTGATGCACTTCTATTGGCCACATGATGACCTAATCCCAAAGAAGTGAATAGATGATTTGTACAAATGATGCCTAATGCTTATATAGGCCTTGGGAGAGCAGGTCGGCCAGATGAAGGGGCTGTCAGCTTGTTTATATGTCCACGACTTGATGGAAATCAGCATTAAATGTTGTCTCATGTTCACATGTGTGGCCTTGATGTTGTTCATGCTGCCGACAGTGCCCATGATGCTATCGATTGCTCATAAGACCATATACTAGGCTTGGCTAATGCCCTAAATGTTGTCTAAACCAGGGAAAATGCTGAGATTGTGCCATGGCACAGGGTGTGCATGTGGCATCCCCTGCTGCTAAACTTGATGACGGGGTGGATACTCTGTCATCCTTCCGTCCTCCCTGAACTACTGACTTTGACTCACTGCTTCGACTGCTAGATTTTAACACTCTGACTAGACACCATCCACTTCTAAACTTCACTCCAAGTCTGGATGAAGAACTGAGCATCTGTTCCACTCCTGTCCCCATGCCGGCTATCCCTTTCTCTTAACAGAGTTGCGGGTCACCTACCAGAACTGATCATACTTGTTGCTATTTCTTTGGAATTGATCTGAGAGCTAACTGATGTACAGGTTCTGAGTACATACTCCCAGAAATGCTTTCCTCCAGCTTTGCCTGGTAGACCTCTCCATCTACTACCTTGGTTTCATTCTTTTGATGGACCTATACACCCTCTTGGGACACTGTGCTTAGTGGCTAAGCTTGAATGCTCTAATACCAATGTTGCATGCACGGAAGCCTTCTTTTGTGATCCAACCCTAAGCGTGATTATGGAACACCTGTAGATGCTTAATGAAATGATTAGACAGAGAAGAGAGAGAGAGAGAGGATGGCTGTTGGTATTCAGTATATTGCTATGTTACAAAAAGATGTATGACTTTACAACTTTAGGAGGCCTTTGGCCTGTCCAAAAGGTGGCTGATGCACTTCTACTACTGACTACATGATGACCTAATCCCAAAGAAGGGAATGGATGATTTGTACAAATGATGCCCAACGCTTATATAGGCCTTGGGAGAGTAGGTCCGCTAGATGAAGGAGCTGTTGGCCCGTTTATATGTCCACGACTTGATGGAAATTAGTATTAAATGCTGTCTCATGTTCACACGTGTGGCCTTGATGTTGTTCATGCTGCCGATAATGCCCATGATGCTGTCGACTAGTCGCTCATAATACTAGCCTTGCTAATGTCCTAAATGCTGTCTAAACCAGGGAATATGCTGAATATGTTGAGATTGTGCCATGGCACGGAGTGTGTACGTGACAGAACCTTTCAATCTCCTCTAGGCTGGAGAAGAGTACTGCCTTTTTGTCATCTTCGTCAATGTTGGCTTTCGGGGCTCCTAGTTGTTGCAAGAGAGAACCTATGGTGCTCTTTTGTTTTGAGACTAGCATTTTTGTTTGAGAAAGACTTCAGAATTGTTAATTTTATTCCCAAATAGATTCATTGCTCCTGTGTAGATCCATAGTGCATGTAGAGGCTCAAAAAATGACAGCTCATCAATGGTGATGAGGTATGGATCTCATTAGTTGTGAGCTGGAGTGAGTCTTTGTTGAAGACAACAACACATAAACAATGAGAGAGGTGGGGTAATGAGGAGTAGTGCTATAAGCAAGAGCTGCTAGTGAAGCAGTAGCATCAGACCCAGTAGTAGGAGAGAAGCAGTGTGGGTTTCATGGAGAGATGGCGCAGGAGGAGAAGCACAGCAGCCGGGCCCGTGCGGAGCAGAGGTACCCGCACAGCTTGGGCGGAGCGCGGATGCCGGGCGAAGGAGGGAGAAATCAGCCAGGAGTACAGGGGGCGGCAGGAGGCGCAAGTCAGTGTCGAGCAGTTCGAAGAAGGCGGTGCAAGTGCTCAGGAGCTTCCAGCAGCAGCAATGTCAATGTTGTAGCCAGGCGGTCGAAGCATTGATGCTGTGTAGTCGACAGTAGGCGATTCTGATAGACACCATGTTGAGCTGCTGTTTTACTGGTGCCTACAGCAGCAGGCGACGTGTAGCAGCGATTGGCAGAAATCTTCAAAGGTATCAATAGCACCAGCAGCAGTTGGGTGGTGGCATTGATGACAACAACGGCACTGGCAAGAGGCATAAACCTTAATCCTAACCTGCTCTGATACCATTTGATGGTTTAGGTTTAGACAAGTGAGCTAAACTAGGGTGGTTGATAGAGAGCCATGCTAGTGATAGAGAGAGAAAGAGGCAATACTCAAGAGAGAGAGATGTTTGCACAACTCAATGTGATTGATTGGTGTGATAGAAGCTTCACCAAGTACGGCTCCTCTGAGTGAAATCATAGCTTATGCCAAACAGGTATATAATATCTAGATATTATTCCACTCTAAGAGTGGATTCACACACTGTTACTCACGTACTCACAAAAGTGAATGTTCACACATAACCAGTCCTGTGAGTCATCCATTGGCTGCTTTCTACTGTTACTCAATTGTATCAGATAATGCCTTTTGAAGCACCGTAGGCTTATGAAAATCACGCGCTTCCTTATGCATAGATGCTGATAGATAGATGGGAAAACTGAGGCCCTATCCACTACTAGAGTTTGTGTCACCATTTGGCCACCCAATTGGTGCACCTGTGCTTCTCATTATGTATGTACATTGGACTGGCGTCCATGGGAGTTGCATATGTCGGGGATTGATGCCACTCATGTGATATTGGGGACTTGGCTTTCTGCTGGGACTTATGTCTGTGTGTACATGCCCGGAAATGCCTGGAGGATCGGTGTTCCATTGGGTGTGGTACCTCGTGTACTTGCCTAGAGCACGTCTATTTTTTTGGTATAGTTTCATGACCGGGATTGTCCATACCAATGCTGCATTGCATAGCATCTTTATGTGCTTACTTGCAATTGAAATTGCATGCTATTTTCATGCTTGCTTGACCAATGTGTAGTTCCGGGTAAGGGGACGCCCGCCCGTGAACCGTGTGTGTAACTGTCTGCTAACATGGTTATGAGGCATGTGACAGGTGGTAAGTATTGGTCATAAACCTAGCCTTAGGAATTGGCACTAATTTATAAGTGAGTGTGTACACACTTCATTAAGTTTTGGGCGACCAAAACTCACTTTTAAGATATGACCAGCCCTGTGTTCGCACACACTGATGTCCCAAGGTGGACAAAATCCAATGCCCACCACCCAGACCTTATTCCCTTTGTACAAAGGGAGCAACCAACCATGTGTCCGTTCTAGCTTGCACTACAAGGCACTTGTCCTCTCTCTACTTGACACGTAGAGTGGACAACTCACCATATCTCTCTCTAGAAGTAGGCGCCCCTTCATGAGGCCTCTTTGGCTGTATTTTTTGCACTTTCTCCTTCCCAACTCCATATCCAAGCTTGCTAGTGTGTTTTCCAAGCTTCCAAGAGTGTTTCCAGGTAGTGTTCACTCTCCCCCACACTCCCAATGACTGAAATTCAGTAAAACAGCTCTTATGTTTGCTGTAATTTTTGGTCTTTTTGCTAAAAATCCTAATTTCAGCCTTTCTTTCTCAAGTTGAACCATAGGGGAAGCTTTCCCTGGATTCCCTTCATCCTCTTGAAGACTTTTGTCGTGAAGGATTGCGACAAATTGAAGGTTTCAACACTCCAAACGCTTCCATTACGAAGACTTTCGCTGTCATCGACTCTACTTGCAATTGGTAAGCTTTGATGCTTAAATATGGAAACAAGTGGCAGGAGGGAGGAATCGGGCTCCATGATCACATATCCTGTGTAGTGTTCTCTTGTTCTACGTGCTCTCTTGCAGATAGTTGCTACCATATGCTAGTGGAACAATAGATGGAAACATGGGCACTTGAGAGAGTAGTGTGAGTTGCAAGTCTACACCGACAACCACATTGTTTGCAATACTGTATTCATATGCATTGGTATGGAAACCTAGTTAGAAATGCTCATGTCACTATGTACTTGATTCTCCCAAGATCAATAAAATTTATTTGAGGGAGGGGCCAGCCGTTCCGGCTCATTGTGCATCTCTTGTTAATTCAGTAAATTACTTCTTGTATTGAGTATGTTGTCCATTAAATCTTGGTGTATTTAAGTGTATCGATTAGTATAGTGTTCAACCAAGTTACATTGGTATCAGAGCATATGGTTCTCTTTCATGAATCACTTCTATCGTGAAAGACGATCACCGCGAACACTAGCTATCTCTACACTTAGAACACTATGGGCAACCATACAATGAATGTTGGAGATGCTATCACAAGAGGCGGGGACAATGAAATGCATGCTTCCAATGCTTTACAGGATGAGCAAACTCATGTGGTGCACATTAGGAAACAGAAACATGTGGGACAGCCGTCCCATGGCAAAGAGAAAATGAAAATGTAGGAAGAAGTAGAGTTGACCTTACTTGTATGCAGGCTCTTCTTTATGCACAACAAGAAGAATTGAAGCTCTACCGCCGTGAGGATCCATTGGTACATGATCGTTTGAAGACCAGGAAAGTTGAATCTTATATGGATCATGCAATGGCAATGATAGCTCAAGAGCACATGCAACCGAGAGATGTAGCACGTGCATACTTGGTTCGTTACCGAGGATGCCTGTGTAGAAAAGACAACCATCCCACATGTCTTGGTATCCCCACGGGTGCCCAAACAAGAACTTATGTCGAAGAGGATGAATCCTCATGCTATTGAAGATGAACTATCGGCAACTTCACGCCATGTAGGATTACCTTATGTAGCCCGTGAAGGATACAATGTTTATGGCAATGGTCAAAATGTATGTCAAATGCCATTGTCGGCTGAAAATGTGCATGCACAACACATGCAACATGGGCTGTGTTTTTCCGTTGGTGTAGGTATTCCGCATATCTCTCATGCCACTCATGCCTTCGAGTGTGCTGGTGAGAGAGAAGCTATGGATGAAAATGCACCTAAGGGAGAAGCTATGGGTGAAAATGCACCAATGTGTGTTGAGGGCCAGGCATGCCTCATGCTTACAGGGCACATGTATCTATGTCTAATGGATCACCTTTTGTTCCTAAAATGATGCCAGTCACAGGGGCTGTCCCAATGGACAAACATGTTGAGATGCAGGCTAATGCATCAAAGTCTCGCGACTTCAAAGCCGGAGACAAATTTGTGAAGTTTGATGCATATCATGGGGAATATAATGCATCAAAGGCACTTGCTTTTATTGCCCAGTTTGAGATTGCTTTTAGTGATGAGGATTTCACTCAAAAATCCATGATCGAGTATGTAAGCATGTTCGTGAAAGGCACTGCTACCCATTGGTGGCTCACAGAGAAGCTCTCTCCGAATCCTGTTAGATCACGGGAAGAGTTCAAGGAGAGGTTCTATGTCCAGTTCTTGCCTCCCAATGCATTGAATGAGATAACAATGAAGTGGGTTTGGGTGAAGCAGAATAAGGGAGAAACGGTGAATGCATATGTGCAAAAGTTTTGGAAAGTGCTTTTGGAGGTGTCTCCATTTATGCATGTCAGTGTGTCACCAAGGTGGAAAGGAAGAGAAGATTTCAATCGGGATTGCAATCCGCGTACAAAGCAGGACTACAAATGTATCCTGGTCACACCTTACACCAACTAATCGCAACCACCATTGCCACCACGCAATTGGAACTCAAGTTGAGTCGATCCAATAAGGCTAAACCCTCATTTCAAGGCAAAGAGAGGGTTGTCCAAAACCTGCAAAATAATGGGCAGCCACCTAAAAAGGACCAAAAGCAAGATAAAAATGGTCCAAAGGCTGAAAATAAGTCTATCAAGAAGCGTCCCTTCAAAGTGAGAGACTATGGTCTCACTCCGGAGTAGAAAAAGCAATATATGAGCGAGGGGAGATGCTTTACTTATTGTAGCACTGAGCATATTGCAAATGCATGCCCAAATAAGAAAAGGCGTGATAACGCGAATGCATCAAAGCCCAATGTGCATATGGTTCCGGATGTGCAGTACAACACTTTACATGATAGTAAAGATAAGGTTGTATGTAACGCTTGGGGACAGCTTAAGGATCAGTCCGCTTTGTTCATGTTTGATGATTGTGCAACTAAAAACTTTATATCTACATAGATGGCAGCTGTTTTGGGTATTGAAGTGGAGGACATGAATCCACAATTGAAGCAAGGGCTACCTTTGTTGGTAGAGAAGTGCGGGTTATGCCTATTATTGGCAAGTTGCTCATACACATTCAAGGCTATGTGGATCATGAAGACTTTCTTGTAGCGTGTTTGAATGGCTGTGATATATTGCTTGGAAATCCTTGGCACACACGCATTGATCCGTGCAAGGCTTACAAGACCAACAAGATCACCTTCATGCATAAAGGTCGAGAGTATGTGATTGATGCTAGTGAAGAGGGTGATACCATTCTCCTTGTATCTCATATACAAATTAAAGTAATGAAAAAAGAGTGTTTTTTAATATTTGATTTTTATACGGGATCATGTTGAAGAAAATAATGTGCTTGTAAACACTCTTAGTAATGATAGGCTGAAATTCTTGCGAGACTAAAATGATTGTTTTGCTAATGAGTTACTAAATGAGTTGCCACCCGTATGACTGGAAGATAATCACATTGATCTTGTGCTAGATAGCTCACCACCTAATAGGCCAGCCTATCGTGTAAGTGCATCCCAAAAAGAGGAGATCATGAAGCAGGTAAATGAGCTTCTTGAGAAGGGTTTGGTTCAGCCAAGCTCTTCCCTATATTGTTCACCCGTCCTCTTGGTTCAAAAGAAGGATGGATCTTTTCGTATGTGTGGATTATAGAGCTTTGAATAAGCTTACCATCAAGAATCAGTTTTCGATTGCACGCATAGACGACATCCTTCACAAGTTGGATGGATCGGCATGCTTTAGCTGAATTGATCTCAAGAGTGGGTATCATCAACTGCTTTCAGGACAACATTTGGGCTTTATGAGTATCTTGTTATGCCTTTTGGTCTTACGAATGCCCTGGCTACATTCAATAGAATGATGGATCGCATATTCCGTAGATACATGAAATTTACAGGTATCTTCTTTGATGACATCCTAGTCTTCTCGAAGACCGAAGAAGAGCATAGAGCTCATTTGGCTATTGTTTTTGAAGAACTCTGTAAGCATAAACTCTTCATAAATGCAAAGAAGAGCGAGTTCTTCTTGTCAGAGATACATTATCTTGAGCATATTGTGTCCAAAGATAGAGTGCGAATGGATCTTGCAAAGATTGATGCAATTCGAAATTGGTCGGAATTGAGATCGGTGCATGAGATCCGTAGTTTTCTTGGATTATGTTCTTATTACCGTAGGTTCATTCGGCACTTTGCATGGATTGCTTCTCTTTTGCATGACTTGACAAAGAAGAAGGCTATATTCAAATGGACTAATGTAGAGAGGGACTCATTCCTTAAGTTGAAAGATGCAACTACACATGGTTCAGTGTTGATTATTCTGGATTTGCAAAAGCCATTCAGTGTGGAATGTAATGCATTTGGAAATTACATAGGAGCTGTCCTAAATGAAGAGGGACATGCCATGGCTTATGAGAGCCGTAGATTGCATGATGCAGAACTCTCTCTTGGCATTTATGAGAAAGAGCTCCTGGTTGTAATTCATGCACTTATCATATGGAAACATTACCTTCTTGGGGCTGATTTTACTGTGAAAACAAATCACCAAACTAAATTGTTAGCATACAAGGATGGGCAATTTCCTCTCTATATTTTATTTTCAGATCTTGCACACCCCAAGAAAGAAGAATGTAGTGGCAGATGCATTGTCACGAAAGCCGATTGTAGCAGCTATCTCGGTTGTCTCTCATGAAGACTTGTCTACCATGCGTGATTTGTATCATACGGATGCTGATTTTGCCACTATTTGGGCTGATTTGATGGTTGGTCATGCACATGCCTCATATGTTATCAAAGAGGGTTATCTCATGAAAGATAATTGCCTGTGTGGTGTCTGACATGAGGCAAAAGATTTTGGATGAGTGCCATGCTCCTCCATATGTTGGTCATAGAGACATAATGCCTACTACGCACATGATTGAGCAGCATTTCTTTTGGCCAAGTATGCGCAAAGACATAGAGGCACATGTACGTGCATGTATCACCTGTCAAAAGGTGAAATTCGATAGGCAAAAGGCACTAGGTTTACTTCAACCATTGCCTATTCACACGCAGCCATGGAAAAGTATTACAATGGATTTCATTATGTACTTGCTACGCACCCAAACAGGGTAATGATGCTATTTGGACAATTGTGGACAGGTTTAGCTAGCAAGCTCACTTCTTGCCGGTCAAGAAGACCATCAAGGTTGAGCATATGGTTAAAATATATTTTGCACAAGTGTTCAAACATCATGGAATGCTGAAGCCCATGTGGGGAATAGAGATCCCAGGACTACAAGTCTCTTTTGGTAGGCCTTATTTGATAATATGGGCACCAAATTGGACTTCTCGTCAACTTATCACCCTCAAACGGATGGGCAAAGTGAGGCTGCAAATTCAGTCGTGTTGGATCTCTTGAAATGTTATGTGGCGTATCAGAAGTCTTCTTGGAAGAAGTACTCACCGCTTGTGGAATTTGCATACAACAACACGGTGCATTCATCTACGGGAAAGGCTCCGTTTGAGATTGTCTATGGTAAGGTGGTTTTGCCACCCATGCTTCGCACAAAGGATGAAATATCTGCCAGCTGATGAGTATGTAAGAGACTTGGATATTGCTTTTTCTCAGGTGCGGATAGCCATTGCAAGGTCGCAAGACAAGCATAAAAAGACTGCCGACAAGCATAGAAGACAATTTGATGTTAAAGAGAATGATTGGGTATTGCTGAAATTTGAGAAAGCAAGACTTGCAAAGAGGCTTGGCAAAGACGGTGCATACCCTAAGCTTGCAAACGAGGTACTATGGGCCGTTTCAAGTAATCGAGAAGATCAATGAAGTGGCTTTCAGGTTGACATTACCTAGTCATTGGCTTATACACGATGCTTTTCATGTGAGTCTCCTTCACAAATATGTAGGGCTGGAGCCCAGCGAACCGATCATTGAGGATGCTCCACAAGTGGATGAGCTTTAGGAGATTTTGCAGCTAGAGTAGATTGTGTATCACAAGGAACACAAGCTGGCTGCTTCACGCTAAGTTGTTAGGCGTTACCTTGTGAAGTTTAAGAACTATCTTCCCATTGATGCTAAATGGGTAGATGAAGAGTTCTTTAGAGATTGCCCGCATTTGCTTTAGACATATTTGGATGCTTTTCACTTGCGGACAACTGTTTAGAAGTTGGGGAGATGTCACCATTTGGCCATCCTATTGGTCTACCCATGCTTTCTCATTATGTATGTACATTGGACTGGCGTCCATGGCAATTACATATGTCGAGGATTGATACCACTCATGTGATACTGGGCACTTGGCTTTCCGCTGGGACTTGTGCATGTGTGTACATGTCCGGAAACGCCTGGAGGATTGGTGTTCCATTGGGTCTGGTACCTTGTGTACTTGCTTGGAACACGTCTAATTTCTTTGGTATAGTTTCATGAACGGAGATTGTCCATACCAATACTGAATTGCATAGCATCTTTATGTGCTTGCTTACAATTGAAATTGCATGCTGTTTTCATGCTTGCCTGACCAATGTGTAGTTCCGGGTAAGGGAATGCCTGCCCGTAAACCGTGCGTGTAACTGTCTGCTGACATGGTTATGTGGCATGTGACAGGTGGTAAGTATTGGTCATAAATCAAGCCTTCGGAATGAGCACTAATTTATAAGTGAGTATGTACACACTTCATTAAGTTTTGGGCGACCAAAACTCACTTGAAAGTTGTGACTAGCCTTGTGTTCGCACACATTGATGTCCCAAGGTGGACAAAATCCAATTTCCACCGCCCAGACCTTATCCCCTTTGTACAAAGGGAGCAACCAACCATGTGTTTGTTCTAGCTTGCACCACAAGGCACTTGTCCTCTCTACTTGACACGTAGAGTGGACAACTCACCTTATCTCTCTTCCCTCTCTCTCTCTAGAAGTAGTCGCCCCCTTCATGAGGCCTCTTTGGCTGTATTTTCTGCACTTGCTTCTTCCCAACTCCATATCCAAACTTGCTAGTGTGTTTTCCAAGCTTCCAAGAGTGTTTCTAGGTGGTGTTCACTCTCCCACACACTCCCAATGATTGAAATTCAACAAAACAGCTCTTATGTTTGCTGTAATTTCTGGTCTCTTTGTTGAAAACCCTAATTTCAGTCTTCCTTTCTCAAGTTGAACCATAGGGGAAGCTTTCCTTGGATTCCCTTCATCCTCTTGAAGACTTTTGTCGCGAAGGATTGCGACAAATTGAAGATTTCAATACTTCAAACGCTTCCATCGTGAAGACTTCCGCTGTCATCGACTCTACTTGCAATTGGTAAGCTTTGATGCTTAAATATGGAAGCAAGTAGCAGGAGGGAGGAATTGGACTCCATGATCACATACCCTATGTAGTATTCTCTTGTCCTACGTGCTCTCTTGTAGATTGTTGCTACCATGTGTTGGTGGAACAATAGAGAGCAGATGGTAGGGAACATGGGCACTTGAGAGGTGAGTTGCAAGTCTACACCAACAACCACATTGTTTGCAATACTGTATTCATATGCATTGGTATGGAAATCTGGTTAGAAATGCTCATGACACTATGTACTTGATTCTCCCAAGATCAATAAATTTTATTTGAGGGAGGGGCCGGCCGTTCCGGCTCATTGTGCGTCTCTTGTCAATTCAGCAAATTACTTCTTGTATTGAGTATGTTGTCCATTAAATCTTGGTGTATTTAAGTGTATTGATTAGCATAGTGTTCTACCAAGTTATAGTTTGTGCAAACGTAATTGTTAAGAGAGCAACTTCACCTGCATCTTGTAGTGTTGGTAAAGACTCGTTCCTTGATGGGTCCTCATGAGGCTGAATGTGAACGCATTGACACAAAACACAAATTGATGCAACTAACACATTATAATGCAAAGTCAGCAAATAAGTTGGCCTACTTTTTCTATAAATAGAACCTTTCTTCTTGTTCTAAACATTATCAAGTAGTTTTTTGAAGCAGCAAGAAAAGGTGAAGTCATGAAGAGTAGGAGGTTCAGCCTGAACAAGAGCACTTAACGTAGGTCAGACCGGTGCTTCCTATTGCGGCAGATTTCAGCAATTGGGAGGACTGCAGAAGGGTTTCTTGCTGTGTGAAGAGCTAATTTATTATGTTCTTTAGTTTTTAGTAGATCTAGTAGGATTCTTTCTTCACATGCAAGAACCTCTAGGTCTAGCAATGACTCCACCTGGCCTATTGATGGCACCACAGAAAACTCTAGTACTTGGTCTAATGTAGGTGCTATATAATCACCTGAAAACGTCTCTGATGATTGACCGACTGAAGCATTAGCAACATTAGAAAACATCATCATGTGGTACTCACACTTGATCCAACTCTTGAAGAACTTGGGACTTGTGAATTTCTCCATCTTTCGAGGGCTCTCCCTTGCTCATGAGTTGAGGCCACTAAAGACACACTGATGTTACCTCTTGTTTCTCAAACCTGCTGAGTCTGTATTCACTTTTCTTTTGCTTGCTTATGGTAAATCTTTAGATCGGTTTGAGCTGTTCTTCAAAATATTGCTGGCAAGGCAAAACATCCTCCTGGGCCTTCTGTACTGATGGAATTTTGCTTTCTGTTTCTTGTCAATATCTGTATGCTTTTTCTTCTGAAGAGATTTCATGTGCATCTGAGGCCTGATGTCTACCAATAATCATCCATGATGAATGTGCTGAAGTCTTGGCCTGAAAACAGTTTGAAAATAAAGAGAGAAGATTTCTTACATGAGAGGGTTGTTGAATCTGCTCTAACTCACCACTGACCTTTGGGAGGCATGCAACTGCAATCCATGTGAATAGACAATGGATGGGTGCCACTTTACACATGAAAGGTACCACCCTCTACCAAACAACCACAGCCTCTTCCATGGCTAGTTTGGGATCTGTTTGAACTTGTGATTTCGTTGCCCTTCTGGTATCTGATTCACTTCAACCTTGTTTCTTCTTGCACAGTTTTGCACAGTGCCAGACATCTTACAAAAGACCATGATGGCGACACATTCATCATACTTTAAATTTAAAACATGTACTACCAAAACAATTACTGTGTACCTAGGAGTTACCAAGCAGAGATGTCCAACTACGTACCAAATAGTAGTACCAAAAAAGAGAATTTTAACTATGTGAAATGTGGCACTGGCTATGTAGAAGTATGCTTGTGTCCGTGCATGTGTAAGCATTCTTGTGCATATGCATTCATCAAGTGTAGAACTCGAAGAGTAAAAGCATTTAGCAGCCTTGAGAATAAAGACATTGTGTACACAGGCCAGACGATTTGTGAGCTGCGTGGAGCCCGTGTGGAGACTCGAAATACACATGGAACAGGTTGCACCTTAGCTTCTTACATTGCTGCTGAAATGGCAAAAGGTGCACAGGTACCAAAGGCTGTTCAGGTTTGTACCCTGGGTTTTTATCTAGTCTATTTTGAAGCCTCAAAAACGAAATATACAGAAATTTAAAAAACTTCTTTTCATCCTTGTGGGTTCAGCAGCTGCTTGTTTCGCAGGCAGCAAAACACTATGTTCAGGAAGCTTTACGACAAAGTAAAAGGCTAACTATTGGGAAGGGTCCACACGGTCCTCTCAATCACCTCTTCAAGCTCACTGAACAGAATGACAAGCCGGTACAAACACATTTCAAACCCAGTGACCTTCTGTTGTATGCTGTGACGGATTCAAACATGAACAAAAGGTGGCAACGGTCCACATCCGAAGCAGTGAAAGCTGTCATAGAGGGTGGGGCTACAATAGTTCAGCTGAGGTTTGCAAGATAACAAGGCTTTTGATGTTTTTTCTGGAGGCAATTCTATGCATTTGAGAGCAGTTATAAGTAGTGTGTAAAGCAGAACATTTTCTTTTTCATTCTGGGTTGTGCAGGGAAAAGGAAGCAGAGTCGGGGGATTTTCTTGAGGTACATGTTTTGTTCATCTTTTTAGCTTAGTGATGCAAACATAATACAAGTTCATTCTCTTACACCTAACTTTCTAAGCAAAGTTTACTCTCTTACACCTTACTCACGAAGCTTTGCATCCTTTTTTTCTTGGGGTATGCATGCTTCAAGGAAGCCTTAGCTTGTGTGAAAGTGGCACGAGAGAGCGGAATCCCCATTGTGATCAATGATAGGTTGGACATAGCAATGGCATGTGCTGCGGATGGAGTCCATCTTGGACAATCTGATATCCCGGTAAGCTGGGCAAGGGCTCTTCTAGGTCCACATAAAATAATTGGAGCATCATGCAAGACAGTTGAGCAGGCACAAAAAGCATTTCAAGATGGGGCAGATTATATTGGCTGTGGAGGTGTTTACCCGACTACCACAAAGAAGAACAATCGGACCATCGGGTTGGAGGGATTGCATATGGTATGTGAAGGGAGTCCACTCCCAGTGGTCGCAATTGGTGGCATAAGTGCTTCAAATGTGAAAGAAATATTTGAGATGCGACTACCAAATTTGCAGGGGGTGGCAGTTGTCTCGGCATTGTTTGACAAGCCTGATGTTTTGAAAGAAACTCGGGAGCTATTGAGGATTCTTAGATCTTAACACAATTTTGGAGTTTGTTTTCTTGTTCTCATGTTAATGGGCTGATAATTGGTGACAAACATGCCCTCCAAGACTGCAAGATGTTTTGCACGTTTTCATGCTTTGACTTCTAGTTTTTTCATGGAGAGGGAAGCGTCTAGGGAAAATCAATTTTGGAATTGCTCTATAATAGGCCTGTTGGCTGGCAGAAAACAGCCATGTATTAAACGCATGCGTCCAAGGTATATTTTGAACAACACATAAACGTGGACATTGGAAAACAGGATGTTTTCATTGCTCAATGAGACAAAATGATAGGATGTAGAATGGATCTCGAACAGAAACCCAATTTCTGTGGGAAGTTTTAGTGGCTCAATCCCTGCTGTGAAAAATCTATTGTATCTTCTACTAGAAGGACGTGTCCCTGCTGTGAAAAATCTACATTCAAATCACTTATTGATTAGCAGTTCTCTTTTGAATCTTCTACTAGGACATGTCCCTGATGTGAGAAATCTATGTCGTCCTCATGTAGTGTGAGGAAAGATGCTGCACCCTATTTAACTTCCAGTATTAGATATGATGATCCATTGGGTGGGAAATAGCATGTGGCGACAAATATTGGTATCATCCTCTTTTTTCACCCACATGTATTGTGCTTCTACCCCCTCCTCCACCATAAACATTCTCTCCAAAATATGCAATCTCAAGAGCATGGCAATCCCTTTCAAACCTTATACCCCACTAGATGAGAGTGTATGTTGCTTGAATGATGAGCCCTATTAATATCTCGTCACTAGTGGTATGCAATCTCAAGAGCATGGCAATGCCTTTCAAACCTTATACCCCACTAGATGAGAGTGTATGTTGCTTGAATGATGAGCCCTATTAATATCTCGTCTGGCCACATCATTCAAACATCCATGTGCAATTTATATGTGGTCCAATAACCCCTATGATGTCTTAAGAGAGGTAGTGTAGATATGCCATAAATTTTGTGACGAGAGAGATGTAGTCTAGATATAACCCATGATGTCTTAAGAGAGGTAGTCTAGATATACCCATAAATTCTGTGACGAGAGAGAGAGAGAGAGAGAGAGAGAGAGAGAGATCATATTACATCTATTGAGGTAAAGAGGCCTAGGTGTAAGTGTCCCTCAATGTTGAAGTGCCTCAGTAATAAAGGTGGAGAGAGCAATGCTCTCTCTTCTATTTGAGGAAAGTGTCGATGGTGTGTTCCCCCATTAAATAAGCAACAAATGTGTGTGGATGGTGGCATATGCAGTGTACATGTACTTAGGGACTATAATTCCCTCTATTGTACCCTAGTCTCATTTTGTAAATGTTGTGAGCTGAGTGGAAAGGTAGCAATGTTGCAAATGGCATATTGTGAAAGTTGCTCCTTCACGTAAGGGGGTGTCATACTTTGAGAAGAATGTAAGCTTGTTGGTAGGACTGATTGTTAATGAAACAAAGTAGAACACGAGGGCACACTCTTCTTCTCAAGTCGAATAAGTCATCATAGCCAAGATTAGAGAGAGCCGTAAATTGTGATTAGCATATTGATTTGCCTCAACATCAGCCTTATTTTCACTTATATACATTCACACATGACCACTTATATACATGGCCACCTTTTCACACTATACTTAAAAGTGTCCAAACTCGAGACTTCAACTTCATATAGTAGTGCATCACACCTACTAACAGGTCAAAAATATATTCCTTGAGGATCCATTTCTTAACCTCCACTTTATTGTGTACATTCTTATCAAATGAATATGATGCTTGCTTACTTGCTTCAATATGAGGGAATGTATATTGATGCCATCTATGGGGAGAGAGAGAGAGAGAGAGAGCTTGAGCTTTTCTCACACACACACACACTTATTATTAATCTTTACTACAAACTCAAAATCATTATATTTTATTTATTTCTCTCTATAATCTTATGTTTCTGTCTAAAAATTGTATTCTTATTATTAAACTTTCCTAGAAACTCAAAATCATTATAGCTCTATATATTTCTCTCTATAATTTTGTATTATAGTTAGAAAACTTGTTTGCCTTGTTTTTATCATTTTGCAATTCTTAACAATCTTACCCAATATAGGTACAGTACATACAATTGTAAATTTATATGTCATTCAAGAGAGATTCTTAACAATCTTACCCAATATAGGTACAGTACATACAATTGTAAATTTATATGGCATTCAAGAGAGATTCAAATCTTTCTTCATATAGCTTGAGATTCTTACTCGAGATGCTAAAACTAATTTGCCATTTTGATTAACTACTTTTCACATAAAGGTTGCATTAATCATCTATAAAAACTAAAAGCTCATCCAACTTGTCTGAATTTCATAATGTTTTTACTATGTTTTTTAATTTGCGAAGTAGGTTTCATTATTTTGTTGAGACAATGGCATGTTCTTACGCAAATTTATGAAATGTTTTGTGGTTATAGCTAAGGTGCGCTAGCTCCTTCTGTAACACTAGCATTTGCATGGTACTGTTACAGCGTTTGTATAGTTACCATGTAAATTTTGATTGCATGTTTTGGAGTTTCCTTGTTATAAATAAGTGCACATCTATTATATGAAATTGCACATCGCAACTATTTATACATACAGACACACAAACATATATATGTAAACAAGTGGCTAGGGAAATAACAAGCTTGACACTCAATAAGTTTGAAGGGCTGTATTCTCCTATATTAATTTTTTAGGAGGGGGTTTCAGAGAGACACACACACACGTACACGTGTGTGTGTATATATATATATATATATATATATATATATATATATATATATATATATATATATATATATATACACATATACATGTACATATATACATACACACACACATATATGTATATGTATGTATACATATACAAATATATATACATATACATATACATATATGTGTGTGCGCGCGCGCTCTATTTTCCTAGCCACTTGTTCTTGCTTTGTCTTGGAAGAGATCAAGAAATCCAAATATTAAACTTGATGAATTATTCTTGCAACGCAAAGCTGATAGGAGGCTAGTTATTTGATGGACGTGATTTTAGCTTATTGCCTATCCCCATTAAAAAAACACTCATTTAAGGGGTATAAATTGTAAGGTGGCATCTTGTGGTTAGATGCAAGGGTGCACTTACGTTGGGGGTTTTTAATATTTATGATTTGGGCGTTGCAATGTTGATAAATAAGATTTTTAAACCCTCAATTCTAAAGACCTTTGATGAAAAATATGAAATTACCAAAATCTTTGCATAAAAGATGAGAAAAAGGCCAAATATTTACATTTTAATATTGATGGCAAAAAGTATGAATTTCAATGATTCTTTCCAGAGTGTCCATATATTGGTCATTTGATCCTAAATCAACTTCTAAAAAGCAAAAAGGTTTTTACATGCTTTGAAAGGGCCACTAAACAATCAAAGTTAAAAGGTTCAAGTGGTAGATATACTTTAGTAGACCACTGTGGCTCGTGTTAAATGTCTTACAAGTCAAGGATTTTGGTATAGTGGTAGAAATTTTTAAAAAGCTCACATGCACATCTCTTTTGAATGTCCCAATGAACCATGTATTTGTAGATTAGTATTAAAGTTACAAATTATGTATTTGTAGGAGGTGGTGGGCTCTATGCATGGCTAACAAGTGGATAGACATGACAAGGGGAGGAGGGTGGGCTCTATGCATGGCTAACAAATGGCAGATGATGTGAAGGCTTTGCATGTGAGCTCTCACACCTTGGGGGGGTGGGTTAGGTAGGTTCACATGTTGTAGCTCTTTTGCCGGACAGGAGGTAGCTCTCTTTGTGTACACACTAGGGAGGGAGTGTCGTGGAGTACATCATGGGTGGGTGGGTGGTTCATGGGCCTTTATCCATGCAGCCTTTTGAGAGAGAGAGAAGGGGAAAGCACCTTTATATCCATCGCAGCTTTTCATACCACGATTTCCCGCCTCTTTCGAATCCCTAGCCAATCGTTTCCCATTAATATCATGGGTTTTTTTTTAATTAAAAAAAACCGCTTTCCAATTGCACACTTGCACACTTTGCTTTTTTCAACCTCCCTTGCTCCAAGCCTTTTCACCTTTCTTTCTTTCTTTTTCGATCAATATTAAGTATTATGTATTATAACTTAAAAGGACCAAATACACTTTATGACAACAACAACAACAAAAAAAAGGATATGGGTTTATCAGATCTCTTGTTGTTGGAGGAGGAGAGATGGGATTTATTGTGTAAACTCTTAAGTGAAGTTAAAAGTCAAGCCTTTTCTCCTTTCTAATTGCACACTTGCACAAGCTTTCTTTTTAAAACACCTTTCTAAAACTGCACACTTTCATAAGCTTTTTAGCCATTCTAATTGCACACTTGCACAAGCTTTTTTCGACCTTCCTTGCTCCAAGCCATAGATTTCTGATCGAGCTTGTGGCCCATTAGGCCACTTGCAATGTTGACTCCTCGAGTTGGTTGAGAGTGAACCAGAACTTGTGTATTAGCAAATTAATAAATGCAAGGTGGAATACTTGTTCCAATCTCAAAAGATTTGCCATCACGATTGTGGAATCAAAAGGCTTATACATCATTAGTTTTTCCTTGAGAAAAGACACAAGAAGGTGTTTGCACCATTAGAGATTGTGAAAGGCTCATAACCTTCACATGAACCCCATCCAACCATGTGTAGGTTTATTTTTCTTGGCTCAAAAAGTGGTTGAGTGAATTTTTTTAAAGGTTCTTTTCTTAACCATGATCATTTACATTTTGGCATTCATTGATATCATGAGTACATTAACTCATTCATGGAAAATAATAAGTACCTTTTCAATGCTCTAAGAGTTTCTAGAGTATAAAAACAAGTCATTTTAATACTTTTTTTCAAAAAGAAAAGATATATTATTTTTAGAAATCATAATCACTCAGCACTATGTTATGATCTATTCATGTCATAGATTGCCCTTGATTAGGTTTAGTGCTATGAAAAAAGACAATATTCTTTTATTAGGTGTACTGATAAAAAGTAATAATCACTAAGTATCTTTATATGTGTGGGACATAATGCATTTCTCACGTGCAAACACCTAAAAAGTGATTGCACTAATAAATATACAACAAACATGACAATAAAGTACATATGATTTACTAAGATTCACTTTAACTTTGGTTCATAAAGCAAATCAAATCAAAGAGTGGATTGCTATTAAGCATGTTTAATGCATGCGATTGACATCTTATCATGAAAGTTGTAAAGTTAAGTAAATCTAAAGGAAATAAACCTTTGTTTTTAGGTTCTATAATGACACATTAACTATTTTTTAAGAAGGAAAATAACCACTCTTTTATTATAAAGTTATATAAAGTTCTCGTTCATCTCTAGAGGCCATCGACGAGGAAAGCCTAATTCCATCAGAGCCTTTTAGGAATTGCACTTGAACTTGCATATGTTACACATAGTTTAGTTTTAGACAAAAGAAATTAGCATTAATCTTAAAGTTTCTTTCCTTCTACGAGGTGGTGACATGTAGTGGTCCATTGTGTGATCATCTCTAGCCACACATTTAATAAGCATACTTATCATTGTCATACCAAGTAATATACTTAGGCAAGTTGGGGTTTGAACTCACACTATTGGGCTCCAATAATGAATGGCTAACTACTAGCTCTCATAACCTTAGTTATTGTAGTTGAATAATGTTAAAGCCTAGTTATTGTAGTTGAATAATGTTAAATCTTAGTCATACTCCTCTTAGTGATTTATAACACACTCCTAACATAAACATGGGGAGAGTGTTCACCTTAGTTATTGTAGTTGAATAATGTTAAAGCTTAGTTATTATAGTTGAATAATATTAAAGCTTAGTTATTGTAGTTGAATAATGTTAAATCTTAGTCATAGTCCTCTTAGTGATTAACAACATATTCATAACATAAACATGGGGAGAGTGTTCACCTTATGATGTAGGATTGCATTGGATAGCGAGGATTTTTCTTAAATTGACATTACCAAAAAGTCTAGATTTATAAGGGTCACCAAAATCAAAGAGTGAGAAAGTATTTGAGATTATTCCAAATTTAAAATTCACAAATAAGGGTTTAATTTTGAACACACATGCTATTCCTGGTTTTGATGAAGTGGCAACATCCCCCCTTGACCCCCCTAACATGAAAAAAGGAGAGCATGCAACATCTACATGCATATGAAATACCCCTATTTTTTAGTTTTATATTTTTTAACAAATGTTTAACCCCTATTGCAAGCATACATGGTAGGGTTTTAAATTTAAAACCACCTCACATGGCAGGATTTTAAATTTAGACCCCCCTCTTGTAAGTTTACATAAATTAATTACATTAAAACAGCTATTTATTTTATTTACTCTTCAAAAAGCCTCTCAATTAAAAAAAACCCTTCGTGCACTAACCTGCTATTTTACATACATATTACTTTCCCTCCAAAGGCATCGTGTAGTCTCAAGAAGATCCCATATCTTATTCAACAAGAGGTGTTAGGGTCTAAATCCTTCATTGAGGGTAGTAATATCATGTAACCAAGGAAGTAATGTCACGTAACCAAGGAAGTGCTGATGTAAACCCGAGGTGGTCATCACTATGTAAATACCTTGTCTAGCACATGTGCATTAAAAATATATATCTAGATAACCACTTCATACACCACTTCTATAAATTTAAGATGTTAAAATTACCATTTTTGTATCAATTTCTTCACTTTTGAATTAAAAAACCCATTATTTTATGTAACTTGACACAAAAATAAAACCATGTATTTTTAATTTGACAAAATTAAATTTCTCATAGTATTAAGTTTGTTCTCTTTTTTTTGCAAGGATTTTACTAACTAAAAGGAAATAGTTACAACACGATAGGTTGGTAGCTTGTGTTAACAAGATCTGGCAGAGATCACCATGATAGGTTCCTTGGTCCATTGTATGATCATGTTTAGCCACACCTTTAGTGAGTACTTGACCATTTGTTATTGTAGTTGAATTAGCCACATCTTTGTGAGTACTTGACCATTTGTTATTGCAGTTGAATTAGTGTGATTTACAACACACTCTTAACATAAACATGGGGGAGTGTTCACCTTAGAATGTAGGATTTCATCAAACAGCAAGGGTTTTTATTAAATTAACATTACCAAAAAGATTAGTTATATAAGTTGCACCAAAATCAAAGAGTGACAAAGTACTTGAGATTGGTCCAAACTTAAAATTCACAAATAATGTTTTTTAAAAATAACTTTAAACACACATTCTCTATTCATGATCTTGACAAAGACTTGGGAAATCCCTCCCCCTATCCATGAAAAAAGGAGAGCATGTAGTCTCCTCATTCTATTCTATGCACTATAGAATGTAAGTCTTTTTACTACTTACACCATGTTGCAAACAATGTAGAAAACCATCGAACACATGTGTGCATGCATGCATTTTAAATACCCCTATTTAAAGTTTTATAGTTTTTAATATAAATGTCTAGGCACTTGAAAATGAAGCTCACTAAGCTACACATAAAGCTCTCAAAAAGCATTAATCAACATAGCAAATCACAATCAATAAGACATAGGAGGAGTTTGACATAAGTGTTCAATAAGAAATCTCACAAAGTTTTCATTATCACCAAGATACACACAAAGTTTGCATAAATATTGGCCTCACAAAATTGGTTGTGCTGACTCCACAATTACTCTACAAATTACTTCACTTCTACATTACCTTCACCTCTCCTACATTCTCTCCACCTCTCTACAAAAGAGTGTGACTAAGACTTAGGAGATTCTACCTAGACCTTCACTAAGTAACTCCACTTGACCTCAACCTTCACTAATCAATGAGGGTGTTCAAGGGTTAAAAAACCCCATGCCTATAAAATTTCAAATCTAAATACACTAAATTTTACAAATTTAAAGATGTTAAATTTACCCCTCTTGTCTCAATTTCTTCACTTTTGAAATAAAAAATCCCATATATTTATATTTTATGTTCCTTATGTATGTGAAAATTTTAAGATATAAAAATTTCCCGTCTTGTATCATTGTCTTCACTTTTTGAAATAAAAATTCCATGTATGTTTATTTTTTATGTTCCACTTTAAATAAAAACCCTTCACTTTTTGAAATAAAAATTCCATGTATGTTTATTTTTTATGTTCCACTTTAAATAAAACCCTTATGTTGCACTTGAAAATAATCCCCTTATGCATGTGTTATCTTCCACCCCCTCTCCCCTCCCCAAACTATTTGTTTAGTCCCATCTCGCATCTATACAACATGTAAGTTCCTCGATTTGAAAAAACCCCTCTATGCACTAATGTCACTATGCTACATATAGTATGACCCTCCTTCCCCTCAAGGCACCGTAAGATCCTAAATCTTACATGACAAGAAGTGTTAACAGTATAATTCCTTAATTTAAGGGGTAGTAACACCCAACCAAAGAAGTGTTAATAGTATAAATATTTCATTTGAGGGCAGTAACACCCAACCAAGGAAGTGTTTAATATAAACTTGGGGTGGTTACTATGTAAAGACTCCATGTAGCACATGTTCAAGAGGTAATTCAAAAAACCCCATATCTACAATCAAGATACACCCCACCCCTTCTATGAATTTTAAGATGACAAGACTACCCCTTTGGTACCAATTGCTTCACTTTTTGAAATTTAAAATATTTCATGTAACCCCAAATGAAAATAAAACCAATTATGTTGAATGCATGTGGTATCTTCCATAAGTTTCATTGCCCCCCCACGTTCCTACACACCCCCCTTTCCTCTTTTTTAGGGCCATAAATGACCTTTAATCTACTAGAGCCACTTACTCGATACAATCTTAACACTATCTGAAAATTATTTATTTATCACTATCACTCCCTATGCATATAACCCAAGGGATTAATAGTACAAGAACCTTTAAACCTTTCTACCTTTACACAAACTAACAAAACCACTAGCAACCAACAACAACATACAATAACACTACATGACGCATGCGGAGTGGTAGGCAAGTGGCGGAGGTCGCTTAGAGGGGTACTTTGAGGATTTCATGTTGCAGAATGATATTGTGGGTTCTTTCAACAACAAACACACTTAGGCACCCTCCCACCTATTCGGCTACAATAATGAATGGCTAACGCGACTAGCTTTCATAACCTTATTGTAGTTGAATAATGTTAAAGCCTAGTTATTGCAATTGAATAATGTTACATCTTAGTCACACTCCTCTTAGTGATTTACAACACACTCATAACATAAACATGGGGAGAGTGTTTACCTTAGTTATTTTTGTAGTTAAATAATGTTAAAGCTTAGTTACTATAGTTGAATAATGTTAAATCTTAGTCATAGTCCTCTTAGTTATTTACAACACACTCATAACATAAACATGGGGAGAGTGTTCACCTTATGATGTAGGATTGCATTGGATAGTGAGGATTTTTCTTAAATTAACATTACCAAAAAGTTTAGATATATAAGGGTCGCCAAAATCAAAGAGTTCTTCTAATGTCATAAGCTTTGTGTTGATGGATTTGTTGGATATGATAACTAAGCTATGAAGATTGATCAAAAACATACTCAAGGTGGATCAAAGATTGTACAAGATATCATGAATATGAGGGACAAAAATCTGGTATATGCAGAAAATTGATATGAGATTAACACAAGAAGACTCTAATTGTGATTAGACATGAACCAAACTTACATAATCACTTGATCACGACTTGTACCTTATTTAGAGACTCCTCTACCCTATTTTTAGTTGCATGAGTTGCATGAACAACATGCACCAACCATTTGTAGGCTTTACACACCAACCACTGACCACTAGCCTATCAACCACATTTAAATTGGACTAAGGAGTTGGGATTACATTTATCCAACAATCCCCCCTTAAGACCAACTTCTTACAAAACATGAATCAAGTCTAACAAACCTCCTTGACACAATAAGAGTCCCCCCTTAACAACAACATAGGGTAGTGTACTCTCCTCTGCAACTTGTCAAGTTGGAACAACATAAGTCTTGACTCAACCACATACATAACACAATCTAAAAAGCATACTCCTCATCTACATCTTTTATACTAAGACTAGAACAAAGATTTGTTTCTTCCTGTTGGTTGACTTCTTCAACCACATGTGCCTTTGCTTGCTTTTGATCTTTTTGGTAGCACTTTGAGGATGGATGATTCGTCTTTCCACAATATTCACAAGGATGTTTGGAGAAACAATCCTTCGTAAGATGATTTGTACGACCACAAATAGTACACTTCTTCTTTGCCGATGTCGTAGTAACAGTATATGCATAAGGATCTATCACATCCTTTGTAATCTTCTTGTCTTCTTCCTGCAAAGAATTTATGATACTTTCCAAAGAAGGGACTGGCTCCTTCTCTTTAAGTACCGTCACAATTTGTCTAAAGCTTGAAGGTAAGCTTTTAAGCAGGATAGCAATAGCATCTTCTTCAGGAACAGGAGATTTAACATAAACCAACTGTGTCATTAAGCTCTTCAACCTGTTAATCAAAGCTGCTAAATTTTCATTACTCTCCATGGTTAGATCAAAGAGTTGCATCTTCAAACTGATCTTGGAATGCTTTGCCTTTGCACCAAAAGTACGTTCTAATAATTTCCAAGCTTCCATAGCTGACTCAACATCATTAATATAATGAATAAAATCATCTTCTAAAGCAGTAATGATAATACCAAGTGCTTGCTCATCTTTTGCTTGAAGTGCAGCCGTTGTAGCTCTTGTAATTGCAAAAATACCAGCTTCATCTTCAGTAAGTGGCTTGACCATACTCCACAGATTTTTCTTCATGAGGTAACCCTTCACCTTGATTTGCCAGGTATGGAACCCAGTTCCATTGAATTTGTCGGGGAATTTGGAACTCATGATGATGAAATATGATGATTAATGTTGAAAACTTGCTCCCATATATGTATATTTTATGTTCCTTATATAGATGCAAATTTTAAGATGTTAAATTTGCCATTCTTGTATTAATTTCTTCACTTTTGGAAATAAAAAACCCATGTATGTTTATTTTATGTTCCACTTGAAATAAAACCTGTTATGTTCCACTTGAAAATAAACCCCTTATGCATGTGTTATCTTCCATATTTTTCACACTAACCCACCACCCCCCCTCTCCCCCTCCCCAAACTACTTGTTTAGTCCCCTCTTGCATCTATACAACATGTAAGTCCCTCAATTAGAAAAAACCCCTCTCTGCACTAATGTGCTATGCTACATATAGTATGACCCTCCTTCCCCTCAAGGCACCATAAGATCCTAAATCTTACACGACGACAAGAATTGTTAACATTATAAATCCTTCATTTGCGGGTAGTAACACCCAACCAAAGAAGTGTTAATACTATAAATCTTTCATTTGAGGGTAGTAACACCCAACCAAGGAAGTGTTTAACATAAACTTGGGGTGGTCACTATGTAAAGACTCCATGTAGCACATGTGTTCAAGAGGTAATTAACATTGAGTAATATATAGCCTTAATTTTCAATAGCATTACCAAAATCCATCAACACAAAGCTCACAACATTGGTTGAACTTTGTTTTCATAATAGTAGAATATTTGGTGTAAAATTTGCTTAAATTATTTTAGAGTTATCACCTAAATCAACTTAAATTAACGTAGTGTAGAGAATCTCAAGGTGCCTTCAACATTTTCTAGTAATATCCCATGCTTAGATGTACCTAGTCCCATTATCTCCTGTAATAATTGTGTTTCCCCCCTTTTACTCTAGTTTTTGTATCTACCTAAGGAATGTTGTCTTTTGACGAGGAATCCATCTTATGTAATCTTATTATTGGATCTAGTTTTTGTATCTACCTACGGAATGCTATTTTTTTATAAGGAATCCATCATATGTAATCTTATTATTGGATCTAGCATGTGGAATTCTAATTAACTAATGTATTTTCTAGGACTAAAATACATCCTTTACCTATTTTTGAGTTTATTTACCATGCAATCAATATGTAATCTACACAAACTATTTTTGAGTTCATTCACCATGCAAACAATATGTAATCTACACAAGCTATTTTTGAGTTCATTCAATATACAATCTACATGAGCTAGATTATGGAGTCTGATTAATGTGACTATAGATATTGCATGTTTGTGCCTTCACCCATGCAAATCCATCTTTGTGATTCATCATGTGCATGAAATTCCAAATTAAAGAACTTGTTTGTGTCACAAACTTATTTCTTTCAAAACCCCCTCAACTTTTATACTTAATAAGGAGTTGTATATGTCTTATTGCCATTCTCCAACCCTATTGTTATCTTGAAATTGTAAATAGGTCAATATGAGAATTTTCATGGAAGAAAGAATTCTACACTCCAGCCATAATGAGGAATATCTTTAAAATGTTCTATGAAGATAAAATGGTGGTGCAATACTATATGCAAAACAATATGAATAGTAGTAATTTAGTTGATGACCTTTTGTGATATATACAGTCCTAAAATTCACTCGAATACTTAAATTTATGTGGGTGGATGAGGGTAAACAAAATGCTATTCCATTAGGGGCAGGGACAATAGTCGAGTGGTTATGGGGTTGCATCCTCCCTCTCGAGGGATCCAAGTTTGATTCTTGGCCGTGTAATCTATCCCCTTTTTTGCATTGCCTTCTTTTTAAATGTTGCAAAGTTTAATTTTTTGAATGACCATTTTGGACAGACACACGCACATGTACACATGCAAAAGTGAAAATATGCGCATAAACCTACATTGTAGTATTTCTGCTTATTGGAAAGACATATACCATTTTATTAGATATTTATCATCCTAGACTTTAACAAATATGCTAGTTGGCAGCACTCATGTAAACTTATGGTAACTAGTATAAAAGCACATGCTGCCAAGTGGGTGACTCTTAGCAATTCTGATTAGACATTCATAATCTTTCCATTCTATGTGTGTGCTAAGGACGTAGGATAAAGACATTAAATGAAAAAGCTCAAAACCATTTGTTGAGATTCCTTGGGTTTACATTCCCTTTGTGAACGACCAATTGAAATGAGCTAGCCTAATTATTAATGGGGGGGTACATAACCTTACGTACACATGATAACTGCTATTAAGTGTGAATAATCAAAGTCATGTAGCATAGAAATATAAGAAAATTTGGGAGATATCCTCTTCTTACTTCTACACCTTTCTAACTTTTCCATCATTTTTTTCCTTTTGAATGTCAAAGCTAAGTAGTAGGCCTAAAGTTTTCATAATAATTACAATAATAGCCACTTCCCCTTTCAATGTGGAAGGGCTCTAAGATCAAACTTGCCTTGATGCTAAAGCATGATTTAGTGTACCCTTTTGAAGATGTTCCAAGGGGGACACCCTTGCTATATTGTTATACATTTGAGGACATAAATCGAATGTGTAAAAGAAAGTTTTATTATTTATCTCTATTTATAGACTTCAAAATTATAAGAGGTGCTTTTGACTATTCATTATGTGTACTTAGAAGAAAACATGTAGAACAAACATACTTTTTATTACCCTTTGCACATAGGCCACGAGGATATTTTAAACAAGTGAGGGCCCTACGATGCTTGAAACTAAGTATTATCTCAATAATACGGAAATGTTGTAAGTATATATGCACAATCATAATTTCTCCATCATACTTATTGATACAAAAAAAGAAAACATTGTTTCCCTTCTTTCTCTAGAAGGAAGATCCAACTCACAAGCAAATTGTCCCACCTTTTAAACCACTTTATAAGGGCCATAGGTTAGATAATATGACCTATTTATAATCAAAAGATGATGGTAGTATACCAAAGGATTCACCATTTCTCACCATGTGTGCGTAAGTCGTAAATGTTCTCATTATCTCTCTCCTATGCCTATGTGTGTATTTGTGAGAATGGCACATGTGGAATTCACATCATATGTGATTTTTTTCCTATCTTGGATCACTCTTGATGACAACCTTTACATTAGATTGAGCATAATGTATCCCTACAACTCCCATTTGTAATGTAGGTGCTTCTCTTTGCTTTTTCTCCTTAAGTTGATACAACCTCCTAAACTATACTAGATCGGTTCTCAATATCTCTAGAAGTTTTTTGAAGCTCTCTTGTATGGTACCCTCACTATCATTTGATTTTGATAGTATTATATTTGCTTGTGCTATAGTTGCTTCCAGCTCATTTTCTTTGATGCCTTCACTTTCTAAAGCCTTCGTAGTAATATCTTGGACCCTACTCTTAAGCTTCCAGTTTTTTTTTTGTACCTATTGTTGGAATTAAAGTATCCAATAATTTTAATAAATGGCGATATTCTTGGAAGTTCCAGATTCCCCACACATGTAAATTTTCTTCGACTTCTCTCCATGTGGTGGTTCTATTATCTAGTCATCAAAACTTTTTTTTTAGATGCTAATAAAAAGGGTTAAAACCCTAAATGCCATTTTGTATTACTTTAAACACTATAATAAAGAGACAAAACCCAACCTCAAGGGCACAACGTAAATGTGTGTGTGTGTGTGTGTGAGAGAGAGAGAGAGAGAGAGAGGGTGGAGCGATGTTACTTCACGTTTGATCCAGGTGGCCGCACACTCGTAGCATGGGGAGATACGACCTACCCTTTCGACCCAAGTGGCATGAGATCTATGCCCTTGATCATGTGGTTTTTGGGTTTTGTATATAGCCTCTCGTATGTGTATTTTCATGCACCACCCTTAGATTTTGAGGACGAAATCATGTTAGGAGGGGATGGTTTGTAACAGTGTTTTAGGATGCACATGCACATGGGATGGGCCTAGGCACATGGGCTTAAGTTCATGTGGGATTAGAGCACATGGGCCTTGGGGACTATAAAAGGCATGTACTCTATGACTATTGTACTTTTTGAACCTTGGACTATCATTACACTTTACTTTCCATATTCCTTAGTATTAATCTCTCAAGCTTTCCATAATCTAGGCTAATTCCAGGAGTTTCATGTCCTTCCATTTTTTGCATCCGTTGGATGTCTGCATTCCGGGATTTGGAACATCTTTTAGAGGTCCTTTTAAAAACCCAAAATGCAATGGTCTATATTTATTTTTAGAGTATATTAATGAAATACAACATTACAAATGATGGACCATCTCCTCTTTAAAAAATATCCTCAACTTAGTACCATTTTAAGCATTTGAACTATTTTTCTTATGACCTTCAATCTATCGAAATTTACGTTTGGTTTTATTTAAACCATAGGTGATCCAAATGCAAAAAAGAAAAGAAAAGAAATAACAACTTGATTTGTTGCTCCTATATCTTATAGGGTTTTTGCCAAAATTTACACCTTATTGTGTAAACCAAATTGTTTCTCCTTAATCTCATACTGGAATTCATTTGTGAAAGGGTTTTTCCCCAAAATTTACACCTTATTATGTAATCAAATTGTTGCTCCTATATCTCATACTGAAATTCATGATGATGATAAAGTTTTTGCCCAAAATTTGCACCTTAATGTGTAAAATCATATCTCTTGCTAAAATTCAAGCAAACATATAGAAAAAGAAGGTGATGAAGTATTTTATTGGAACATTGAATCATCTTTGACACCTCCTTGTGAGCATTATGCTAGAATTAAGACATAGAAAACTTGCACATTTAGGGGTCCCTTATAAGCATTAAAATGAGGCTAATTCATCCATTATTAATTAAATTGACTTAATGTTTTTTTTGGGTGGATTTATTAAGAATACCCTCTCAAACCTATGCACGCTAAACTGGGTGTGTCAAAATGGATCCACGTCTGCTCTGCCATATAAGCTTGTTAAATGAGGGGTATATTGGTTATGAAAATTAATTTACAGGATGATATATATTAATAATATTGATTGACATAATGCACATATTAGTTGAATTGACGGATATATAATAATACTATTGATTGGCATAATGTACATATATTAGTTAATATGGTGTTAATATTAAGTCTATTTATATGGTAAGTGAAAAATCCTTCAAAACAAAGAGTGGAATGTGGGATAACAACAATAAGAAGGCTACACACACACCACACATGCACATACACATGCACATCCCCACCCACACCCACACACATGCATGCATGCATGTGCATGTGTACACACATGTGTACATGCACACACACACATGCGTACATGCACACATGCATGCACACACACACACACACACACACACACACATGTGCATGCACATACACGTGCGCACACATTTGTGTGTGTATGTCCTTTGGATAGGGATACATATCGATGTTGTCTTTTGAAGCATGTATTCCCAAGTTTTAGAAGTATATACTAACATATTATTTCTACTTGGATGGTTGCAAGTGAGGACTCCACCTTGAGGGATGTACATTTTTTTCCGATATAGAAAATTAAATTGTTACTGTTTTGACAATTGATTGATGTACTTTTTCATGTTGATCTTCTCATATTTAAATTGAGGTAATGTATAATGATTCTAATTTTTGTAATAAATATCCAATGGTTTCATTTAAAGGTTCATATAGTGCTATTTTTCCTTGCCTATCTTAACAAATACACAAAAGCCATAGTGAGGATAAACTAACCATCAAAAAATATAAAGTGAGGATGACCTTGCCCCCAATAGATACAAAGTGGGGATTATCTTACCCCAAGGAAATAAAAAGTGAAATTACCACCCAAAGATGACAAAGTGAGTGGTGATGATCTTACCTTTAAAAAAAGGAAAGAGATGATTTTACCCTTAAAAAATACAAAGAGGGTAATGACCTTATGAAATAAAAAACAAATTGAACAATGGCCTTACCCATAAAAAATACAAAAAGACCGATGACCTTGTGAAATAAAAAACAAAGTGAGAAATTGCATCACCTAGAAATACAAAATGAAATCAAATACAAAGCGACCTCAAGTTATGAAACCAAAAATATACAAAGTAAGAGATCATATACAAGGTGAACAATGACCTGACTCGAAAAAAAAGTGAGATCTCACATACAAAGTAACCTTGAATTATCAAACCAAAAAAGTACAAAGGGCTTGAGGGGCTCACATGAAATGCCATGATTTTAAAAAAAACAAAGGGGGGATCTCACATCCTAACCTTAATCTCACATGTAAAGTGAGGATCTCACATTCTCTCCTTCGTTACTTCCCTAAGGCTCGTGATTTGTAGTGGACAAATGAAAGCATTATCATAAATCCCTATCCCTAAAAAAAGGACACATCAAGTTTCACAATACACCACCAAATGTTGGCACAAAAAACCACATGGATACCTAGTGTATGATGTGTTATATGAAATCAAATCAAGTGCCCTCAATGACCATGCTTCCACATGGGTGTGCATGGCGGTACCCAATCCATCCATCATATCTACATAAAGCACATATCTATTATGAATTCAATTCTACTACATTATGTAATAGTCTACTTATCTCAAGAAATACCCACTATGAAATGGAGTAAGGATTTAGAAAGTTAGTGATGCCACTATAGTTTGGTGAACTGATTATGTTGCATGAAATGGAGGTGGAAGGCAAAGTGGTATAAACGTGACAAAATGGTTGCAATTTCACTATGATCCAAGGATCTACACATAACATCTACAAGCATGTAGCCCTACACTATGATCCAAGGATCTACGCATGCCATCTACATGCATGTAGCATTCTCCCTGCAATCTGATCCAAGGCTCTACACATACACATCTACAAGCATGTAGCATTCTCTCTGCAATACAGTCCAAGAAAATTTATGCAAAATACTTACATCCACCTAGTCACTATGGAAGTCTCATTTTAGGATCTTGTCTACCCTATCAAAAGAAATGATGTAGTCACCCAAAAGTAAGCTTTGTTTGGGAGCCGCGATGAGCTATTTTAAGATATTCCATTTTCTTAATCAACCAATCAACGACATTAGCTACATCACTGACACTAGCTACATTAATCTTCATGGATCGATCACACACAAGTCGTGCCTTCGAGTCATATTAATATTATTCCTCCATTGAAAAAGTATATAGCAATATGCATCTTACAATACATTCAAATTTCATTCCTTTCCTTAATAGTTATGCTTAGCCTTCCTATTCTCTAACTCAATGTGTAATCTTGCACATAAACCATTTCTCTCGTAAAAAACAACTTATTACATATAAACTATGCTATTGAAAATAACATATTGATGACAAGTACTAAAGCTACATTTGAGTATTAACATGAAAATAAACCATATCAACTTTTAGAATGGGAGACACTTACACAACCATATGATCAGATCTAATAATATGTTATGGTAATGTTGTAAAAGAGGAGACAAGTGTAGTTCCCCTCAAAGAAATTTCCAACAACCCTTGAGCTACGCTCCTTCTCATTTTTCAAAAATGGCACTCCTTCATAATGGTACTCATCAATAACACTAACTTTGTCCACATGATTCAACCATTGTAATAGTGATTGTGACATGCCAAATGAACTAATCTATGACTAGATCTCATTGTGATACAGGCTCATCACAATGCCATTTGAAAACATGTAGGTCATTCCTTGGCGTGGCATTTGTATCGATGCTAATGAGCTATCAATCTCAATAAAGTAGCATTCAAGATCTCATAAGGTGATGAGTCCTTATATGAGAGAACCTAATGTGTGCACTTTGTCAATGAGACCAAAAAAACCTAAGCCTCCATAAGCCTCACACATAACCTCAATGTATTAAGTGTTAAAAGTAGTGTGATAAAGTGTGTATGATGCAAACTTTTCTTAGCAATGATAATCAACTATAATGGTCTAAATTTTGAAGCTAACGAAAGAACTTCAAGCAAAATCTTCTTCATAGAGGTGCATGCAACGGCCTACCTAGAGCCTACCTAGAGAGCATCACATAGAACCTTCTACAGAGAAGAAGCAGTTCGTGTCAATCTATAGAAAAACACAAACAGTAAACCTACAGATTGAAGCGTCACCTTCAATAACCCGACCTATAGAGAAGTGAAACAAAAAAAAGAGGTTTAATTAAAAAAACCTTGATATTTTTAAGGTTACATTAAAAATACCTTGATATTTTTTAAGGTTAAATTAACCTTCATGCAAGGGCTTGTTCATGTGCAATAAATGGCCAAAGGAAATAAGAGCATGGATTCTCTTATCCATGGTGCAAGCCAAGCGCAAACCCATGGCATCGACATCAAAATAAGGCAAGTGACAAAAGTTGCAAACCTAAGTGCAGAGTTAAGTATGATGTTAATTTTCATTTGGACAAAGTCAAAGCAAAGACTAAGGACCAAGAAATGCAAATAGAATCTGAAAAGGTGCATGTGGGGATGGACAACTCTTTCCTCATGCTCAAGTGTCCTCAAAGAGGAGATGAATACTCTTAACAACAAGAGGGGATGAAGACTCTTCCAAAGGAAGAGATGAAGCTCTCAAAGGACGAAGTCCAGTTATCCATTAGTGCTAGTAAGGTGCAAAAACTTTATATACCACTTTCAAAAGTGTGTGGAAGTGTTGACACAAACTAGAGTGGGGGTGAGTTTTTTTGTGCAAGCTAGGTGCATATTTTATGTGCCACTTTCAAAGTGTTGACACAAACTAGAATGGAGGTGAGTTTTTTGTGCAAACTAGTTACAAGAACTTTATGTACCACTTTCAAAAGTCTTAACACAAACTAGAATACTTCATGATGGGAGTGTAGACACATTAGGAAAGTTTTCGTTAAGGTAGGGTGTTGAAAGTAGTGTGATAGTGTGTGTAAAATGCAAAATTTGCCTAGGAATGATTATCAATTATAATGGTCTAAATTGTAAGGTCTTAATGTGATAAAGGTTGAGAAGATGTGAAAGGGTGTAAACCCAAACGATATGAAGAGGTAAAATTGTGCATGAGTGAATGGTGATGCCAAAGGGTATGGGATTCACATGAAAGGTGGTAACAACCACCTTGATCATCTCTGTGTAATCATGTATTCATTCTAAAGCATAATGGAATAATCAAGTTTTCATCTTAATTTTGTGATCTCTTGTTTTCCATGCATCTTCATTAATGTGAGAGAGGCATCCACTTTTCTGCCAACATCAAGGAAGGTGAAATGCAATGCTTCTAACCTTGGGACATGATACGATCTAAAGAAACAAGTACAAGCCATTCAAAATATGATCAAATGCATGGCACCACTATGACTCCTATGAAAGGCACAAGGCAAATGCATGATAGGAGTGCAAAAGAAGCATACATAAAATTAGAACTATGAGCAATTTTGCTTATCCATGAATTTTATAACTGATAGTTTCTATGTGTGCATAATTCCTAAAAAATGGGTGCATACCATTTAGGTCTTGCTTCATATGGTGTGGATGCTAGCCTTTTATTGACATCTCTTACCCAAAGAATACTTGTGTGTGTGTGTGTGCGCTTTCAGGGCTTGGATGAAGTAGGTTTTCTAAGTTGGACCTAAACAAGCATTGATGTGTAGTTAGGGGACCATTGTGCACCACTCCTTGGTGGGTTGAAAGGATGGTGCAATGTATGGAACCACCCTTATAGTGTTTAGACTTCTAAAACTTGCCAATCCAAATGATGGGTGAGCACATAACAAGGTTGATGGAGGCTCACCGCATGTGATAAGACAATCCAAATGATGGGTGCCACATAACAAGGTGGTAGATGGAGGCTCACCATGTGTGATAAGCTTGCCGCCGACTCATTGGAAAAGTATGTAAGCAAAAGTGCTGGGGTCTATAAGAACCTTTATAGATTGGCCGAGAGATGAGCGTGTTGCAATTGCTTAATCTCTCGCAAGGCCAATTCCCTTTTACAATTTGCTTGAAGCAAGGCAAAGTGTCCCTCCTACATGGATGCTCCCATGTTACCATCCTTGATGAAAAGATGGCCCACCTAGTAGCTTGTAACATTGGTGATGAGAAGATGATGACCGATAGCATTTTTCTTTTGTAGTACAAAAAGGGTAATGTGAGTCCAAAGCTTTATGCTCTAATACAAGAAGGTGTGTAAAAAAGCATAGATGTGTGGACATTATCTTTCTATATATTACTTGTGAGGTGCCACGTGGTAGGCAAAGAGAGCCCCACGAGGCAAGAGAGAAAAGACTTGCCGGACTTGTGGGTGGGTGGTGGGCATAGTAAAAATCCGAGACTCAGGAATAGGGAGCTCAATTATTGAGTCATTGTCAATGTAAGCATTGTGTATTGTGTGTACTACGTACTACATAGGGTACTAGGGGACACTGGCTCAATAGGGTTCAGTCACTTCAATGAGTCACCGTGAGTGCATGTCACGGTCAGTGTACTCTGTGCATAATGTACAATGTGCACTGAGCGCTGGCCACTTTTGTCGCATACCATCATCGAGCATTTACCATTCGATCAAGCAAGTGCGAATGATCTAAACCATCTCGATCACCTAAAGGGTTAACATGTACTAGATCTCGCCCATCAAAAGTGCGGTAAAAAAAGCCCCATCAATGATCATCCTTGCCTTGGCGGCTGCACTAACTTCATACAGTTGTCTTAGGGTTCTCAGTTAAAGGTCGTGATCCCAAGGCAACCCTCCTAGCTCACCAAGCTGCCATGTCAGACCAAGCATTCTCGACCGACAAGCTACAGCTTTGGGTGATGGCGTGTGGTTTCCAAAATATAAGCAGTCTACATGTGGCAACATTTCGGTAAGCCACGTGGTAGCTCCTTGGTGCTCTGCTCTTGACACACGTGGCCTGCTCAGGCCGAGAGAGAGATTGCCATCACGCTTAGAGAAGTCGCTAGCGCCATCACGTCATCTTTACTCCTGCTGCCGACCTACTCATATATTTACGCACAAATACGTTAAAAACATGTTGCTGTTAATGCCGCCTTGCTCATAGCCATATATATTTATGCACAAATGTATATTTAAAAAATGCTACCGATGTATATTAAAAAATGTGAGGTGATATATATATATATATATATATATATATATAATATTTGTATGCCCTTTGCTTAACCGAAAATCGATGCAAGCAGTTCCTCCATTATTCACACACACACACACACAAACACACATGCGCACGCGCGTGCACACACTCCAGTGTGCAGATTGATGGGGAGTTTACGAAGCAAAAATGATTTAAAAAAAACACCACCTCCTATAAAGTATATTAAAAAAAGTGAGGAGGGAGTATGCTAGTTTAGCGTTAGTGTTACGCTTATTATTCCATTTTTTCTTCTTCATAAATATAATTTTATATATTTGTTATCTAAATATACATCTATAAAATAAATATTTAATTATTATAAAAATTAAATATATAATAATATATTTATTATGTAGATAAATATATATTCATATACTAAGAGAAAAATTATTATAGTAACATGTGTTTATTATGTAAATAAATATATAATAAATATGCATATAAATATATATATATTTAATTATTATAGTATATTTATAAGTATATAAATATATTTAATTATTACATAATAAATAAGTATATGAATATATATTTTATTATACAATATATATGTGTGTTCCATATATAATAAATTTATATGTTTGTTATGTAAATACATAAATAATTATATAATTAAAAATTAATTATTCCAAAATAAATAAATAAATAAATATTTATTACATTATAGATATATCTATATGTTTTTATTATATAAAAAATAGAATAAATGTATACTTATAAATATAAATATAAATATATATATATATTTATATAATAAATATTTATTTAACACATAATAAATACATACTTATATGTTTATTATGCAAAAAACTATTTATATAAATATTTATTTATTTATATAATAAACATCTAATTGGTATATAACAAATATATTTATTTATTATCATAAATATATAATAATTATGAATCTGATATTTATTTTTATAAATTTATGTATTTTTATAGAAAATATTTAAGTACTATAAAATAAATACTATATATTTATTTATTATGTAGTAAATATATAATAAAACATACTTATATCTTTATTATGTAAATAAAGAACTAGTTATATAAATATATATTTATTTACATACTCTATTTGCTATATAATAAATATATTTATTTACTTTGATAAATATAAATTTATCTATTTATTATGAAGTATATAAATATATTATAATTATAAACTTATATTTTTATTATATAAATAATTATATATTATATACTAAGAAAAAATTAAAGTATATAGTAATTATATACATATATATATATATAGTAGATTTATAATAAGTATATGTAAATATATATGTATTATATAATAAATATGTACATGAATAATGTATGTATGTATGTATTATATAATATATATGTACATGAATAATGTATGTATGTATATACGTACATATGTGTGTGTGTGTGTGTACATGCATACATGTACATACATACATACACACAAACAATACACACACACACACACACACACACACACACACACACACGTATATTATGTGCATGTAAATTGCGTGTGTGTGTGTGTGTGCGCACGCACATACATATGTGTATGTGTGTTTTATCTATGTGTGCACATACAAATGCTATGTGTGTGTTCTGTTTGTGTGTGCACATACATATGCTATGTGCATGTATATTGCATGTGTATGTGTGTGTGTGTTATATGTGTGTGTCCATGTGTTCTATGTTCATGTGTATGTGTCATAGACACTAACATGTATGGACAATGGTTTAGACCAACAACTGTCCCGTCGGAAGGCAGGTCTAAGAGTGGGTCAGACCTGTTGTGAGTTGCACAAAGCTTCCATGTGGCATGAATTTGGAGGTTTGGGAAGAATTTGGAGGTAGGAGACGTGCTCCGCACTCTGCACGGGTCAAGTGACTAGTCATGAATGATAGGCCCTTGGAATCTGCCCTTGGGACGATAAAATTTACTTTGAAGGGTGCATATTAAACTTCAACTTTCTATGTGAAGAGATTGGAAGGGAATACTACTATTGTTCCCCAAACTTGGGGCTTTCTGTTGAAGGTCATGATTATTGTGATGTTCAAGGCCTTCTTCTTTCTAGGCGTGCCTGGACTTACCTCATAAAATGTGAATATATGGGCCCATAAAGAAGGAGTCAAGGTCATGCACGGTCATCATCCAAGGGGGTGCGCGGGAGAGCGCGCGCTCTCTTTTTGGCGCATTCAATGATGATTCGACGCACATAGATAGTGCCCCTCGTTTCCCCCTCTGTCGTTTAAATGCACCCTCCACGGATCCATTTCTCTCTTCTTGAGCTTCCCACCGTCTGCCCTAGCCCCCGCTCCTCTGCTTTCCTACCACCCAATCTCTCTGCTCTTTCAAGCTTTCCGCCTGCGCCTGCTCTTCTAGCTTCTCTTTTTTCTTAGCAGGCATGGGTGCCCTGGAGCATGTTTCTCTGGAGATCCATGATCGCCTAGAGACCCCCAATTCCGCCCAGTTAGATCCATGCCCAAGTCAGGAGCCCACAGTCGAATGCTCCACCAATGCCTTTGGGCACCTTGCAGATGCACACTCTGCAGAAAATACTATCATTTCAATGGCCGAATGTAGAATTTGTCAAGAAGAAGAGGACCCTTCAAAGCTGGAGACTCCATGTGCATGCTCTGGTACCCTCAAGGTTTGGTCTTTCTTCTGTTAGTTACAGCATCTTAAAATAGTCCAAATAATTAGTGGCTCTTGATAGAGCTACAAGCACACGCCTTGATACAGCTACAAGCAATGGCATTAATTCCACTCAAGGGCCTTGAGAACGTTGTGACAGCCTAAATACTGCTATAGACCACGATCATGCCCTGAAAATATTGAGGCCAGGCATGCTTATATCAGTAGTCAGAGTTCTTACAGTAGCTATCTTTCTTATTTTGTTTACACTATCTGAAGGCCAAGGGTTACAGTAGTATCAAAGCCATCAGCTCTTTGGGTTGCTGCAGTATCAAGCCTATGGATGCTTGCTAACCTTGTTCTCACCCTTTTTGCAGTATGCTCACCGTAGATGCGTCCAAAGGTGGTGCAACGAGAAAGGAGATGCAATTTGTGAAATCTGTCATCAGGTGTGTCCCTTTTATCAAATAAATTCTACAAGCATGTTGGTTTTTTGCCACCTCTATCTGTACCTCTAACCAATCTACTATGTGTATGGATACCCCCCATATAGTAAGCAAGATTTAGTAAATAATGACTTGGGTAAATCCCGTAGTGCACAGAGGGTAAATCCTGTAGTGCACAGAATTAATCATAATAAAACATCCTCATTCTCTGTACTCAAGAGCTATGCTACAAAATGATGTGCTGGGAGGCGGTGATGGCCATGCACTAGGCCTTGGAATAACATATATGTGCATTTAACATATGTAAAGATTAAGGGTAACAGCAAAGCCTTTGAATCGCATCTATATGCATCTTACATTTAAGTTGAGGGTACAGCAAAGTGATGTAAAGAAGATGCAATGCCATGCTTGATGTATCGTAAACGTCCCATCATAGTTTCATCACATCTGAGCTGCTGTCTTGTATGTGTCTCTGCTTCAGCCTTACAAACATGGGTATAGTGTTCTCCAATTGCAGCTGCAAGCAGGAAACGTCTCCATAGACCTCAGGTACTTGTCCTTCAAGAGAAGGTTTCCTTTTTGTACATACCGTTTCTTACCGCACTGGGCTTTATATCAAGCTGCTAGTAACAACTTAGGGTGTTTGATCCGAATGTTCTGCAATGTAGTGATGATTGGGGCATTCCGGGTGCACACTCAATGGAACTTCGTGATCCCCGAATTCTGGCCCTAGCAGCTGCTCAAAGGAGGTTCCTGGAATCAGAATATGAGGAGTATGCCGCAATTAATTCTGGGAGTGCTGCTTGCTGTCGTTCAGTGGCTCTCATTGTAAGTTCTTTGTAAGAGATTGAAGCTTCTTCTAGTTTGGGATTATTAGTGCAAGTAGATGGTGTCATGATGCTTTGCCTCAGTCTGTTCTTACATTGCCTTTGGAATGACAGTTGATGGCTTTACTATTACTTCGCCATGCGGTTTCCATGGCGGCTACCACGGCAGATGAAGATGCCTCCATATTTTTAATGGTGAGGTCTCTTTGCTTGACACCAATTAAGGATGCACCTCAATTTCTGATCTTCGATGCATCTAGGCAGATGAAAGAGAACCATTTCCTCACACATCTAGGTGACCATTTTTGGGTGGCAGATTTTCCTGTTTCGTGTTGTCGGGTTTTTCCTGCCGTGTTACATTATGGTCCGTGCCATGAGCATGCTACAAGAAGTACGGCAAGAGCAGGTATCTGATGCTTGCTAGCTCTCTAGAGGATCTAGGGGAAACCACTGTTTGTATACAGAATGACAATCAAACTATCTGGTTTGCACCCACTTAGATAACATGGCATTTTGATGATCAGGTACAGGCTGCTGCAATGACAGCAGCAGAAGTGAGCGTTTTGCTTCAAGTAGGGCACTCACGGGGCATTCGAGTTGCTCTGGCACCAGCAGTTGAGGTGCCATGATCAAAGGGAAGATATAGAGAGAAGTCTTGAGGAACTAGCAACCCTGCATGGAGTTTGTATTCAAGCTAATCCATGTTTGCACACCCCTTGGGTGCGCAACACATCCACAAGGAAACTCCAATGTGAAGAGTATACAGAAGGGAGGCTTGGAAAAAGTAGGCTGTGGAAGATTCAGTGTTAAGTGCTTGTCAGGGCTTTGATTAATGCATGCCGGGTTTTGGTTAATGTGGTATTCATTCCTGCATCAAAGGGCCTTTATCTTCTCATTCATTTGCAGCAGATTTGGGAATGTTTATGTTTGACAGTTGTTAGTGGCATGTATTTCTAGAGAAAGAGAAATGCTTTAAAAAAAAGTAGACCAGAGGGCTAGCTGTGTTTACAGAAAACCTGCACACTATATACAATAGACATGCAACATTGTTGTTTTCACCCCAAAAAAATACTCTCAATTTGCAAAATTTAGGGCATTTTAGTTTATATTTTAACTCAAAAAATTGCAATTTCTCAACATAACTTTTTAAAGGTCCAAATTTTATAGTTTGGTGAGGACAATGTTTTATGGGTTCATCATGTTTCTTGTCAGAAGAACTATCCTATGTGAGTGGAGGTGAGGTTCTACCTAGTGATAGTATGGCTTGAAGTCATTTTGAATATTATTGAGTGAGTAGTTTCAAGATTCTAATGATTGGTGTTCATATGAATTGGGCGCAAGACCTTTTTGTGGCTCAAATGCATGGTTAATGCATGGTTAGTGAGGACTCTTTCTCGCAAAACAAGGACATTTCAAAACATACCTTCTACTTAAATTCAGATAGAGGTAGATGTAGAGGTCGTGAGGTTGAGGCCAAGGTGACGATCGTTTTGGAAATCAGAATTATGGACATCAGTAGTCCAATGATTCGCAGAGCAGCAACATAAACACACACAAGTGGAAGAGGCCAGTCTCAAGGCAAGAGGAGCCAGAGAGGTCGAGGTAATTGGCAAAGACAACAATCGAGATCAGATTCAAAGAATTGCTTTTATTATGGCAAACTAGGTTGCTTTGCAACAAAATGTTATAAGAAGCAGAGTGATATAACAAGTGGTAAGTTGCAGTAAAATAATTATGCATTTTCAAGTAAGTAGGTTGAAGATAGATGTGAGCATTTAATTGTTATGAAGCACATGTTGAATTCAATGTGTCTGTAGATGTAGTCACAAACAGTGATGATGTATGGTATGTGGATTCGGGAGCGTCTAACCACACGACTTGTTATGGTGTGAGTGGTTTAGAGATGTTAAAAATTTAGAAAAACTAGGTTATATAGAGATGGGAGATGACATAGCTTATTCTATTGCTCACATTGGGAATGTGCCATTGGCTATGGAGGATGGTAAATGAGGTACTTGGATGATGTACTTCATGTGTCTAACATAACAAAGAATTTGGTTTCTATTGGGTAAATGGTTGAGCAAGGTTTGCAGATACTTTTTAACCTTGAGCGTTGCTATGTTGAGGAATTCAATAACAAATGTCGTTTAGTTGTTGCAAAGGGTAAAAGAGGTGCATAATGTTTACTTTGAATGTAAGCATGCATGAGGTGAAAGATGTTATGTTTGCACAAGGTGAAAGATGTTATGTTTGCACAAGGTGTTAGTTTTGTGGTCGATATAGATATTTGGCCACAAACATATTGAGCATGTGAATGAGTAGAGCATTTCATGAAAGAGAAAAGTGAAGTGTTTATTCATTTTCAAAATTTTATAGTGTTTAGCTGAAAAGCAAACAGGTTTGCAGGTTAAGTATCTAAGGTTAGATGGAGAGGGAGAATACTTCTCCGATGAGTTCAGTGAGTACTTGAGAAAGCATGGAATTCAGAGGTAATTCACATGCAAGTGCACTCCATAGTAAAATGGTGTTGCTAAGAGGAAGAATAGGCACATTGTAGAGTTGAGAAGAGCATGTCTCACCATTATTAGGCTGAAGCAGTTGCATGGTGTGACTATAGAGGAGGAGTATCTTGTAGAAAACTAGATTTGTCACACTTGAAAGTGTTTAAATGCATTACGTATGTACACATTTCTAATGAGCTATGCAGTAAGTTGGATCCAAAGGGTGAAAAATGTGTTCATTAGTGCTTCTATAATGAGCTTCTTTGGAAAGTAGGACTCATGCTTGCATTGTGTGTGCTTGGAGTCGGGAACACTCGTCCTCCCTAATGATACTAAAGGAGACATGCCTCAATTTTTATAAGCTTAACACCAAATGTTTGAAACATTGTGGCGTCGTGGACATGGTTTGACCACTTTTTAGGGGAGAAAACCTAGAGGTTTTTGGTCTTGCTCTCGCTTCTTCACTAGAGCTGAAAAGTTTGGGAGAGGAGAGGGAGCTTGAGATCTTGCAAGCACACACACACTCACACATCAATGGGTAAGACGCACACAAAAATGGAAGGCTAAAATCTTCTCTTTCTTCTTATTACTCTCAAAAGAGGTCTACAAAAAATAAGTGAAAACTAACATAAGTACTAGAGTACTATGTACAGTATAAGTATGTCATAACTCAGTTGGATTAGGTAGGTGTAAGAATCACTAGTAAAGATCTATCGTGTTAGCTATCAAACACACTAGTGGTGGAGTGAAGGTAGAACGATTGCCCAAGCACGTTATGAGTGTCACAACACCTTCTTAAAGAAAAACATAAACCCGCTAGTAGTAGATCTTCTATCCACCAAGATGTTACCAGCTCCCAATCTACGTCAATGTATCCTTACATGTGCAAATGTATACTAGCCAAGAGGCCATAATCCATTGTGGACCTCATGTAGCATAGTGTGTCGTCTCACACTATCCAAATATGGCTTTCGAGGAGCTTGCATGAATTGATTCTCCAACCCAATTGTGTAGTTCACGTCTATCTTGGTGAGATCAAGCTGCCTACTATCTTCATGATGTACATGGCGGCATTCTCCAAAATCTCACTTACATTTGCACACAACTTGTCATTCTTGGACAGCATGTCCAATGCATATTGTCTCTATGATAGCCATATGCCCTCAAGCATCATGATGACCTCAATGCGAAGAAAGTATCCCAGCTCACCCAAATTCTTCATGTCAAACTTCTTCTTGAGAAGACCCTTTACATTCTCAACTTCCTCTTTATTGTCACTCCCAACAATCATGTCATCCACATAGATGGTGATGACCACAATCCCCTTATCACTCTTTTGCACATAGAGTGAATTATCGCAACACTGAAGGAGAACTGTACGACTGTGGCATTTCAAATGGAGGTTGGTACCGTGGTAACCTTGATGTTCTGAATTGTATGTATGGCCGTGGCAAATTTGATATGGCCATGCAAAATAGTTTTTTTTTTGTGGACACCCTGCAAATAGGTTTTGTACCCATGGGCTATGTTACCAGCACCCCAGTGTGGGTTTTGTACTGGCAGCATGCCCAATTTGTCAAATGAAGGAGACAGTTCCAATTAAGTGATGACGAGGTTAGGATTTCTTTGGGGAGTTCAGAGGCTGGTAATGAGGGAGTATCTGAGAATGGAGAGGTTAAGGGTTGATTGTCAGTACTCTGAGGTAGCGTGACAATGACGGGTGGAGGAGTAGTCGACATCGAGGGTATCTTTGGGACTCTGGGAGGCTATTGGGAGGGTAAAGGGTCATCTCGTGAAGCTTTTGCTTCCCTTTCTCCTGTGTGGAGTACTGGTAGCGGAGGCCACTTTGGGTTTCCATTGAAGGGTTGGTAACTGTGGAGTGATAAGAGTAGGGAGTTTGTGCCTTGGTGATTTGGGGATCCAAATGTGGCAATTTCTCTCATAGTAATGTTGAGCCTCTAGTAGAGGTTTGGGGATCCACTGGAAGGTTATTATTGGGCAAGGCTTAGGGTGTGAGTGAGGATAGTTTGGCCTTGTTTAGCGTTTGTCCCATACTCTATGGGCTTGTGGTTGTCTAATTGGTTGTGGGGGACAATGAGCTTGGGGTGCCGGTGTATGAGAATGAGAGTTGGACCGTCAGGGGGATCCACAAAGTAGAAGTGCCTTCATAATACCCTTCGTTGTTAGAAGTCTTTTAGGTACCCATTGTCGAGAAGTCTTGCCCTGTGTGCATTTGTTAGTGTTGGTAGGAGGGTTAGTGTGGTTTATTTTTTGTGGGGGGTCCTAGGGTGGCTTTGGAGAGGTGGTATTGCTGAGGGGGGTAGTGGAGAGGATGTGATAGGTAGTGGTGTGTTCAGAGTGGGGAGCAGCCTCTTTTTGAGTGGTATGGAGCTATGTGGACTGGAGGGTGGAATGAAGGTGGTGAGTGGAGGGGTAACTTCTTGGCATGAGGGAGTAGAAGGTATGGGTTCTTCGTCCATCATGAGGACTATAACTTGATTGGAGGCTAGCTGTAGGGTAACCGTCCTTGCATCCCAGTCAATGTTGCACTGGTTGTGTCTCATCCAGCCTCTTCTAAGAAGTATCTCTTCGTGCATGGTTCTTGTAGGCATCACATAAAACTTCCCTTCCAAGGGATTATTTCCAATGTGGAACAAAGTGTGATTGTGCCTAAATAGTGAACTTCTTGAGATGCCACTGTTGTGATCGTGGCAGGAGTCTCTTTCAATGGGGGTTGCCCAAGGGAAACCCATGTCTCATATGACATTAGGTTATAATTAGCCCATAACCGAGTATGCTTCATCTCCCAATCTTCTTCTTCGAGAACTACAACTAGGGCCATGTTGACCACTATATTTTTCTACCTAAGTTTGGCTTGCCTCGCTTTACCCTCTTGTTGGGTTATGTGTTTCATTTCTTTGTGGTCCTTTTTTCTTTGTTTTTTGTCAGGAATGGGCCTTAGGGTGGTTCCAGTTAGTGGGCCATAGTAGCTTTTTAATTTGCTACCATTGAAATATCCCGCCTCAGTGATTAGGAAAGGTCCTGGGCCTCTGAGCTTAAGTTTCTTTTTATGTGTTTTTGTGCTGAAGAGGAGGACCATGTCGTCCTCATTCATTTGCTTGTCCTTCAGTTGATCATCGAACCATTGTTTACACCTTAGCTTTTTGACAATCATGCTATATAAAGCTAAGAGGCGTGTTTTGTCAAGCTTTTCAAGCTCGAACAGGCGACAACCTAAGACATTCCCTGTGAGTTTTTCTTGTACAGCAATGTGTAAGCTTGGGACCAAGAACTCCATTGGCATAACCGCTTCAGTACCATAGGTCAAATTGAAGGGTGTGGTATTGGTAGTATCAGCCTTGTAGGAAGTTTGAAAGGCCCAGGGTGTTTTCGGCAACTTTTGTTCCCAATCGTTGCAGCTGTCCTCAACAATTTTGGTGGGAATGGCATATAGGACTTTGTTGGTGCTTTCTGCTTATCCCATTAGAAGAATTTGGAACTCATTTTGGGGCCCTATAAGAAATTCTCGATTTCTTTATTTTTCTCATCTCCAAAATGCACAAAATCAAAAAGTGCATCCAACAAAAACAATAAAATAAGTGCACTCATTGCAAAAAGTGAATCACTAGAGGAATAAATAAACTGACGTGCATTTAACACAAGGGAGTAACTCACGTCACATTTAAGACTCTACGTGCTCATAACTACCTTCGGATATGTCATACAAAATCTTTGTTCTTTTGAACATTTTAGACCTTTATCTCCATCGCAAAGTTTTGATTCATGAAAAGGTGCTACATTGTGAGAACGTAGAGAAAAACAATGGCAACCCTGCAATCAAGCGACTGAAGAATCTAATAAGAAGAGGCTATACCATCTTAACATGGACTTACAAGAAGAGTATACTCCTCTTCAAAAACAAAGAAAAGGTCTAAGAATAGATGCCATGCACAGGGAAAAAATGAGGAGAGAAGGCCTGCACCATATCGACTTATGGTGTGATGGAACAATCTACCCCAAATGCCCAATCACAAACTCCACTTCTCCTTTTTCCAATCCAACACAACTATCCAAGTTTGTAGGTGATGGCCACAAAGGCTTGCTTGGATACATATCTAGCCAATTTTCTATTGCTGATATGTATAGGTGTCTATACCAACAAGAGGTAGAAGACAAACATCAGAAGGTTGCTCAGTGATCACAACTGAAAGAACAACTTCAAAAAGAGGTTGACAAACTCAGGACGACCTAGCAGAAGCTAAAGAAAGCAAGGACAAAAGCTATCCCATTGGGAGACAGATAGAGAAGTAAAAAAATTCACAATATTGTGCTGAACTGAAAAGGGTCAAGCAAGCAAGGTAAGATTGCTTATGCCTTTACTATTTTGAATGAAATGATAATATAGATTTAGACTAGCAATTGATTGAAACCACTCTTATTGCAAAAATATTTTAGAGATTGACAAAGAGAATGTCAATCCTAATATCCTTCCAATCAAACAAATGAAAGGTTTTCTATCGAGAAGCATTGCAAAAAACATGATTGAAGAGAAGAAGTACAAGACAGTCAAATAGAATGTTGTGCAACAAGAGGCACTAGATAAAAGTGGAGTTAGTAGAAAAGGCTACACCTCTATCTTCAAGGCTGTGTCATCGACTTTGAAAGATCAAAGAATCAAACGTATGCTTTTGCCTACACCTGTAGAAGTTTGGAAGCTAAGAGGCCTACTAAATTAGCAAGTGGATGACTACATTGGCCAATGCTTCCATATTGAAGGACTGCTTGAGGGTGAGAAGGGGAGTACTAGTATAATCCTTGGAACAACATTTTTGTTGATCTCCAACAACAAGTGCAAAGAAAAATGGTTGAGTACTATGGTATCACTTTTGAAGAGTGCCAAGGACGTCTGAAGTTTGTTATAAAACTGGATGAATGTGAAATTGTTATAAAACTGGATGAATGTGAAATTGTTATAAAATTGGATGAATGTGAAATTGTTATAAAACTGGATGAATGTGAAATTGTTAAAGAGAAAAAGATTGAGCGTGTGACAATGGCACTTATGAATAGAGCACTGGACCCATCAATTTTACAGAAGGTAACCCAAAATAATTCAGTGTGCAATTAGAAAAGCACATTTGGTGGTTAGGGGCATTTGAAGTTAGTAAATACTTGTAATTGGCACACTATTTTGCTGTGATGTCTATGTTTGTTACTAATGTAAGCTTATAATTGTCAATGACAGGTTAAGATAGAGGACCATGAGACACTTGAATCAATATTCCACAAAATAGAAATACCAACTATAATTAAAAATCAGGTGCAAGGAGAGCATCTTCATGTGAAAGGCAAAGGTGATATTCAAGTTGAGTGGCATATGGCAGGTGACCTTAAAACCCTTAAAAGCATGTACAACATAAGCAATGGAGGGAACTCAAAGGCTCCATGCTTGTACTGCAATGAACCAACATATGTCTTAGACGACCCTAAGTGGTGGAAGAGAGCACCTAATAGAGATAAGAAGGCTTCTAAGTTCAAAGCTATGTTGGATATACCTTTGTGGAATGTTTACATATACACATTGCATGCCTTATGTTGGATTATCAAAAAGTTGGTGTTTCTATATATTGGATTTGCTTGGAAGGAAGCTTTGTCCTGAGAAACAAAAAAGCAGGCTATTGAAGCATTAGAGAGGGTCTTGTCTGACATTGGTCTTCATGGAGGAAATGTTCATATAACAAAGGATCTAAAGAAATAAACAAACGGCAAAGAAGTTCCTGTCAAGCCATTTATCGGTGGGGTCAAAGCCAGAAGGTTTCTATCAAAACCTCAGTGCAAAAGAAGACATAAGACAATCAATGTATGTTTCCAAAGTAAAGTATCAAAAAAGAACATGATAAGATCTACCTTCCTCAAGAGTTTTACCTTCAAGTTTGAGGGACCTTTTCATGGGTTATGTAGTGTCTCTCTCTTTCCCTTTCCCTTGATCTTTTATCTTTTTTCTACAAGAGTATACAATCTGTATAAGCTACAATACTTAGGAATCTTAACAATTAAGTTTGAGGTATGGTAGTTATAGCTTACCTAGGAGCAGTCTCTTGCTTTAGTGCCTCATGAGCAAAGCTTATAGACCTTTTGAAAGGTCTTTTTCTCTCTCCAAGATCTGAGTAGGGAAAAAAATCAATGGCAATATAATAAAAAATAGGTTTCTTTAGAAAGAGCCAAAGAATACGATCTAAGGATTGCCCAAAATCCTAAATCGCGTCGTTATATTTCGCTTTGTCAGGAAAAACGCCAAACAATGCGATATAGGAGCTTGAGGAAGGAATTCCCAGGGCATCAAATCACTTTCTTTGGCTTCTTATTCATGTAATACTTCAGCAAATGCTAATCCTTCTAGTTTTAAATACACCAAGGCACAATAAGCTACAACCTTGACTGGCACATAATAGTCATGAGGAAGGCTGAGGTTTCATACCTTGTTGGTTTTACATTTCTGTTGGTGATGTCTAGCTTGGCAAGTGCTCCTTGGAATGGTGACTGGGTGATAGGGTGTATGCCTGCTGGGATGCTAGCTAGAACTGTGACATGGTGCCTGCTTGTTGCATGTTCTCCTAAAACTAGTGACAGGGTGCTTGCTTGATGGTAGCCAACAAGGAGTGAGGGGGAACTAGCAAGTGTGGGGGAAACTAGCCACATGCAAAACAAAAATAGTGTGGGGGGAACTAGCCAGATGAAAAACGAAAAAGGCACATTTCCCGAGATCAACGATAAAAAGTGCATTTAATGCCTGCACGTGTCAACCACTTTTTTCGCCTCAATTTGTGCTTACCTTGTCATGATTTCCATTTGGACACAGACGCCATTATTCTAGCATGTAGGTCACTCTTTCTCACACCTCTTGCAACTCTTCCACTAATCTTGCTCACCATCTCATTGCATCAGCACAACTGGTGGACAACCAGCTCACCATTGGACTTCCTCCTCCCAATGCCTGGGCAGACTCTAGCTTACTATTGGACATCAACCTCCCAATGCCTGGATTGACTCTAGCTTGACATCCACTTCAATCTGTCTATCAAGGGAGACACAGGTAAGATTTTCTTGCTGCATGTATTCATGGTGTTCTTGGGTGCACTAGAATGGTTGCACAGTCTATCAGAGAACACAACATAAGAGGCCACATATTGCATAGTGTTTGGTGAAATGCACAGTTGGTTTTAAGTTTTGGTGTAGGATGCAGAGGTTTAAAAGTGCTAAAGAATGCAATAAAGCACATGCAAGGTTCCTTAATGTGACTAAAATCGTGTTCTTTGGCGTGTTTCTAGACACACGCCATAGAAAGCGATTTTTGCATCTGGATTCCAGTCATATAGGCATATCGCATTCTTCGGTGTAGTTTCTCTGGCTGGTACAATTCATTTTTTGGTCAATGGAAAGGACTAAGCAAATAGATAGGAAGGAGAGGGACATGGTCCTCCTATTGCAAAAGTTGCCACAAGAAGGGCACCAGCACTATCCAAGTCTAGAGCCTCCAGAAAAGGAAAGCCAATGCACATTCTTCAGCCAACAAGCAAAGACAAGGAGATTTAGCCAATGCACATTCTTCAGCACAAGCAAAGACAAGGAGATTTAGCCAGAGAGTGACCTCTCTCTCTCTCTCTCTCTCTCTCACTATCCATATCTTTCCTCACTCTCTCTATCCTTCTCTTTACTCTCTCTCTCTCTATCCTTCTCTTGGCTCTCTCTCTCTCTCTCTCTCTCTCTCTCTATCCTTCTCTTTTCTAACTCTCTCTATCCTTCTCTCTCTTTTGTAGATCTCTCTGTCCTCTCCCTGTCTCACTCTCTCTATCATTCTCTTTACTCACTCTCTCTATCCTCTCCCTGTCTCTCTCTACCCTTCTCTATGTTCACTCTCGCCTTCCCCCCTCCCTCTCTCTCTCTCTCTCTCTCTCTCTCTCTCTCTCTCTCTCTCTACCCTTCTCTTTATTACGACACTTTAGGGTAGGGTTTCCCTAACATCTTTGGCGCCGCTGCTGTTGGGGAGCTCCAATCTGCTACTCATCTAAAATATTTTTGATTTGAATCTAATAGAGCCTCTATAGCCCGCGCCAGGTAAGCTCTTTAGCATGCACAAATGATTGAATTAAATTTAAATGCTATGCCTTTGATGAAAAGGCCACCTCCTTCTCTTATTTACATTCCAACCTTTCTTAATCCTAGAAAGATTAACTAAGTGATTAATTAAACTCTTCTTATTGTTTACTCTCTTGAATTTAAAAAATTATGTAGATTAGAGTTCTATAATTTTAAATTGGGTTAATTAAGTTAAGTGAAGAAAGATAAACATGAGAAATAGTCAGCCATACAAAGGAGGTTATGGCAAAATTTTTCAGAATTTTCGTGAAAAAGAAAGTTTGTTTTTATGTTATTTCAAAAGAGTAATTTCCACCATTTTTGCATCTAAAAGAAATATTCTGATTACTACATGTACATAGTCACCTATGAATACGCATGGATATCACTGATATTAATTATTAAATTTGATTTTTATACATAGAAAGATGCATAAAGGAATTTTTTATTATTACAAAATTGTTATTCTTATTAAATTTAATTTCTATGCATAGAAAGATGCATAAAGAAAATTTTTTTATTATAAAAGTATTATTCTTATTAAATTTGATTTCTATGCATGGAAAGATGCATAAAGGAATTTTTTTATTACAAAAGTGTTATTCTTATTAAATTTGATTTCTATGCATAGAAAGATGCATAAAGGAATTTTTTTATTACAAAAGTGTTATTCTTATTAAATTTGATTTCTATGTATAGAAAGATGAATAAAGAATTTTTTTAATTACAAAAGTGTTATTCTTATTAAATTTAATTTTTATGCATAGAAAGATGCATAAAGGATTTTTTTATTACAAAAGTGTTATTCTTATTAAATTTGATTTTTATGCATAGAAAGATGCATAAAGGAATTTTTTTAATGCATAGAAAGATGCATAAAGGAATTTTTTTAATTATAAAAACGTTATCTTATAAAAATTAATTTTTATGCATAAATAGATGCATAAAGAAATTTTTTTTATTTTAAAAGTTTGATTTTATGTATAAATAGATGCATAAAAGGATTTTTTAAATAAAAGTGTTATTTCCATTGAAGTTGATTTTTATGCATAAATAGATGCATAAAGAATTTTTATATCAAAATTAGAATTCTCTTAAATTCTATGTTTAAATTCTACGAGTATTTGATAAATGAATAATTAAATACTCTAAGAGAGAAATTTCTATCGTTTTATATTCACACGGATTGTAAAAAGAAAATTCAAGAAATCTATCGAGATTGAAATATTCAGATAAATGATTAATTTATTCCTCATTGAAATTTGTAACTAATTTAGAAATCAGTTAAGTGAATATTGAAAGAAAGAAATTCAGTAAAATAGTAACTAAATTATCAAACCTTTTTAAGAAAGATAGTTCAGGAAAAATCTTATCCGAGACTCGAACCTTGAATCAGACTATGACCAAGACCACAAACTCTTTCACCAGTTTCAAGGAAAGAAGGTGTGACCAGTTTAGAAAAATACACTCAAAACTCTCGCCAAATCTGAAACTAAGTTTGAGACCCTTCGAATTGATATGTGGATCAAGGTTATAGAATTCGAGGAATTCTGGTATGAAATTCAGAATTTCGATCAAGAAGTTTTAGGGATACTGATTCAAGAAATATTCCTTGTAAGAAAATTAAACTGAAAACTTGCAGAGAAACCGTGTTTTCTTAAAGGAATGTCTTACGCCAGAATGCTGGAGGGAGCATTTGGTATATGTTTTTCTAAGGAAAGTTTGGTTGCAACAGCTGGCGGCGGGGAGTGTTCAAAGGACGGCTCACGCGGCAAAGCCTGTTGCCCAGGTCTTGACGAGCCTCGGTATGGTTGAAAAATGGTGCGTTTCCGGTACGATGGGCGAGAGAGCCGACGAAGCGGTCCCTGAGTGAAGTGCCAAGACACCTAAGGAGGATCCTGGAGGGTTCTGACCAGGAGATGCACGGGCTCACGGTGCCTATGACACCCATGCATATGTCGTGGAAGATATGTATGATGGACGAAATGATTATTCTAATCTGTTACTGAATCTCGTTGTGTTTACCAGTTGGTCTCAATGGAGAGTCCAGAGTGATGCTATTTTTTGAGAATCAAGGGACTGGATGGAATTTGAGTTATGACATATGTAACCAATAACTGTTTGTCAATGGATTATTTTATATGTTAAAGTTTTAAAGAGGAGTGTGTGCATATTTGTATTCGAAAGCAAAAGTTAAGAAAGGCATTCAATTATGGGTGGGTGAGTAATTGTCTGGTTCTACTGATTCCAGTGGTTAACCCATGGGCCGGATGGGGTGGTGACTAACCCATAGGCTGGAATGAGTGGAGTTTTAATAATTAAATTGAAATAATAGGAATACACTTAGAATTTGAGTAGTTAAATAAAAACCTGAAGAATTTCTCAAATGAGTAGATCAATGGCTGTGCCTGACTTTGGTTAGGAAAAAAGCGTTGATTTTTTTAAATGATTAGATCAATGGCTGTGCCTGATTTCGGTTAGGAAAAAAAGCGTTGATTTCTTCAAACTAAGTCAGTGATAGTTTTCCTTCTATCTGGTTTAATCAGGTGAAGGATAGTTTAGTCTCTTGACCCCGTTAGAAAATTCGTTAAGAAAATAAAAAAGGTGGAATCGTCCCCGTTTTTCGGGCAAGGAAAATTTTCCCAGTTTCGGTTTTGAAATAACCACCAGATTAGTCTCGTGTCCGGACATTCGAGGGCGAGGCCCCGAGTGAGAAACCTTGCCCTGCCGCGCAAGAGGAAGCTACTTCTACTGCTAGCAACCGGGAATCCGGTGTGCGGAGGGGGCAGAGGGGTCTCACAGCTGGTATCAGAGCGTTGTTCTAAACTTACAAAACAGCAGCAAAAATTGCCTAAAATTTTAAAGTAAATCTGGGAAATAATGTTTTCACTTGTTAAGATTATGTTTGAAATGAACTTCATAAATTGAAAACTCATAAATTAAACTGGATTTTTAGATGGATACCCCAAATCTGCCTAGCATTCGTGGACTCTCCCAGAGTCAGGATATGATTGCCTTTGCCTTCAAAAATCTCATCAACTCCGCTACAACCCGAGGAAGCAGAGTGAGACCCGCTCGTCACTTTGAGGATCTATACTTTCCTGATCGAGTAGAGCGACGCCAGCATATGTGGTTCTCTAGAGGGTGAAGTATTTGCGTCAATAAAAATCAACGCGACAGAGACTCAGACGATAGAATATCTTGCTAGCCATGATCTTGATAAGGCTAGGAGTTGTTCATTATGTACAACTCTATAATCACGCACCCCGGAATTTTAGAATTTCTTACCGTATTTTTAGACTTCTTAGTCGCTTTATTCCTAGGAGAAGAATTACAGCACCATTATCAGTGATGAATCGTGTATATCATAGCATGTCTCCATCGCAGTATCGCCTTTTTATGCATACGCGATTGAGGCGGTGACTTTTGGAGCCGAGACGCTCTATGTATATATCAAAAACTTTTGATAATAAATGATGTTTTGCAAAAGATTCCAAAGTTGTGAATATAATATTGGTTAATAAAATTATCAGAGTGAATCTTGTTTTCAAGAATTATGATGGAATATTTATTTGTTTAAGAAATAAATCTCAAAAATTAAATAGTCATAAATCTGATGACAAAGTTGAGTTGACAAAAATATCATTTTGTCAGAATCATGAGGCGTGCGGCCCGTGGGGTAGGCAGCCAGATCCTCTTACCGATGATGAGTGAAGAGTTAGATCCGGACGTTCGTAAAGCCTTGCACCGATCCCAAGTTGGTCCCTTCAAGGGTGCATGGGAATAGTTAGAGGGGGAGAAGTAGTGGAAAAATGGATCGAGGCAATGGAAGAGTATTTTGATGTAATCGGTTATAACGAAAAGAGCAAGATGGCTCTTACCAGATTGAAAATTGTGGAAACGGCCAGGGTCGCATATGGAGGAACCATTGCGAGACAAACTGTCTCGATCGAAATACCTAGACCTGGTCAGATCTTAAAGCTTACCTCAGGAAGAGGTTCTGTCCTTCGGGCTTCCTGGAAACCAAAATGAATGAGTTCTTGGAATTGAAGCAGGATAGCCGGACGATTGAAGAATACCATCAAGCATTTGCCCTTCTCCTCAAATATTCTCCACTTTTGAATAAAGAAGAGTAGCGGCCAGATTAATTCGAGGGATGAACGAGCCATTGGACACTTTAGTGAAAAATGCCAAACCAGTCTTAATGGCAGAAGCTGTCAGAATGGCAAAGGACTTTGCCAAAGCATTTGTTGTTAAGGTTCTTGGCGAAGCCTGCACCCTCAAACTTTAAAAGGTTCCAAACCTCGGGAAGTGCTTCAAACTTTCCACCCCCAAAGAGGCAACAAGGCCCTAATCAGAATCAAGATGCTAGGAAATTCAGAAGTGAAGGAAGACCCTTCCCTTAGAACACTTTCTCAGGAGCCCCACCTCTTTCAAGGATTCAGAGGGATGAGCTTAGAAGTGAGAATAGGTGTTTTGGGTGTCAGGGTTGTTGAAAGATGTAATCATGGTGTTGTGTGTATGTGGGAAAGCACCCTAGAGGTGCAAGATATTGTGGTGAGATAGGAATGCCACATGTAATATTGAATGGTGTGTGAGTGTTGACCAAAAGAGTGGAAAAGGGAGTGCCACATGGATGATGATGTGTAAAGCGGGATAAGGCTAGAGAGCCTATATCATTGTATGGTTCATTGTGATATGCATTAGAATAGAGCTATTGTTGAGTGTGCAATCTCTCTCTCTCTCTCTCATGGAGTTTTTAGTGTGGTTTAATCCACCTTAATTATGTTGCTTAATCATTGTCTATCACCATGATCAATCCCATTTTAGGATTTTTAACATGGTATCAGAGCTTGGGTGGGCTCTTGGTCATGGTGATTATTTATGTATAGTTTTTCTTGGTTATGAGTTCTTTGATTAAGCATTATTTTCAGTTTATTATGGAAAAAATTATGCACACTCATATTATCATTTGGATTTGCATTTGTGAGGATTTGAGAGGAGATTTGCAACAAGGAGGTTGCATAGAAGCTACCCAAGAAAGTTGCAAATGGGATTTTTGCAACATGGAAAGCCTGCTCATCATCATGGAAGCTAAAAATGGAGATTTCAGCATAATGAAGGCTATGGAGTCTTCATCATCGTTAAGGAGAAGTTGCCACGAAGAGATTTGTGAAGGTATTTTGGATTTTGCCTCATTAATTTTTTAGTTTGAGCATGGAAGAATGCTAAAGTGTGAAGGGTTGCTTGATGGGATGGAAGAATCCCAAGGTCTTTTGCTTGTGGGCAAAAAGCATGTGTGGAGGTGCATGCTTGTCAAGATGATGGCAAGTGAGATGGTGGACTCAATGGAGTTCATATGTGTGTGCATCAAGAAGAGGATGCACTTGTTGATGTTGCTCAAGGAGATGTCGAGAGGTTCAAGGTGGAGGTAATCTCGCTCCCAATTGCACGCACTGGGTGGGAAGTGTGTTGCAGAATGCATGACATAGATGGAGCTACACATGTGCACTACAAGAAGATTTGCCATGATCCTTGCTTGATGTCAGCGTTTTCCAAGTTTCTTGTCGGTGGGAAAGCAGTGCGCCAAGGTGGTGATGATGTGTCCGATTGTATGCGAAGAGGCAGTCGGCAAAAGTGAACAGCACTGTAGAGTGTGACCGTAGGTAATAATCCAAAGAAGACGACCGACAGGAGCCCATAGTAGCAACGGCGAGCACAACTCATGGAGAGAACTATAGAGCAGTAGAAATAGTATGCGAGGGAAGGTGCAAAGCAGATCAGAAGGTTGCCATGGGAGCTTCTAAAAAAATGAGGAGATGGAAGGAGAAACGGTTAGTTGTTGACGCATAAGCAGAAGAGACACCAACGAGCACCAAAAGCGATAAGGTCTTATTATTTTATTTTGTGGTGGTTCTTGAAACCCTAAAAGATAAGGGTTGTAATGTGAAGAGATGCAAATAAATCCCTTATTCATATGTTTTTCTTCAAAGCATACATGTAATTTTTTGATATCTCTATCATAAGAGGTTGATCACATGCCATCAAAATGGAATGATATTGTGAGGATGCATTCACATGCGGGTCCCCTAACTGGCTGTGACCAAAATGGTTTGTATAATTTTTATTTCTCTCACCCACAATTGATGATGGGTAACCGTGCCCGAGCATGTGTGCTCAAAACGAGATGTGTATTCACCCATGGTATGAGGGTTGCCTTGCCCGAGCTCACCGAGAAGCTCAAAATGGTTATTTGTGATGTGTGCATGAGCGATGCACATGTGAGGTGCATGCGCATGGGTTGGTTCCCACCCAAACTTCCATGTTCAAATCGAACTCAGTGGTTTCGCAGTGAGCGAGTCGGCTCAAAAAGGACTTGGTGTCTAAGATGGTAGACATGCGCACACATGTTTGGTTGATAGACACTCCAATGTATCATTGAGGGGGAGTGTTGAGAGGTAGCGATTGCGTTTGTGCAATGCTACGTTGATATGGGTGATGGGTGATGGGGGAGTTGTGGAACACCTTGATGAAGAGGGGGTGTGGAAAGATGTAATCGTGGTGTTCTGTGTATGTGGGAAAGCACCCTAGAGGCGCAAGATATTGTGGTGAGATAGGAATGCCACATGTAATATTGAATGGTGTGTGAGTGTTGACCAAAAGAGTGGAAAAGGGAGTGCCACATGGATGATGATGTGTAAAGTGGGATAAGGCTAGAGGGCCTATATCATTGTATGGTTCATTGTGATATGCATTAGAATAGAGCTATTGTTGAGTGTGCAATCTCTCTCTCTCTCTCTCTCTCTTGGAGTTTTTAGTGTGGTTTAATCCACCTTAATTATGTTGCTTAATCATTGTCTATCACCATGATCAATCCCATTTTAGGATTGTTAACAAGGGTTTTGGTCACCAGCTTAAAAATTGCCCGACTCCTGCCATGTCAAGAGGATAGAGGACAGGGAAGTCAAGGACCCAGGGTGCAGAGACCAGCCCCTTCGTATCAGTCAAATCAGGGTCTGTCTTGCCAAAATCAGGGCAATCCTAGGAGGACTAGTTCAACCATCTGCCTCTATTCAGAGTAATCTCAGAACTCCCTCCCCCCAGAACTGGGGTGACCAAAGTGAAAGAGTTCCGCCCCAATGTGCAGCAGCCAGAGCAGTTACGATAGCAGAAGTAGTGGAAGAGGAAAGAGGTCAGATTTATGCCGCGATTGAAAACCAAGGGCCAAATCGTCAATCCTCTGTCATCCATGCTTCAGTTGACTATAAGGGTAAGCCATTTAAGCTTTTGATTGATTCAGGCAGTACTCATTCATTTATTTCCTTAAGATGCTTGCGTAAGCTAGTCTTAGAACAGAAATCAGGGACACCTATGCAAGTTGAATTGGCCAGTGGGAAGATTCTTTTCACTCACCACCATGAGACAGATCGTATTCAGTTTAATCTAGATGGGAATGTAATTGACTGCCAGTTCAGAGTCTTACTTTTGGGAGTTTTTGACGGAATCCTTGGAATGGATTGGCTCCACAAAAATCAAGCTGACATTCACTGTCACAATGGAACCATTTCCTTCCGTGACCTTCATGGGAACAAAGTTCAAGGAACTGGAATTTTTGGATCCCCAATTAGTAAAAGCTTCTAGGTTATTGAAAGGACTTAGAAAGAAGTAGCTCATTTATGTTGTCAAAATGAATCCGGTAGAGACACAAAGTTAAAGGCTAAAGAACCAGAATGGTTAAGTGAGTATGATGATTTATTCCCAGCAGAGCTAACTGAGATGCCTCCGATTCGGGAAGTAGATCATAAGATAGAATTGACCCCCGGAGCTCAGCCAGTAGCCGAGCGCACATACAAAATGCCAGTCCCTAAAGCCATTGAACTCAAGGAACAGCTTAGGCAGCTGTTAGAACAAGGGTTTGTAAGACCCAATGTTTCACCTTGGGGAGCGCCAGTTCTCTTTTAGAAAAAGAAGGATGGAACGTTAAGACTCTGTGTGGATTACAGAGGTCTCAATCAGCTGACAGTTAAGAATAAGTATCCTATCCCCAGAATTGATGAGCTTCTGGATAGGCTAAATGGAGCCCAGATCTTCACAAAGATAGATCTCAAATTAGGGTATTACCAGATCAGGATTAATGAGATCAAGATATCCCGAAGACAACCATCAATACTCGCTATGGGCACTATGAATTTATTGTCATGCCATTTGGATTGACAAATGTCCCAGCTACATTCAATCGCCTAATGCAAGACATTCTCAGAGAATACTTGGATGATTTTGTTCTTGTTTTCTTTGATGATATTCTGATTTACTTAAAGAATGCAGCTGACCATCATGAACCTCACGTTCGTAAAGTTGTTGAGATTCTAAGGAATCACCAACTCTTTGCAAAAAAGGGAAAATGCACTTTCTCTGTTGAGACCATGTTGAATACTTGGGCTTTCTGGTATCCAAAGATGGAATTTCTCGAGATTCCGCAAAAGTCCAAGCAGTCATAGATTGACCTGAACCAAAGACAATGAAAGAAGTCAGGGGACTCTTTGGATTAACTGGTTGGTATAAAATTTTTATACCTAAGTATGCTCTCATAGCTTCCCCCGTGACTAATCTTCTCAAGAAGAATACCCCATTTCAATGGTGTACCAGCTGTCAGAGCGCTTTTGATAAGCTGAAGACTGCCTTGGTAACCAATCCCGTTCTGAAGTTGCCAAATTTCTCTCTACCCTTTGAGGTAGTAATTGATCCCAGTGGTTTTGCCCTGGGAGGTGCGCTCATGTAGGAAGGTCATGTAGTGGCCTATGAATCTCAAAAACTCAGAACGCATGAGAGAAATTATGCTGTCCCATGACCTGGAGCTACTTTCAGTAGGCTATGCCCTGAAGTTGTGGAGACATTACCTACTGGGTCAAAGATTCACTTTGATGACAGATCATCAGAGCTTAAATTGGATCTTCACTCAGAAGGATCTCAACATACGCCAAAGAAGGTGGATGCAGATCCTGCAGGAATTTGATTTTGAAATCAAGTACCACCCAGGCAAAGAAAATCTGGTAGTAGATGCCCTCAAGTATCACCCAGGCAAAGAAAATGTGGTAGCAGATGCCCTCAGCAAAAAAGCCTCCTTGCTTGCAATCACAGTGGTGTCAAATCCATTGATTAATGAAGCAAGAGAGAAGATCATGCAGGATAGATTCTTTGGCCCTATTGCTACCCTACTTATGCAGGAAAGCAAATTTCCTAAGGAGTTGAACCGAGTTCAAGGGTACAGCCTGGATGAAGGAATTATGTATTATAATAGCAGGCTATGCATTCCCAATGATGAGGGAACTAAGGGGGGTCAAATTCTGAATGAAGCCCATGATAGCCTTATAGCAGGACATCTAGGTTTCATCAAGACCTACATGTCTGTAAAGAAAAGCTGCTTTTAGCCTGGACTAAAAAAGGATGTACTTAATCATGTACGTCAATGCCTGATATGTCAGAAAGTCAAAGCCGAGAGAGTAAAAATGCCTGGGAAGTTACATCCATTAGACATCCCCCGGATGAAGTGGGAATGTATCAGTATGGATTTTATTACTGGACCATCAGGCGAATTTTGGACTCAACTTTGGGCCTTTTTTTTCTAGAGGGAGAAAGGCTTTTGACCAATAGGAAGAGAGCCACCGTAACAAAACTTTTGATAATTAGACGTTTTTCATATATTCTTTATATGAATATATTGTTATTAAAGAAATATGAAATGCATTTGACCACACTTTATAATGTCATTTCTTTAATATATATGAAAAATAGAGTGTTGTCAGCTCATTTAATAAATCTCAGCTCATTTAATGAATGGTTTTCAATCTAAAAATTTCCCTTATTCAGCTCATTTAATAAAAGTGCTTTTTTCCTCTAAAAATTTGAAATGTTCTCTTCGAAGTTCCTACGTCATTTAATGAATGGATTTCCCTCTAAAAATTTTGCACGTTTTGGAGGTTATCTCTTCTGCCATCTCATCTTCTTCCATCTTCTTACATCTGCTTTTATTTTCTATTTGCTTCCATGGAAACCAGACGTCCTAGGCGTCCCTGCTCCTCTACTAGAGCTATTACAGTATACAACAGTTTTGATATGGATAATTAAAGTGGATTCCTACCACAATCTCTATTGGTAGTTGAATTATGTTGCAGACTAGGAAGCGAAAAAAACAAAGAATGAGTTCATCTCGACACTTACAAAGGCACAGTGTTCGACTTCAAACTCTCTGACACAGGTAGGAGCATTAAGGAAGTCCTTATACAACATGCCTACATGCACTTAGAACTGCGTCTGCAACATTTGCCTGATGGAATCCCACTCCATAGACCAAACTATAAGTAAATGTTTTTACATTATGTTTATGTAATGTGTTTCATTTCTATACTTATGCTTCTCTTGTATTTGTCTGTATAGATATATATCCTTCAAACTTGGTTGACTAGCAGCCTATAGATAGTATTGTGGGAATATTTGATGTTTTTCATGCATCTATTGGTGAGCAGCTATACAAAGAAACATCCAGCAGGTCTTTGGTAGAGAGAGGAGTTTTCTTTTATAATGAATTTTACACGGCACCTCATAGTGTTCGTTACAGGTTATGGATCTTTGAAAGCATTACCACTGCCTTCATTCGATAATCCAGAATGGCCCATACCAACAACAGAAACAAGTGAGTGCTTTAGATTAAAGATATACCAAGACGTGCAAACGTGTATAAGACCAAATGTAGCAAATCGTCAAGTGAAAATCATTGTCTTTATGCCATTGCATGTTTTTGTCGACTTCTTTTATGAGACGAGGAGGTCAAAAAAACATTGTCAATGTTTATCTGTAAATCAGAGAAATGTTTGGATTTCTTAAGTCAAAATTGGGATGTGAAAGAATTAAATGGGGTTACGAGCAAAATCCAAAGGAAATCTATTGTCTCTAAATATATGATTGGCTCCCAGAATTTTATTTTGGCCTTTCATTATATGAGATGGCATTATGTCAATGGAAAACTTGTAGCAATTGATCAGGACTTGGAGGATGACATTGAAAATCCATTGATGTTATTAGAGGTATGGTTTGAACATGAGCTCTTGATAGTACTCAATATAAGGTCAAAAATCTCACTGCGTCAAGTGAGAATAGACTTGGCAAATGAGGATGACCTACAAGTGCCTGATGATTATGTGTTCAAGTGCAACGGCCATAAGGTATGTTATTCAATCTAACCTCGAAAAAGTATTCATTCCAAAACTATGCCATAATCATTATTACTTATATACATTACTTTGATTTTTGGAAATAGGTACCAAGGAGAAAAGAAAGGACCATTTAATGTAAAGACATTACAAGGAAGCAAGTTTTCGTAGTGCAAACGACCATCACATAGAGATAAATGGAGATAAATGTATTTTTGACAGCATATAGTTACATCAATCATGACAACATTTTGTATTTCTTAGAGCAATATAAACTAAGACAAATATTCTACATTTTCTTATTAGATGTTTAAAACATTGATAGCATGTTCTCATTTTTTCCTACGAAGCATGCTATTGTGTGTGGGATGATTGTTGTTGTTGGGGCGGTGAGGCTTGTCATTGAGGGGGTGCTTGCTCTTCGGGATGCTCTTGGGTTGGTTGCTCTTCGGGATGCTCTTGGGGTAGTTACTCTTCCGGATGCTCTTGGGGTGGTTGCTCTTCTAGAACTGAAGCTTGCTGTCGTTGCAAGGTTGAAGCTTCCAAATTGATGTCTTCAGATTCATCCGATTTTGGAAGCTCGACAACAAACCTGTCGACTTATGTTCGAGGGTACTGCCATGGCGGTGGTCCTGGTCGCGGTCGTGGTGGAGGGGGCACAAATGCAACAACAGGGATATTAGGCGGCATGCTATGAATGTTGACAATAATATGCTCAATTTCCTCTTTCCTGAACAACCCTAAATCCACATCGGAGTATTCTGATAATCGTGGATTCTACAAAAATCCAAAAAAATAGACTTGTGCCATCAAAGAATGAGAAAAGAAAGTAACATATCATTAAAAAAAGGAGCATGCCTACATTTTCTGCGAGTAACGAGAGAACTAAATGTAGAAGCAACTTTGCATTGTAGCACACCCTCCAACCGCAACTATGGCCATCCCGTTGTTGCGCAACTATGGCCATCCCGTTGTTGCGGGACTCTGCATCTCACAGTCCTGTGTGTTCTAGTAGTGTGTCCTGGATTATGGCCTCGAGAGAAGTTATTAGCTTTCTAACCAATCTGCACGAAACAATACCGTTGTCAATACTGAAAGTTCTCTAACTACTTCTCTCTCTCTCTCTCTCTCTCTCTCTCTCTCTCTCTCTCTCTCTCCAACTCGTTATTATGATATATAAATACTGAATGTATGGACTTACTGTCTGACATCTCAAGGTTTTCGGGGCAAGGAAGTCCGGGACCAAGATTCCAGAGTAATTAGGGTCCTTTTCGTTAAGATCAGGGAAATCCTAGAGGTAGACTCTCTAACCAACCCTCAGTTTCAATGCAAAGTAATGCAAGATTTAGGTCTAAGAATTGAGAAAATCAAAGAGAGAAGTTCTCAAACCAACTGTCCACTTCCAAGGCAGTAATGCTGGAAGTGATAGAAGAAGAAACAGATGAAAGAGATTATCCTCCAACTGCTACTACGAGATGAGGGCATCTCGCATTTTTTAAGTGGGGTAGGATGTAAGATTCCTCCCTCCACATTTTGAGATGTAAAGGTGTAAGAACCGCCCCTTCAGTCTCTTGTAAATCATCCCCCCCTCAGAAATGGAAAAAGATCTTATTTTACCCTGTTTTGGCCTTGAGAGAAAATTGAGATATCTTTGGATATAAAAATTCCCCTAATATCTAAGATAAATTTCCCTGAAACAGAAGTTCAAAATCAAATTTCCAATGTGCATTAGGAATTAATTAAATATGTGTATAAGAGACCTTAGCCTAAGGGTCCACATTTTTTGAAATTTATGGATTAAGGTCCAAATAAGGTTACAAAGGGCCAATTGGATTAATCCAAGTGTTGGAATGACAAAAATGAAAAGAATAAAAGAAAATACCCCAACAATAAGTAAATGCTCACATAAGATGAAGAGTTGACTGAGTACTAGGTTTATTAGTTAAAAATTAGGATATTTTAAGTAAAATGATGAATTTTTGACACCTCAGTAGTAATAAGGAGGGAGAGCCCCATCAAGTAGGTGCCTTTTTTATCATCATTGCTTGACATTTTTAATTCAAAAAAATCAAGATATTTCATCTCTCCTCTCTCCTGGTGCAAACTGGATAAAAAAGGGAGCCAAACTGATCCAAAACTTGTCCAAATTGGGTCAAACTGAAGTTGGAAGCCTCTAGAACCCAGTTGGACTTGGTTAGTGGCATCCCTCACCTATAAATAGACCCTCATTCCTTTGTGTTTTCATCTTTGTGAATTTACATGCCATTATTATCTTCATTTTAGTGTAATTTCTATTATCCCTCTATTTGCCTCCTTCTCTTGGGAGCTGTGGAGCTTCTCTATTCTCCATCCTCTCTTGGAGATTACCCTCCCCCTCTTGGTGGCCAAGGACTTGCTTGAGGGCTTCACTTCTATCCAAATAATCAAGCCAAAATAAAGGGTAAGCTCTAATTTAATGGTTTTTTCTATTCCTCTTAATGATTTTCTTCTTCTCAACCCCTCTAAAGCTTGAGAAGCTTTCAATGGAATGGTTTTCTCTTAAAATCAAGTTTTCCAATGATTCATAATGTTTAATTAGATTAATGCTAGTCTTTATGCTGCTTAATTATAACGTTTCCTTTAAGAAAATCTCTCTTTTGGAAAGATTAATCATCTTTATGATTAGATCCTTGTTAGAAGGATGATTCTCAATGATAATCTCTTTATTTTAATCAAAACTCTAGCTTGATAAGCTAGGGAAAGAGATTAGATATTTTCATGATTTTTAATTTAGTAAAAAATGATGGTTAATTCGTTTTAGCTTGATTGTGAGTAAGAAAAATCATATTAACTCATTCTAAATTGAAAGAGGGTTATGCCAATATTTTTAGAAATGAGGAATGATTATTTATTCATAATTATGCTTATAATTATGATTATAATTATGTTATGTATGCATAATTTAATTTTAGTCTAAAAGAAGAGTTCCTATCATATTTTCATTACAAGTATTCATTTTAAAATAGAAAATTGAACATTCTCAGTAATTACAGTGAAGCTATGGTAAAATTTTCGAGAAAAAAGATAAATCTTATTTTTATGCATAATTTTAATAAAGCAAAAAAAGGAATTCCTATCATATTCTAGGCATAGATATTTTCATGCTAAAAGAGGAGTTTTGAGAATTATTCAATAGTCAGAAAAATAAAGAAGGTTATGCACAAATTTTATAGAATCATTCAATTTATGAGAATTATGGAAATCATTCATTTAGATAAATGGATTAGTGTTTATACTAAAAGAAAAAATATGGGTATAATTGATTTTGTAAATCCCATGAGTCTTTTATTCAAAAAGAAGAATATTGAGCGTATTTTATTTTGAGAAATTTGAGAAAGAATGCGAAAATATTGAATCGATATAGGAACGATGTGAATGAATGTAGGAATGATGAGAACGGATGTGAATGAATGTAGGAATGATGAGAATGGATGTGAATGAATGTAGGGATGATGAGAATGGATGTGAATGGATGTGAATGAATGTAGGAATGGATGTGAATGAATGTAGGAATGATGATAATGGATATGAACGGATGTAGGAATGATGAGAATGGATGTGAATGGATGTGAATGAATGTAGGAATGATGAGAATGGATGTGAATGAATGTAGGAATGAGGAGAATGGATGAGAATGGATGTGAATGAATGTAGGAATGATGAGAATGGATGTGAACGGATTTGAATGAATGTAGGAATGTTGAGAACGGATTTGAATGAATGTAGGAATGATGAGAATGGATGTAAGAATGATGTGAATGGATGAGAGTGGATGTAAGAATGATGTGAATGGAAAAGAATCGATGGATGTACCTCTGTGAGACGAGGAAAAAAGCATTGGTCTCTATATGATCCAAGTGCAAGTTCCTCCCTTGATCCGGCCATGTGATCCGCGAGTCCGGTCGAAATGAATAAGGGAAGTTAAGGCCCTGGACTACATTCGAATAATTCTCCTGGAGGAATCGCCTATGCTTTTTGGATGAGGGAAGTTTTTTTTTTGGGTTTGGTTTTGGAAAAACCAAGGGATTAGTCAGTTGTCCGGACATTCGTGGGGGACGAGGCCCCGAGTGGGAAACTCTGCCTTCTTGCGTGCAAGGTTGCTACTTCCACTGCTAGCTCCCCGATTCCAGTGCGCGGAGGGGGCAGGGGTCTCACAAAGCTGATGCCCATGTAACCACACACCCTACCAATGGTGAAGTGTGCATCACCTTCTTGATTACATAATAGTAGGATTTAAAGAAACGAGTGAATGTTAGCCAAAGTGACCACAAGATGAGCATGATGGAGCCTATGGAGGATAGGAGTGTACCTTAATTGAAGTTTCACTTTAAAAAACTGACTCGGTGTGGGTTTTAATGACATTTGTGATCTCATTCTAGCCTAGCTGGGGTGGAAGGTAACATTTTGGCACTAATTCTGGGAAATGGCTTGATGTGTTTCCTCTTTTGCATGCTTTCTTAGCACATTTGTTGATGTGTGGCCTTAGCACAAAAAATCCCTTCCACAACACTTAAGTACCCTCATTGTCAAAACGTCAAGAACAAATGAGGAACAAACAAGGGCAAGTTGTCACGTGTCACACATGTAATCACACAAAATACCAATGGTGAAGTGTGCATCACCATCTTCATTACATAATAGTAGGATTTAGAGAAGTAAGTGGAGGCAAACCAAAACGTCAAAGCACAAATGAGGAACAAACAAGGGCAAGTTGTCATGTGTCACACATGTAATCACACAAAATACCAATGGTGAAGTGTGCATCACCATCTTCATTACATAATAGTAGGATTTAGAGAAGCAAGTGGAGGCAAACCAAAAAAATGATCAAGCACTTTGGCAAAACTGATCCACACCAAAAAACAAAGCTATATATGAGTTGCTTAAAAAATAAAAATTAAAAACAACAAAGGGCACGCAAATTTACTTATGCACCTCATAGTATCATTATGCGTACAATGCATACAATTATTCCTCACGTTTAACTTCCTCTAGTCTTAGCTCCTCTCAACATTAATGACACTCTCAACAGATACATCTTGCCTATGCTCTTTGAATACATCCTATACTCTCAAAGGGCAAACGAACGTATGCATGCACCTCATAGTATTGCACCTACAATTATTATTCATAACCTCTAGTCTTGGATCCTCCCAACATTGATGCTAGTAACATGGGGGCTTTTGGGTTACATGTCTTTGAAAAGATGTAGGGGAGAAGAAAATTGGGTTCTACAACCTGCATAACTTTTGCCATATAAGCATAGTGATGTGCCACATAACCATCATAACTCAACCTCTGCACAGGGTTTTTGATTCTTCCAGATCTTTGTAACTTTGCATTCATGGCTTCCATAGCCTTCTTCACACCAGGTGCTGGAATCCCAAGCTCCTCATCAAAAGGCTCATCTCTGAGCCACTAGACTCTCCATCAACAAGAGAATACCCTGCAAAAATATCAGGCATACCAAGGGGCTCAATCACTTTCTCTTTGACTTTATGTGATGTCTACATTTCCAGGACTGGTATTATGAGGCAGCTTGTCACTACATGGTCTATCAATAGAACCGCTAGATAAGGACTCTCCTGGTCCACTCAATGATTATGATTGCTGACTTGCATTCTGTGCAACCACATTTCCACTTACATCAGCCCCAACAACATATTTTTCAGCAACATACCAGCTACTCATCTCATCAAATACAACATCCTTGCTTACCCTTAATTCATGTGTAGCAGGATTATAGCATCTATATCCCTTTTGCTCAAGGGAATACCCAATAAACACACATTTTTTACCTTTGGATCTAGTTTAGTACACAACTCATCTGGCACATGCACATATGCAATACATCCAAAAACTTTCAACAAGTGAGACAAGGTCGTGGATGTGGCCAAGGTGGTGGATGTGGCCAAGATGGTGGCCGAACAGGTAATCAGACTTATAGTCAACACTAGCAACAGTCCCAAGATTTGCAACAACAACACACAGGTGGAAGAGGCCAGTTTAGAGGCAGCGGGAGTCAAAGAGGTCGTGGTAGCAACATAATGATACACGAGGGTGTGTTTACTGTGGTAAGCTTGGACATGTGTGCAGGCAGATTGCTATAAGAAACAGAGTGACATGTGAAATGGAAAAGTACAGCAAAACAACTATACGTCCTCTAGCAGAAATAATGAGGATAATGAGAGGTTGTTTATTATGCAACATGTGGATAATGCTGTGTCTGGAAATGATATAGCAGCATGTAAGGATGATATATGGTATGTTGATTCAAGTGCTTCAAACCACATGACAAGTCATGGTGAGTGGTTCAAGGAAATGAAGAGTCTTGAAAGACTAGGTTTTGTTGAAGCAAGGGATGACTCTGCTCATCTGATTGCCCATGTTGGAGATGTGCCCATTATCTATGCCATTATCTATGCAGGATGGTAAGGTGAAGTACCTTGTAGATGTACTTCATGTTCCGAAACATTACAAAGAATCTGGTTTCTATTGGCCAAATGATTGAGCAGGGTTTGCAGGTCCAGTTTGACCTTGATGGCTATTATGTAGAAGACTTTAAACATAAGTGCAGGTTAGTTGCAAAAGGCAACAGAGTGGGCAGAATGTTTGAATGTAAATATGCCTGAAGTGAGTGCTACAATGTTTGCAAATGGTTCAGGAGTTGTTGCAGATATAAACATTTGGCATAAGAGACTTGGGCATGTAAATGTGCAAAGAATGTAGTCTATGTAGACTAAAGAAATTGAGACAGGGCTGCCTAAGTTTAAAGTTGAAGGTATGCAGAAAGTATGTGAAGCATGTCAATTTGGAAAGAAAACAAAGCATGTATTTCCACATGACAGAAATGTGAGCAGGAATGTACTAGATGTTGTACATTCATATGTATGGGGTCCTACGAAGACTATGTCTATGGGTGGATACAAGTACTACGTAACATTCATTGATGACAACACGAGGAAAGTGTGGGTGTATTTCATGAAGGAGAAGAGTGAAGTTTTCACTCATTTTCAAAATTTCAAAGTGATGGACAGGAAAGCATGTGAAGTGCCTAAGGTTAGATGGAGGGGAAGAACACTTCTCCAATGAGTTCTCTGAATTCTTGCGAAAGAATGGCATTCAGAGACAATTTACATGTAGATACACTCCGCATCAAAATGGAGTTGCTGAGCAAAAAAACAGGCACATTTCAGAGATAGCACTAGCATTGATGGCAGATAAGAATATGCTGCATAGCTATTGGGCTGAGGCTGTCTACAACAATAGTTTATATCATGAACATGACTCCTACTGCCATACATGATGATGTAACGCCAGAGGAGAAGTTTACTGGCAAGCCTCGTCCTCTACCTGCACTTGTGTAGAAGGCCTGCTACTTTGAATTGTTTTTGTTTTGTGAAGACTGTTGATCTTCATCCAAATTCTTCTCTTCAATGATCAGCATTGACACCAAATCTGTGAAGTTGGGGATGTTCTCTTGAGTTTGAATAGACGTCTTGAACGCCTTGTATTATGGTCCGAGACCACGTAGACCATTAGGGGGCATTTGAGCATAAAAAGGGCCCTATAAGAATCCCTAATTTTAAGGAAGTAAGACTAATTTTGTTATGGCATAAGGAGGCACAGCTCATAAAGAAGCGTACTTTCTTACTAAAAGTAGGGGATCTCTCTAGGCTCCCCCTCTAGGCTCTAGTTTCCCTCTCTAGGATTTTCGTATCTTTTTCTCTTTCCACATCATTAATCTCATCCATTAGTGGGGCCTGAAAATAGGAAAATCCATTTACTTTCAATTCTACCCTTTCAATCTTATTTACTGCACATTAATGCCGTATTTGAAATTCCCACCAAATTCCACATCAACCTCAAAAATCGTTTTCATTCATTCTCCCAACTTTCCACGCCTGCAATACAATTCTCTCTCTTTCTCCCATTCCTGTAGTATCTGAGCCATCTGTTTAAGTCTCTCCCAAGCTCTCCTTTTCCATGTGAAGATATTTTCTCTCTCTCTCTAGAGCTTTCATCTTAGAGTTACTATTTCATCCATACATATTCATAGACCCCCAATTCTTGTTGTAATGGCACCTAGAGAAGTAACAAACACCTCAGATAATCCATCATGACGAGTGAGGAAGGTAGACTTGCATGTTTGCATATTGAATGAATATGCACCTATAAAAAAAGAACGTCTTAATGCACGGTGTCGTGCCATGGCACGTCTATGATGTGAAACCGTGCATGTGAGGCCATCAAATACACATCCAGATGCATGGGTTAAGTGCCATGACGAGTCATTATATGATGCCATGTACATATGTTCATATTGTAAATGAGGTTCAATAAGACGAGCTGAGGCTGAGCCAGATCTAGGAGTTTTGTATATGAGTATGGAGGATGATGTTTTTGCTGTAACTCAGAGCTCATGGGCAAGTTAGAAGCATCCAGTTATATATGATGGCATGAGGGCATACCAATGCACAAAGGAATGCATTTATGAAGGCATGGAGAAATACTTGAATGAGCAATTGGAGATTCTATAAATCACATGGGCCGATATGATGATTTATAAACTATGAAGGTGTCAAGAGAAATGGAGATTTAATGAACATCACAGTGCCGAAGAGTTCATTGAATGTGGGGGAAATGTGGAGATAGAAAACTGCACCTGGACTTCATGGATCATCATGTAGAGGTACATGTATCTTATGTATATCTAATGTGGAGATAGAAAACATGGGGCTTGTAAGCATGTTTTCATAGGTGTGAGAATGCTTTGGGAATCTTGTGTTTGTGCCAAAGCAGAGAATTCAAAGTGGGACTAGCGCTAAGGTTATGCCTTGCAACCTTAATGCTAAGGTTAGAAACAAAGCATACGTGACCAGCAACATACGTGGAAAAAGAAAATACATTTCTTTTATTTGGGAGTTTTCTAGATAGCATGGAGGAAAATGCGAGCGCAGCCATTTTCATTGGAAACTCCCGCATGTATAGCTGAAAAAGATGGTAAGGGGCGCGAGTTCTCCGCGGGAAAAAGGAGAAAAGAGCCGGAGGCAGACGGCGGCGAACCAGTGTGGAGAAAAAAATCTGCAGAGATAGGGGAACAGCGTCCATTCGACCAGTACGTTTGGTTTCAAGTAGTCAGCGACTGTGTGAAGCGTGTTGGGGCTTGAAATAGAGAGCAAATTGGCTACTACCAATTGATATGCTTTTAACAAATTCAGAAAAACCAGTTTAGCGCCGGCTGTGCGCTGTCTGCAGCAAAAAGATTGAGTGGGAAATAGCAAAAATCCGGGAAAAATTCACAATAATGCTTTCAGATAAGTCGTGTTTTTCTTTAGTTTATTTATTTGATTACCTTTCAAACCTTAGAGGTTTTGTAAAATCATAAGACCTTTCGAACTTTTGAGGTTTTGTAAATCATGAATGCCCGGATACGATGAGTTGTGATATTAAGGCACTGGATATCTGAATTGTTTCTACCCTAATAGAACCAGAGTGCAAGCTTCGAAATTTCTTAAAACCATAAGAACATGTTATAGATATGCCATATATTGTCTTGTACTTGTGAGTTGTTGAAATTTATAAACAGGATTTCAGGTGATAAAGAACATTATGAGATGTTGGGAATGGTGACAGTGGATGTATGGAATGAAAGGGGTCACATGTATGTTGGAAATACTTAAAAATTATGTTATGCCTACATGTGATTAGCTGGAAAGTTTTGGAAAAAGAAGCCAGTGAATCTATGCTTGGAAAGGAATAAGCAATTGAAACACGAATTCAAGGATGGATTTGTCCTATGCTTTTTGGGAAATTTTGAATGTGAGTTTCCTTGTTAGGTTCGGCACCAACTCTCACAGCTAGAAGTCTCGTACTTTCCTGGCTACTCCGCACACTTCCCGACACTTTTTGGTGAACCCGACGTGAAACTGCTGGGGTGAGAGTGTGGTGAAATATACAGGGAAGCTATGGCTGAGAATTCTGAGGGTCAGGGGGTTCATTTTGACCCCGGAGTTATGCAGATGTTTCAAATGTTTACCATGTACATGCAACAGCAACAAGCTGCTGAGAGGGGACAAATTTCCACGACCAAAGCCTTACAATCAATTGTGAAAAAGGTGGATCAATTTGATGGGAAGGACATTACAAAGTATCTGCGCAATTATATAAAGGAGATGGAGCTAAACAGGGTGACTGAGGAGGATATGGTTCGAAGTTTCGAGCTGGTATGTGTTCCTGAGATAAGAGAGCGCATAAGAGGATTGCAGACAGCACATGGTGGCAGAAATTGGGAGGAGTTCAAGCTTGCTTTAAAGGATGAATATTTCATGGAGGATTCTGAGCGAGTGACCAAACGAACTTTCTTGGAATGGGTCACAAAATCTAAAATGGGAATTTCTGCCACAGAATTGCTAAGAGAGTTTGAGAAGCGTTATGCCCAGTTGTCAAGGATAGAGCGTGCAACTTTGGACAGAGAAAAGATAGAGCTCTTCTTGCAAGCAGCTGGGAAAGATCTCCAGGAGAAATTGGAAATCCTCCTTGAGGATAAGGATACAGAGCAGGGATTAAAGAGTGATTGGAATGATGTTGAGGATGCAGTCACTATGTTAGCAAAGCGGCAGCGGAGGAGGGATAAAATGGTGATGGGCTCTGCAACCCCCATAACTGCTGTCACCCCTGAGAATCTATCCAAACCAGCTGCTACAATTCCAAAGATAGATGGGCCGATGGATGAGCTTATCAAGGGTATGCGTGACTTAAAATTGAAGATGTCCAGGATTGAAGAAAAAGGTCTACCATTGGGACAGGCTTCTATGCAAAGGCCTCAAAGCAAAGAAGGGTTTACATATAGATGCATATGGTGTGATGACCCAGAGCATGCAAAGAAGGATTGTACCAGCTATAAAGAAGCTCTTAAAAATCAACTTGTGTTTTTCAAAGATGGGAAAATCCATCTTACAGAGACTGGTCTTCCATTGAGTACAAACTTTGGGAAAGGAGGGATGAAAAAGCTGGTAGAGGATATGGCTGCTAGTCATGCCATTTCTATGGTTGAGGCAGCAACCTATGGATTAAAGGTTGGTCAATTAAAGCAGGGATTTGAGAATGATGAGGATTATGAGAATGAGAATTTTTGGCCATCAACAATGGAATTAATTGCGTCAAAGAAAGTGTCAAAGCAAGCTTTGCATGAGGCAGGTGATTGTATACGTCTTGAGACTGGCTGGGAGGAGCCTGTGGATTCTTTATCCATTCATGCCTATATTGCCAAATGCCAAAATAATGAGGCACAGGTAGAGGAGAAACGTAAAAGGGAAAATGAGGAAGGAGGGCCATCAAAAAGAGTCACACGTGGAAGTGAAAAGAAGGATCCTGGGCCATCACATATGCCTCCACAGCATAGCAGACCTCCACATGATGTTTCAATGGAAGAAGTGCCAGCAAAAATGAAGGAGAAGGGTAAAGGGAAAAGTCCACTCTACAAGCTTCAATCTGATATTGAAGTTGCAACAGATCTCAAAAAGGTGCTTGAAGAGAGAATTCTAAACAGCAGGGTGGAATTCACACTAGGGGAAGTCTTGGGGATTGCAAAGAAAGAATTTCATGATGAGATAATTGATATTATACGAAGAAAAAGGCAGTCCATAATTGAATCTATTCCATCACAAGGGGAGGCAAGCACTTCCAAGACTCATGGTGTACAGGTACAGAAAAAGGAAGAGAGAGAAAATGTGGTGGAATGTAATCACTCTGCTGATGGGGCACGACAAGTGCGCTTTGTGGAAGAGGATGATGAAAAAGAAGTTCTTACAAAGAGTCATTACTCCAGGAGTCATTGGGCAAGAGCAACCACTGAAACCCTTGTCAAGATAGGTGATTTGGAAGAGCCGTATGTCGCTCTAATTGATCATGGGTCTGAAATAAATCTTATGGCTAAAAATCTCTACAACAAATGTAAGTGGCCAATGGATGTGGATCATGGGTGGATGATTAAAGCAGCTAATAATTCATCTGGAGAGCTTTATGCAGCATGTCCAAATGTAAGGGTAACTATAGGGGATGTGAAGGATGATCAGAATTTCTTTGTTCAGGAGATGTCATCGTATCCCCTTATCCTTGGGCAACCCTACATTACAGCTGTAAGGATGGAAACAAAGGTTTTGGATGATGGTTCAGCATATGCAAGAATAAGGAGTAAAGATGGCAAAAAAGCTGTTCAGTTTTTGACAGTTTGCATTAATCATGAAAGGAATCGTGAATCTCTTCGGGCACAGTCACTCCCAAAGATAAACAGAGAGTTCATGAATTACAGGGAGATGAGGGATTTTGGCCAGGTGCCATTGTAAAGCGGGATTCCAATGGTACAAGGGGAAATGAGTTCTCGCAGGACTCAATCAATGTAAATAGTTTTTCAGCAAATTTTCAGGGATTCTCCAGCTATGGATCACTGGTTTTTGTAAAAAGCAAGGATTTGAAGCGTGGCATGCAAAAACATATACAAAATGAACAAAAAAGTTTTGAGCAGTGTGGTCTTTTGGGAAAGAATGAGTTTATTTCAGGGGTGCTTGATGAGGTGTCATTTATAGATACTATGGATGTGCTTTTTGATATGGGAAGAGCATGCTTACAGGGTGGAAATGAAATGATAAAGGTGTCATCTGTGGAGATGTATGATATAATCCAGGAATTTGAGGGGGTGGAATGTAAAAACATGAATTGTGAGATGGATGCTCATGTTGATACAAAGTACAAAACGGTTGCAAAGAAGGTGAAACCAGTTGCCTTGCCCTTGCCACCGGGAAGCAAGGAGAAGATAGATGAAGCTTCTATGCAGCCAAATCTTAGAGATCCGAAGAAAATTGGGCATAAATTTACTCAAGAAACTCTAAAAGAGCTGAAGATTGGTGAGAAGGATTTTCTGTTGCCAGTTGAAAGGGAATGCTTTGAGGAGATGCTTGTAAAACATGGGAAAGCTTTTGCCTTTCAGCCGCATGAGATAGGCTGTGTTGATCCAAGTGTAACAGCACCAATGGTGATCTTTACTGTTCCACATGTGCCCTAGAACCTGCGGCCAATTCCAGTACCAAAGGCTCTCTTGCCAAAGTTGATGGAATTACTAAAGGAAAAGATCAGGATGGGAATCTTGGAGCCTTCATGTGCCCCATATTCCAACAGATGGTTTACTGTACCAAAGAAAAATGGGACATTGCGCTTTATTCAAGACATGCAACCTGTAAACAAAGTCACAATCAGGAATGTGGGAGCAGGTCCAATTGTGGATGAGTTTGCAGAAGCATTTGCAGGGAAAGCTATATACTCTATGGGTGATCTGTATTCGGGATATGATCAGTTCCAGCTGGATATGCAAAGCAGGGACTTGACCACAATGAGAACTCCTTTGGGATTAGTAAGGATGTGTACCTTACCACAGGGAGCCACTAACTCAGTGGCACATATGATGAATGGAATGAATAAAGTCTTACGGGACTTCATACCACAAAAAACTATGCCATTTTTGGATGATGTGCCAATAAAGGGCTGTGATGAGAAAGACAAAGATGGGGATTTGGATTCAAAGGGGTGCCGCAAGTTTGTGGCAAATCATATAAAGGATTGTGACATGATTCTATCCAGGCTTGAAGAGGTGAATCTTACTTTATCTGGGCAGAAATCAGTGTTTGGAGTTGGTGAAGTGCTAATAGTGGGACATCTTTGTAGTACTAGTGGACGCCGACCTTGTCCAGCCAAAATAGATGCAATACAAAGAATGAAAGAGACATGCATTAATGTTACAGAGCTGAGGAGATTTCTTGGAGCATGTGTCTTTTATGTTATTTGGATCCCACATTATGCACATGTAGCAGATCCTCTTTATCAACTTTTGAGGAAAAATCAAAAATTTCTGTGGAGTGCAGTACATATTAAAGCTATGCGGAAGCTGAAATATTTGCTCCAATCATCACCCACATTGAGAAAGGCAGATTATGAGTGTGGCAGGCCTGTGATTGTTACAGTTGATACTAGTCCTACTGGGATAGGATGGGCAGTAGGGCAAGATGATGAGGATGATCATAGGTATGTAATTAGATTTGGAGCAAAAGTATTAAGCTTTCGGCAACGAAAGTATCCACAGATCAAGAGAGAATTATGGGGGATAGTCACTGCTCTAAAATGTGAAAAAGAATATCTTATTGGGGCATCTGTACTTGTGGAGACTGATTGCTTGCCACTTCTTGGAATGATAGCAAGTTGTACCACTCCAGATATTGCTATGCTTAGGTGGATTGCTTATATCAAGTCACTAAATCCTGAGTTTGAGCATATTGCAGGAAAAGATAATCCAGTTGCAGATATGCTATCAAGAGCCAGGTATGAAGATGAGAAAGAGATGATTAGTGACATTGATGATGTGGGTACAAAGTTCTATACTACAGCTTATGCAAAAGGGGATCATATTTGCCTATCAAATGCACTTGAGTCTTTTATTGAGGAAATATATGAAGGAGATTGGTTGCTTATTGGTCAATATTTGAGTACTCTGGCAAGGCAAGAAAATTGGTCTGACTCAGAATTTAAGAGGATCCGCAGAAAAGCATATGGTTACTTTCTAAAGGATGGGTATCTCTGGAAGCATCCTAAGCAGAGGAATGCTATGCCACAGAGAGTCATATGTGATAAAGAGACTCAAGGAAAGCTTGTGAAAGAATTCCATGAGAGTCTCTGGGCTGGACATAGAAGCGTATGGGCCACCTTTACCAAAATAAAGGAAAAATATTGGTGGAGAGGAATGTACAAGGATATTTCCCAATATGTGGAAACATGCATAGTATGCCAAATGTACTCAAATGTGCGGCATCGTGATGGCTTGCAACCAACCTACCCACTTGCCATGCACTACAAATGGGTAGTGGATCTAGTTACAATGCCTTTGGGAATTTGGCAGATGCGGTATATAGCACTTGCAAGAGAAGATTTGACAAATCAGGTAGAAGGGCGTGCTCTTAGAACAAAGAGTACGGAAACAGTATGCAAATTTCTCTTGGAAGATGTGATCTGCCGATATGGTTGTGTTGGGAAAATAACAGCTGATAGGGGTGAGCTAGATGTTGAAGAAGCAAGGGAATTCTTCTCTAGAATTGGTATCAAACTGTCTCTAACATGTGCTTACAATCCTGAGGGCAATGGGAAAAGTGAGCGAGGACATCCTCCAATCATTAAAGCTTTGGCTAAGGCATGCAGAGAAAGGATGAGAGAGTGGCCAAAGCTGCTACCATATGCCTTGTGGGCTGACCGTACAACTCATAGCTCAGTGACAGGATACATGCCTGCAGAATTAATGTATGGTCAGAAGCCAGTGATGCCAGTTGAAGAAGTAATTCTAACTTGGAATGTATTGCCCTGGGTGGAAGGATTGAGCAGAGATGACCTCCTTGCATTGCGAATAAGACAGTTGGAGAGGAGGCCTGAAGATGTAGAGCTTGCTAAAGCTCGCTTGAAAGATGCAAGGCTGAAAAATAAAGAAAGATTTGATAGTAGACACAGACTCCGGCCAAAACCTATTGAAGAAGGTGATTGGGTTCTAATGTATGATAGTAGCCTTGACAACCAATTCACTGTTCAAAGAAAATTTGCAAAAAGATGGTTTGGCCCTTACATTGTCAAGCATGTGCATGGAAATGCCACGTATACTCTGTGTGAGCTTGATGGAACAGAAGTAAAGAATCTTGTGGCTGGCAAAAGAATCAAGATATTTAAAAGAAGGCATGATGGTGATCCTTTTGATTCACAAGAGATTCAGGATGAGAAGCTTGACAGTGGTAGTATGGATATGATTGAAGAGGAAGAGGATAATCTTCCTGGAACTGCAAAAGATGAAGACGACATCCAGTTATATGTGGACCTTGATGATGATTTGGCACATACCAGAGGATGTGCAGGTTTAGAGGGGGTGGATGTCGTGCCATGGCACGTCTATGATGTGAAACCGTGCATGTGAGGCCATCAAATACACATCCAGATGCATGGGTTAAGTGCCATGACGAGTCATTATATGATGCCATGTACATATGTTCATATTGTAAATGAGGTTCAATAAGACGAGCTGAGGCTGAGCCAGATCTAGGAGTTTTGTATATGAGTATGGAGGATGATGTTTTTGCTGTAACTCAGAGCTCATGGGCAAGTTAGAAGCATCCAGTTATATATGATGGCATGAGGGCATACCAATGCACAAAGGAATGCATTTATGAAGGCATGGAGAAATACTTGAATGAGCAATTGGAGATTCTATAAATCACATGGGCCGATATGATGATTTATAAACTATGAAGGTGTCAAGAGAAATGGAGATTTAATGAACATCACAGTGCCGAAGAGTTCATTGAATGTGGGGGAAATGTGGAGATAGAAAACTGCACCTGGACTTCATGGATCATCATGTAGAGGTACATGTATCTTATGTATATCTAATGTGGAGATAGAAAACATGGGGCTTGTAAGCATGTTTTCATAGGTGTGAGAATGCTTTGGGAATCTTGTGTTTGTGCCAAAGCAGAGAATTCAAAGTGGGACTAGCGCTAAGGTTATGCCTTGCAACCTTAATGCTAAGGTTAGAAACAAAGCATACGTGACCAGCAACATACGTGGAAAAAGAAAATACATTTCTTTTATTTGGGAGTTTTCTAGATAGCATGGAGGAAAATGCGAGCGCAGCCATTTTCATTGGAAACTCCCGCATGTATAGCTGAAAAAGATGGTAAGGGGCGCGAGTTCTCCGCGGGAAAAAGGAGAAAAGAGCCGGAGGCAGACGGCGGCGAACCAGTGTGGAGAAAAAAATCTGCAGAGATAGGGGAACAGCGTCCATTCGACCAGTACGTTTGGTTTCAAGTAGTCAGCGACTGTGTGAAGCGTGTTGGGGCTTGAAATAGAGAGCAAATTGGCTACTACCAATTGATATGCTTTTAACAAATTCAGAAAAACCAGTTTAGCGCCGGCTGTGCGCTGTCTGCAGCAAAAAGATTGAGTGGGAAATAGCAAAAATCCGGGAAAAATTCACAATAATGCTTTCAGATAAGTCGTGTTTTTCTTTAGTTTATTTATTTGATTACCTTTCAAACCTTAGAGGTTTTGTAAAATCATAAGACCTTTCGAACTTTTGAGGTTTTGTAAATCATGAATGCCCGGATACGATGAGTTGTGATATTAAGGCACTGGATATCTGAATTGTTTCTACCCTAATAGAACCAGAGTGCAAGCTTCGAAATTTCTTAAAACCATAAGAACATGTTATAGATATGCCATATATTGTCTTGTACTTGTGAGTTGTTGAAATTTATAAACAGGATTTCAGGTGATAAAGAACATTATGAGATGTTGGGAATGGTGACAGTGGATGTATGGAATGAAAGGGGTCACATGTATGTTGGAAATACTTAAAAATTATGTTATGCCTACATGTGATTAGCTGGAAAGTTTTGGAAAAAGAAGCCAGTGAATCTATGCTTGGAAAGGAATAAGCAATTGAAACACGAATTCAAGGATGGATTTGTCCTATGCTTTTTGGGAAATTTTGAATGTGAGTTTCCTTGTTAGGTTCGGCACCAACTCTCACAGCTAGAAGTCTCGTACTTTCCTGGCTACTCCGCACACTTCCCGACAACGGGACAAGCAAGAAAGAAGACAACAGGGTCAGAGTAATGTGCATTGTATCTTGTTCTCCCTTCGATGGCAGTACCTATTGTGATGTTTTAGATATATGTATGACAAAGTCAGATACTAAGCAAGCTTAAGTTATTTCATTTACCTTTTTGTTGTTCAGAATAAATGAGAAGCTTCCTGAAACATTGCCTACTGTCTCCATGAGCACATCATGATGTAATTGTGTAAGCGTGCAGCACTATCTAATCGAATAACACCTAACAACAATCCATATTCGTAAACCTTAATATCAACCAATTCATTTTCATCACCAAAAGATTTTAGGTCTTGATCCATTGGGACCAACTGATTTTGAATAAGCCTGCTGCGTTTGTAGTAAAAAGAGAATATGAAATTATGAGTCGCAATCATATATTTGATTGTAATTGAGTTTGGTACCACTTCACAATAGACTTTATTGTAGGTTTTTATGTCCCAACCATCATCCAGAAAGTCAAAATTATCTACAGTAGAATTGGCTTTGTAGCTGAGCATTGTTCTACAGACCTTCACATCATATTGTCCGAACTCGCTTATTGCACCGTGGAAGGGAAAATGGAAATTTTGTGTGATTTTTATCTCTACTGCACGCTTCTGAAAGTCACCTCCCATGGTCCGATAAGGAAGTTTGTTCTCTGTCTGAACATGCTTATCGCACTGTGGATGGGAATTTTTTTTGTGATTTCTATCTTTATTGCAATGCACCCTTTTGATCAATAATGATTTCAGTATCGTTGATGATGGCTTGTACAAAATAGATAGTCAAAAAAGTTCCTTTAGTTCCCCCGGTCGAACCCACAGGAAAGATCATGACAGTTGTTGTCAGCAGCAGTAGGGTCAGGTATAGGTTTGATAAAATTATTACTCCCTTGCCATTTAGAGATAGAAAGGCAGCTGAGATCCTAGCTATTCCTCCTTCTTTGAAATGGAAAAAGAAAGATGACGTTAAGGTTGAAGAAGTCACGTCCCCAAGTCCATTACGGAGGACTCGGAGGTTGGTAAGATAGAAAGACTTGAAGGGTGAGAAAAGAGAACAAAATGTTGATGTAAGAGAGTCTGAAGTGGATGAGAGTTTATCCAACCTTTTACAGTTAGAGAAAGAGAATGATGAGAGGCTTGCAAAAGTACTTGGGCAACTCATTTGTAATGTATCCTTCATAATGGAAGATGATTACTTGCAGATCGCTCCCTCAGATATTTATATGCTCATGGACAAGCAAAGGGAGATTAATGACAGTGTCATCTTTATATGTTTAAGGTCTGTATTTCTTTCATCCATATAAGGCTCTGTATTTTCTAAAGCTTTGTATGTATTATCCTTTTTTCTAAAGCTTTTCTTCAATTTTAGGGCACTTTTGAAATCCCTTCTGCCAAACCAGGCAAAGGAGATATTCATTTGTGATCCCCTTATGTCATTAGTCCTTTCGGACCCCAGGAGGACCACCTAAGATATTATTCCATATTTCAAAGGACTGAATCCAAGGGCGTGCTGCTTTGCGGTTCTGCCATAGAGAAGTAAGCACCCACTTTATTTATTTTATGTTTTATCATTGTTGTTAATATAATCTCATGTATTTATTTTATAGTTTTTATCATTATTTAGATTTATTTTTTTCAAATGGCAGAGGGCACTGGAGTGACTGCATTATTAATTTTGTGAAGTGTCGAGTTCTATTCACGAATAGCATGGTTGGAATGCATGGAGAATGTAAATTGTAAGTACTACTTTGTATGATTTGTACCATACTACTTAAGTTCTTTTAATTTTGAACATTGAAATTTTGTTATAGGGCATCTAAGAGAGCGGTTGCTACCATTGAAGCTCTGTATCCTCAGTTAAAAAAGGAGACATAGTATAAGTTCTTAAATCAACCCGTTCCTCTTCAAAAGGATGCACACTCCTGTGGGTGGCATGTTATTTCCAATGTATGGAAATTCATTCTTTCCAAGTACACTGAACTTAATAGCATTGTAAGTTACGTTACTCGTTCTCCCATTTTTGTTGCTTTCACCTATTTTACAATATTCAATTTTGAGCCATTTTTATTTTTAATGCAGTCTCTTGGTGCACCTGATTTTTGGGTGTGGAGCGTGCGGGCGAAGGTGATTAATATTATACTTAACAATGCAATTACACCGAAAGACCTTGACTCGCCACGTCGAACAGGTGAAGCCTCTACATCAAAGAAGAAAAGAATGCCTATGTATTTACCTTTTAAGCATTTTATCTTTAAGAGCAAGGAACCCTTAAGAAGGTTGGCAAAAAGGGTACTCCGAAGAAGAAGCTTCGATTTGCAGGCAAGAAGGCTTCTACAGAAGAGAACCAGGAAAAGGATGTGGATGCAGGGCCAGAGATAGAGAATCCTGAGGGCATGGAGCCCCAGCAGCCCCAGCAGCCCTAGCCTGCAGATCTTTATTAGTGCATTTCATTTTGTAAAGATTCTTCTCGATACGAGCTTTTTTCTCATATCTTTGTTTTTTTAAATATCCGAAATTCTTATTGAACCCCTCATTATTTTAGCAATTTAAGATAGCTTTAAAAACAATTTACAAAAAAATTGAGAGAGAGAGAGAGAGAGAGAGAGAGAGAGAGAGAGAGAGAGAGAGAGAGAGAGAGAGAGAGAGCAAAGTATAATACAAGTACACAGATAAATTGAAATGTCGCAAGATATTTTCCATTAAAGTAACATTGAGATACAAATTGTTTTGAGCCCAAGTCCTCAATACAAAACATTCCTAAAATTCCTAATCATCCTGCTGAGTAGGCTTTTCTTCAGTTGGCTGGTATTGGGTCTTCTGAAGGATCGTTTGATACACGTCTTTGGCTTCAGCTAATTAGTTTTTCTACATCTTCAAGGTCTTTCTGTCTGTTTTCAGAGTACACGACATATTTATCATCTGTATCCCCAACAGAGGAATACACTGAGTCATCTTGTGAGGCTAGAGGGGGGCGTAGCAACCTTGCTATAGGAGCATCCTTATCGCTCGCAAGAAGAATTCACATCCATGGGAGGCTGGCTTTTGTTATGAGCTATGAGTAAGAAATAATGTCACAACTTTCATATGAAGGATGTCTTTATATACTGCTGAAAACCATGCTCTATAATCCCGTGTGCCATAAAACCACCCTAGTTTTGAACAACTGTCATCTCCAATCCTGTGTGCCATAAAACCATTTTCCCAGCCTACAATGTAAAGCCTACAATGAATTGACCATTCATGTGTTATAAGAATTCGCATCCATGGGACAGCTTTCTACAATCCAAGAAAATATATTAAATACACATTGCACTTTTGATTGGTAAATCATAAAAGATTTTACAAAAATTATTTGAAAAGGAAGCTTGGAAGGTATTGTCTTAGAGAAGTTCATCAACTAATCGATATACCCTCAGCCTCCCAGTCGGTATCTACCAAGGCCATCAGCTCCATTCGCTTATGAATCTTCCTATTATTCACCTTGAATTGTGCCTTGCTAATATCCTCACCTCCTACGATTTGAAGGTGCTCCCTAATCTTTAGGAGGCTCCAATGTCTACTTGCACTTACAACTTCCACCACACCACTTGGCAACCGAACACTGTATATCAACAGGTAAAACAACTTGTTCATCTGCCTGCATTGAAACCCAATACCTGTTCTTTTTCATCCACCGCTCATAATAAAAGCGTATGTATAACGTGGAACGAGCTTTGAGATACCGAAATGAAACACTAGAGTCTACTATATTACACTTGAATGTGTCATTTTTATGCACCCCCTCTACAATACTCCAGTGCTCTCCAAGCAAGGCAACCATGTCATCACCTAGTACTTTCTTGCACACAAACATGGTAGATGTTTATGAGAAGGTAAATTGATTGAACATCTTAGCAAAAAGATGTATTTGGCATACCCAACTAAGACCCACAGATCGAGAGGGCTTTGCAAACTTTAAAGACCTTGTATATCACAAAGCATCTTTGATTTCATGACCATTACAGTCCAAGCATCTGGGATTGGCCATTCAATAGAAGAGAGGGGGGGAGATGTTATCATCTGTAACTTACCAAAACCACCATCATGCCTTGGAACCACATAGGAGTGCCGATAAAAGAAAACTTTTTCTTTGAGAAGTTCTGCACTGTTTCTACAAGAAAACATTGCTTCACCGATATCTCCATGTAATGTGTGAAATGTTCCAGTAAGACTACGTAATGGCTGCTCCTCTACCAAGTTTGAGAGGAAAATGTCTACAAACAAGAAATAAGATGACTTAGAAAGAAAGAAACTTCTGGCAATCATGAAATCATATTCTCCTTTCAAACTCATGATACTTACAGTTGCATGGAAACTTAGTTTGTTGGCGAAGATGGATATCTCGTGTTGTGTAAACGTGTTGTACCATGGCCACTAGTTCTCCATTGCTCGCCTTTTTGAAACCCTGTAAACAACCTTTCCAATGAAGCTCCATCACATCTCGCCGTCGAACTCGATGGGGACCAATTGCAGTAGGCTGTTGATAACCCCAAGAACCCTTGCGAAATGCCTCTCCCACCCAAGCACCATCGTCGTCCTTCCTATTGTGGAGCGATATCTCCTCAATCTCATCTTTTGGTCTTCTTGGTGCAGCCATATCAACCTGAAGCTAAAGGTGAAGCTTGTTGTGCGAAAGGTTAGGATTGGGTGAATGTTCTAGAATGAGATTTGTAGATTAGGGTTTTGGAGGAGCCTTGGAGAATGAAGAGATGAAAGAAGGGAGGAGATTAACGAGAGTATAGTTTGGATGTTCAAGAAGCTAAGCGGACTTGAGAATGAGATTTTGGTCTATAATCAAGTTTGAGATTAGTTTTTTGGGGGGAAAAGTGACTGTTTTGGAATAATGAGCCACAAAAATTGTGGGACCACACCTACCTACTCTAACCCCCTACTTTGTATAGAAGACAAATGTAATTATAAGTGCCAAAAGCTTAGTCCCCCTCCCTACTGCCTAGTCTCTCTCCCTATATACAAAGGAGACCAAATATGCACACTCCTCTATTCTTATTAGTCCATTACTAATTACTTTCATTAGTATAAGGCCCAAAATATGTTCAAATGGCCCCTAATGCACACTTCCACCTTATCATCATTATCAACAGAACACTAATCGATGCAAGGGATTCCACAATGCCCTTGATCTTCAAGGCATAATCATTCACAGACATATTTTTCTTCTCCACAGTATGAAGCTCATTCTTCAACTGAATCTTCGTGCCTTGGTGTTGGTTTCATACAGCTTCACCAAAGTGTCCCATGCCTCCTTAGGTGACTTGGCATCCTGTATATGCCTAATAATAGTGTCTTGTATGCTGATAGAAAGCCAATACATGACTTTCCTTGCTCCTTGATTCCAATCCTTGAATTCTTTTACATCTGCAGCAGTTGGATTTATCTTTGGTATCTCTGGTGCCTCCTCATGTTCACCTTTAATGTAGTCCCAGTAACCTTTTCCCATTAGAAAATTTGTCAATCTAAACCTCCAAGCATGGAAGTTGTTCTTGTCAAGCTTTTCTACAACAATCTGGTTTATTCCATCATTCGACATCTTGTCTGTAACATAAATTTACCAAAAACAACACTCTTGTTTGACCTGCACAAACTGATGTATTCTTTGCAGCGGTACTATACTGCACCCAAACTGTCACAACCACTGACTTTAATTTGCATACATACACCCAATGGCAACTTTAAGACCTCTTTGCAGTACACACACTGTCTGCACAACCAATCACCCTTCCTGCAGTTCCAAAAGCAGATTTTTGCAGAGAATTGAAACTTACCTACGGTACCGATGAACGTTTTCAAACTAAAAAACGGAGATCCAGACATGCTTGAAACGCGTTTCTGGCTCAAAAAATGCTGTCCAACACAGATGATATAGTTGCCCTATAGCTCTCCTCCCGTGAAGAAAGCTTCTCAATCAGAGTTTGTTTGCCAGCAGTGCCTCCCGAAGAGCTCCTGACAAGGGTGTAGTAGTCAATACAAAGGGGGAAGAGTAGATGAATCTCTTACTCTCGTACCACTTCCTGTGCTTCTCTTGCTTGTCGCCGCTCAACCCTTAGCATGAACCATGCTCTAATACCATGAAAGATGCAGGGGAGAAGAGAGCTTGAGCTCTTGCAAAGCACACACACACACATTCATGACAGGGGTGTAGTGGCAGAGTATATACAAGCGGTCCATAATGTGAACATGCTAAGTGGAGTGGGTAGGTGTGGACTAGTCAGTGTAGTCCAGTTGTAGAATCTCTGGCGAAGATATGTCGGTGCCAGCTACCAAACTCGCTAGTGATATAAAAGTCGAACGATCATGCAGGCACCTCGTAAGTGTCAGCTCATGTTGAGCTTAATATCTTAACAGTCTTATTTTGAGTATGTAGATTATCTCCACTGAAACAATTCCTTGCAAAAGCACATTTAGTCATTTAGAAAGTACTTGAAAATTTTGAATGGGCACATTATACCATATATTTATACTATCACTTACTTTTAGCTTTTTTATGTGGAGGATTGTGCGTTGCAACTAGCAAGAGTATTAGTGCTTTACAAAGGGAGGCAAAAGCATTTGTGAACAACTAAATCGCATGAGAATTTGAAGGGGACTAATGGTGGCAAACAACATGCTCTTGAGTCACAATAGATGCTCTATGTTTAATCAATCACCAATAGGAAGTTGGGTTTGTTTAGTGTAATGAGAAGGAGATTCACTTAAAAGAAAATCTCACCTTCATATTTTGATGCAACCTTTCTAGGGCATAACGAAATAAAGGCTATGTTAAGCTTTGCAAGACAGGGCAAAATATCTCAAACTAGCAAACATCACCAAAGAGTGTTCAAAATATTAAGTGTGCATGACACATTGGAAAATATTACCCAATGTGTATTTGCCATTGCACTCTTTCTAGGGACCAGGATATTGGAAAAAAATGGCTAATTTAAATAGAATAATTAAACTAGGTAGTGTTAAGTTATGACTAAAGAAAGATATCAACTAAAAGTGCTTAATTGGCTTTCCTTATCCCCAAGGATCTCCTTAGGGGAAATGTTTTTAGTTGAACTTTATAGAAGGAAGGCCTTGATGGCGTTCCATTTTTTGTTGGACACATTGCTAGACCTTATCCATGTCTTTTCTAATGCCCTACTCCACCCTATGAATCATGATGAGGAAAATTGAAGGCTTTACTTCAAGCCTAGAAAAATGAACCTCAAGCAATAGTTATACAATTCCAAGTTTTTTTAAAAAATCTTATTGGTTTACGTAGCCAAAGTTTGGAACAGCCGCCTAAGGCCCCCTTTTGCAAAGGTGGGCTCAAAAGAGACCCCCTGAAGCACTATAAATACCCACCTAAGGCCTCATTTTGCAAAGGTGGGCTAGAAAGAGACTCCTAATGTTGACCATGAGCATTGTAGTGCAACTGTGACCTGCCTAGGGTGCGTGTAACAATCTTTTTTTTAACAAACCCTCAACATGAACCTTAGTGATAGCCTCTAAATTACTTCAAGTGCATTCCCATACCTCGAGAACGTAGAGAAGCTAGGAGCACAAGCACTATTCCCATAGGCCCAAAGCTTGAGCTTCAAGGCTAGCATTACAATAGGAAGTGAAATGACAGTAGAATTCAAGAAAAGGTACCTCGCTCTTCTCAATTCATGTGGTAGGCAAAATAAACGAAACTTTTAATTGCCAAAATTAGTGGGATTGATGGTGTGTAGGTATAGGCAAGGATGATTTTTGACAGGTTAGGTCACCCTTCAAAATACAGCTTTAGTAGAATTAGTACCTGTTTTTTCACATTTAATCTTGATCACTCGAAATAAGTGGTGGTATTTTACGACCAAAATACCCAAAAACGAACACGACGCCAAAAGCGACCTTGGGTGTAGGTGGTTTTTATAAAAAAAGACAAAATTAAAATGTAAAAGTTTGGTGGGTGTGCTACGTAATGCCTATAAAGATGGAAGGCAACGCTTTGAGTTCTCCACTGCCACTCTACGGGGTCCCACAATATGTGGACCAACGGACTGTTCTCCCAAAGCCATAAGCACCAGGATGCGACATGTCTTCGCAAAGGCAATATAGGTGTTTACATGGCTGGGCTCTTAAATTATTAGGAAGGAACATATGAAGTAGCCTCTACTTTCGCTCTTACATCAGCATATGAAGTAGCTCTTACATCAGCATATGACCTCTCTTTCTCTCTCTCTCTCTCTCTCTCATGAAACGTATAAAAAACCAAGCCCAGGAGACGTTCACACGGCGATGGCAACGGAGTAAAGAGATTAGGTTGAAATGTTGGAAAAAACATTACGACTTGTGCTCTAGACATATAATAACAATCTGTTCATATCATAATCATAGAATGAAGGAGCTGAGGAGGGCTGTTCCGATGGCGGTGGCGATGGAGGCTACGGAGGACATGCGGTGGGGTTTGGCCGAGTTTGGGAGAGAAGGTGGGGGCGAATCTTGTGGGAGGGGAGGCGGGCTAGGCTGTGGGACGCTGGGACTGGAGAGAGAAGACGGTGTGGGAGGCGGGATGGACGCAGGCGCGGGTGCCGGTGCAGGCGATGGGCGGGCGCCCATCTGGATCTCGAGCGTCATGCCGTCCAAGCAATGGCCGGGCTCCCCGCTAATGAAGTAGCGGGTACTGCTGTTGTGAAGGGCGATGCTGGTGTTGCCGTCACTGTAGGAAGCGATGGGCTCTGCGACTGTGCAGGTGCTGTAGTCCGCCTCCGACACTTCCAGCACATTTTCTTTGGTCTTGTTGTAAGTGAACCCTGCGAGAACACGAATCTCCTCTCTCTCTCAAGAGCTTCAAGCATTTATATTTGTGCTGCAGACAAACTACTCAGAAGAGCGTGATGGGACTTACACAGTACATCGCCCACCTCGAAGACCTTGCCTTGCAGCCATTGCGAGTAGTCCACGTTCAACTCCCAGCCTTTGCTGCCGCCCACCCTCCATGTGGTTGCCTCAGCGCCCTGCAAAAGCACAAATAACACCAGAGGAGCCAACATATGCCCCATCGCGACCGGGCACAGAGTCCCCTATTTGTGAGTAACCCACCTACACCAGCCGATTGGGGATGTATTCATAATTCAACCAAGACTAGTCATCACTTTTGAGTTTTCTTTCTTTGACTCTCAGGCTTAAAGTCACACACAAAGGGGAAGTCAAGAGCCACAATATCATTCTTTTTTTTCAACAAAAGAGTTAGCAGCTGAAAAATAGCCCAAATGCCCGGATTATAACTAGAATATATAAAATTTGACCAAAGAAAAAAAAGGCAATGCCTAATTCCAATTGGGATTTTTTAATATCAGCCTAGAAAATTGCACGTCAAAAGGATAGGTTTTTCTTTTCTTTTTTTTAAAAAAAATTTACGCAACTAACTCATAGTTGATGAGGGGACTCCTCTCAGGCTTGCATGCCATTTTACAAATACCATACCCCACACACACCCATGGGCAACATTACAAGGTAGCATCATTCAGGGTAGCCAGCAAGGTTTGAACCCATAACCTCGAGCATATAAACCAAACACCTTAACAATTGAGCTACCACCACCCGATGATAAAAGGCTTGGTTTTTCGAGCACTGGCCCATATCTGATAAATTTGTCCTACACACTCCTTGGCACTATCTCCCACAGGGTCGTAAAAACCCCTTAGGCATGGGAGATAGTGCTGACACACACTCCATCGCACAATATTACATTGCTTAGACACCTATTTTTTGGCATTAGGTAGCCTAATTCCCAATTTGTGCTACTTGTGGCCGCTCACACTAGCCTCTGTGTCATCTTGGGCAATGAGAGATGTATTTTTAATTTAACAACCCCACTTCAGACAAGACTTCAGACAAGTCATGATTCAATAGATAGTGTAACTTTCGTTCTTTCACTCTCATATCCTTTCACACATGAGAGGTGTAAGTCAAAGAGCCCACACCATGCCACATGATACATTTATCCTATCATACATTGGGTTACAAAAGCCCTTATAGACTCCATCACACACCATTACGCTTTGCCATCGATTTTTTGGCCTTAGGGCCTTTGTACACTACCCATCTCCACTCACTTTTTAATTATTTTTAGCTCATAAAAAAGATGTCTACCATCTATCATTGATGGCCTAGCTCCATACGCCCTCAATGAAAGTTTTTTGTTGCCAATGTTTGGGATTTTTTTTTTAAATGAAGAGCCAATGTAATTAAGAATCTCTATTTGTAAACTCGACCCCTCCTCACATTGAGATGGAAGATTTTTTAAAAAAACATGTTTATCCTACAAGTGTTGCATTTTAGGAGAGAGTACTGAAAGAAATATCATATAGGCTTTGCACCTTGTACTGTGGTGGTGTGGGCAATAACAAAATTGCTAGTTTTTTCAAACTCAACCCCTCCTTTCAAACATGGATTGAGGTCAAAGAGATCATTATTAAAAAAAAAATCTAGCGGTTGCGAACTTAACCCCTCCTCATAAACATGGAATGAGGTTGATGCCAGTTAACCAATTTTAGTCTTGAAATGGATCTAGACCAAAGATCAAGGAACCAACACATAAAGTCCAAATCTAGCATCCATTTGATGGGCATCAAACATACATGAGAAATACTTGAGATTATGATGAAAATAGAAGAAATCCATATGCACATATAGCAAAGGAGGTATGTGCATAAGTCCTAAGTGATTTAACCTATTACGTAGTATAATTCCCAATAGATAGTGCAACTTTCTTTCTTTCACTCTCATATCCTTTCACACATGAGAGGTGTAAGTCAAAGAGCCCACACCATGCCAATACATTTATCCTATTATACATTTGGGTTACAAAAGCCCTTATAGACTTCATCACACACCATTACACTCTGCCACCGAATTTCGGGCCTTAGGGCCTTTGTACACTGTCCATATCCACTCACTTTTTAATTATTTTTAGCTCTTATAAAAGATGTCTACCATCTATCCATGCACGGAGTGATGTGGACATAGAGCAACTTTCCTAGCACAAGTCCGTGTGGTCCGTTCTCTGATGGGGTCCCGGATCCTCAACTTCTAACTGTCCGAATCCGGGTTCTCGAAAAATTTGCACGAGCGTGGTAAATGGCAAAAATTTTCAACAGTGGCACAAACGCGGCAGAAGAGGCATGAAATTCGAATCATGCAAGGAAAAATGTGTGGCAAGCAACCCGGATCTTTCTTGTTGCGTTCAGATGCATTTCAGACTCATTTCGGATCCGAAACTCTGTTATGGCGATTTTGCACTATCTTCGTCTCGGGACCCAACTTTGACACGTTGGGAGAAGTGATTGAGATGCCAAAATCCATGCACGGAGTGATGTGGACATAGAGCAACTTCCCTAGCATAAGTCCGTGTGGTGTGTTCTCTGATGGGGTCTCGGATCCTCAACTTCTAACTGTCCGAATCCGGGTTCTCGAAAAAGATGCACGAGCATGCCAAATGGTAGAAATTTCCAACCGTGGCCCAAACAGTGCTGAAGAGGCATGAAAATCGAATCATGCATGGACAAATGTGTGGCAAGCAACCCATATCTTTCTTGTTGTGTTCAAATGTGATTCGGACATTGATGGCATATCTCCATAGGCCCTCAATGAAAGTTTTTTGTTGCCAATGTTTGGGATTTTTTTAAATGAAGAGCCAATATAATTAAGAATCTCTATTTGTAAACTTGACCCCTCCTAACGTTGAGATTGAAGATTAAAAAAAAACATGTTTATCCTACAAGTGTTACATTGTAGAAGAGAGTACTGAAAAAAATATCATATAGACTTTGCACCTTGCAGTTTGGTGTGGGAAATAACAAAATTGCTAGTTTTTTCAAACTCAACCCCTCCTTTCAAACATGGATTGAGGTCAAAGAGATCAAATTTTTTTAAATCTAGTTATTGCAAAGTTAACCTCTCCTCACAAACATGGAATGAGGTTAATTCCAGTTGACCAATTTTAGTTCTTTCTCATTGACCCTTATTGGGCTCAAAAACACACATGCGTACCCATATTTTTTGCTACATACCCTCGTTTAAGCCCATGTTGGATAAACTAAAGTTTGAAAAAACTACTTAACCTTTATTATGCCAAACATCCTATTATGGATGAAAATATTCAAATTTCAATTAGTGAGCATGAATTTTTCTTTTGTGCGCTTTTGCCGCACGAGTCGTAGCTGGGGACTTGCCGAACACCGTATGCGAGCCACGAATGGCTGCAAGCATACAACCAGGAAAGCAAGCTCAAACAGAATGCAAAGGTGTGTCACTCACTGCTCAAACCGCCGCCGTGAAGGATTCCTGCATCGCAGTGAAGAAGGAGCTGCCGTCGCCCGCTTTACCGCCTCAAACCGCCGCCGTGCTGCTACACAGTGCTCGATCGCTCTCTCGCTCTCTCGCTCTCTCACACACGCAGGAGAAGGAAACCAAGAAGATAAGGCAAGAGCACTCTTGTATTCAACACATGAGAATGAGGGTTTTAGGGTTACATTTGACTCTTATAGGTGACTTGGCCGTTCACACATGGGCGCCCATACATGGTCGACCGATCCTAACCCTTATCCTACTGATATTCAAGGTGAGCCTCTCATCAGCGATCACCCAATCCCTTTATCCTTAACATATGGTGCCGACAAGCCTGGCCCATGACTCAGAATATTTAAATTAATGACGTAAAACATAGTACGTCTCAATGTCCGTCATAGGTTAACATGCCCCCCTTCCTGATGTAGATTCCATCCTCGGAAGCTATAGTATGGTAAGCTCGATAGGTTTGTTGTGTTAGACCGTCTACAAAACAGGGAAGTAGAGTGAAAGTATGTTGGAATTCAAAAGATATAAAGTGTATAAATTCAAGCATGTTAGACCACAATGGATATTGCTGTGAGAACTTAGTTTAAGGGGTCACATGAATGAGCTAGTGTAGCAAATTAACAGGAGTTTAAAATTATTGAAAGTAAATCAAGAGTTAGGAAGGTGTCAAAGGTTAATCAAGGTTTATAACTGGCCTAAGTCAAGGAAAATAACCAAGCTTAATAAATAAACAGATGACCACACTGTGTCTACTCTAAGAACAAGTTAATACCACGAGCCTAGGGACATAAGAAACATCAGAGTTACAGGAGCCTTTTGCCTTTATTTCTTTATACACGTGACAATTTTTACACACAATGGCGACCTTCCTAAGGCAAAACTAACATCGATCCTGGTACCATGTTTAACACAAGGCATTATCCAGGAATCTATTAGTTCACCTTAGACAAGGCTACCCCCTACCAACCAAGGCATCCTCGCCTACCAAGTATCAATAAGGCGATAGGCCAACATTCAAGCACATCATAGACTTGTATTGCCATTTATTGTAGGCTTTTTTTTAAAATTTATTTCTTTTGATCTTCGCTCCTGAACTATAATTTGTCTTACATCCTTTCGACAAAGGGGTAAAAGCTATGTCCTAGAGGTCAACACACACATGGCCAGGTGTCAAACATTAAGATGGTTTGACGCTAGACCTAAGACAATCGTATTCCAAGGTTAACTAAAGACATCATGCTGCCTAGGAATATATCCAATAAAGTTAAGCTCATTAATGATTTACACTAGCATGTCAAGCAACTTCAAAAACTAAGTAGTACATTGACAATTTCCATGTGGTCATACATTATAGTTCATGCAATTAATTGAACAGTAAAAACGAATGAGAGTGGGTATGGAAGAATTACACCTGTATTTTGGAGATCTCCTTGATTTGATGAGAAAAATGCCTGCAATTTGATGAGATATTTATGTATGAGCGTTGCGGCTATCTTAGGACTTGAAAGCAAACCCACCTCAAACTTTTCAACCTGTACAACCAACTAACAAGCACTATACCTCGAGAGGCACATCAGTCTGAAAAATTAAAGACTTGTTTAAGGAATCCAAACTAGAAAAAAATTGAAAACACTAACCTACCTACCAGTCACCACACTACTATTGAGGATACGGTAAGAGGATGTGCTTTCCTCCTACGAGGCTTCTTGTCTGAACGAGATTGAGCAGGGGAAGTAGCTGTTAACGAAGCTTTTGGGACCCATTTGTATGTATGTTTCGGCATAGTAAGCGGAGCTTTAGAGACCACCTTGCATGTTTCCACTCTTGGTGTTGAAGTGTTAGAGGGGTGGCAAACAATCAAAGATGGTTTTGCCATTGGACTTTGTGATTTTTCATTATCTAACATTTGAGTGGATGACTTAGGTGCGGGATTTTGAGCGGTCAGACCTAGTGTTAGTTCTTGCGTTGTGACTCGTCTGGTTGCCCAATCGATATTGCACTTGGTGGCCATCATCCATTTGCGCCCTAAGTTTACAATCCCTTCCATGGTACCCGCAGGCATAACCAAAAAGCTTTGAATTACGGTCCCCTTGTTATAGGTAACCGGAGTGTGCAGAATTCTTGAGACAGGGGTTTTCTTCTTGTTGATTCCTTGAACTTGGATAGCACTCTTGGATAAAGGTGGTTTTCCAAGTTGACACCACACGCCATATGATAGCAAATTGTGTTGAGCTCCTGTATCCAATAATGCATTATACAGCACCTCCCCGTAAGGACTCTGTAACTCAATTGGGTATCTTAGAGGCGGGTCAGATTCCAATGAATCCTCGTCTGCCTCCTCGAAAAATGCTTGTGTAATTCCCAAGTTGGCTTCTCGTTGGTGCCTAGCATGTTGTTGACGTTCTTTGGCTTTAATTCTTGCTTGTATCTTCTTAAGCTCAGCTTGTTCTTTAGCTGCCTTCTTTTGATGGATTGCATGTAACTCCTCTTGGCTCAGGGGGTCATAGTATCTTTTGAATTTACTCCCATTAAGGAATCCAATGGTTTCAACTCCGTCGAGAGTCTCCACTCGGATGGTACCTTGCGGGGTAATCTCACATACTCTATACGGTCCCTTACCAGCATAGTTGAGCTTCTTCTTTTCGTTGCGCACTCCATACATCAGGACTTTATCCCCAACCTTCATGTCCTTGTCCTTCAGGTGGCGATCAAACCATTTTTTCCTTCTATCCTTCTCCACAAGGGCATTGTATACAGCCAATTCTCTTTCTTCGTTTAGCCTCAAGGATATATAGACACTCTACTAATAAGGGATTACCATCCCAACCCTCTTGAGTAGCAACACAAAGACTAGGATTGACAAATTCCCACGGCATGATCGCTTCTTGGCCATATACCATTTTGAATGGTGTGCAATTAATAGCCACTTTGTACGCAGTACGATAGGTCTATAAAGCTATTGTAAGCTTTAGATCCCAATCTATGCGATGAGCTTCAACTGTCTTTGTCAAAACAGAGATTAAGGTCTTGTTGGTACTCTCGGCTTGGCCATTCGCTTGCGGATAGTAAGGAGTAGATTTATGATGGGATATCATGAAATTTGTTGTGAGCTCCTTAATCACTTCATTTATAAAATGCGTACCATTGTCGCTCACAAGTTCAAAAGGACAACCGAAGCGTGTGATTATATTTTCAAAGAGGAACTTGGCTGTTATCCTTGCATCTGCTTTACGTGTCGCTTTCGCTTCAGCCCATTTGGTCATATAGTCAGTGGCCCCACAATAATATAGCGAGATTGTGTGTTTCGGGTCGTTGGGCTAATTGGACCTACAAAGTCTAAGCCCTACTTTTCAAATGGTTGGTTTACTTTGATCGGATGTAGGGGCATTTGATCTTTCCGCTGGGGTTTCTTGTATCGTTGGCATTCATCGCAACCCTTCACAAAGAGTGATGCATCTTGGAACATAGTGGGCCACCAATACCCTGATTGTAAGATCTTTCGCAGTTAAGTCTCCTGAGAAGTGACCACCGGCTACGCCCATATGTGCCTCTTGCAAAATGTATAGATACTCATCCTCTCGCGCACAACGCCTAAGAACGTCATCCTTTCCTCTTTTATAAAGAGTCCCGGCTATCAGGCAATACGGTTTGCATTCCTTGATCAGCTTTCGCGCTAGATCTTTACGAAGCTCCTTGGGTGGAAAGCCATTAACCAAAAAGTTAACAATCTTCTCACTCCATTCAGGCATTGTCTCCACCATGAACAGGGAAGTGTCAGATCAACTCCTGTAGGAGCCTCACCATTAGGTATGCGAGACAAATGATCAGCCATAACATGTTTTTTGCCAGGTCTCACAACAACAGTGAAATCAAACTCAAGAAGAATCAATAGCCATTGTGTGATTCTTCCTGTGGAGCATGGTTTGTTTACTAGATACAACAATGCTTGATGATCTACATAGAAAACAAACTTGGTGGCAAGGAGGTAATAACAAAATTTTCTTACTGCATATATCATTGCCAACCCTTCTCGATCCGTAGTGGCGTAGTTCATCTTAGCATCGTTCAACTGGCGACTGGCAAAGCTAATGGGGTAGTCTAATTTGTGTTCTCCAGGTTGAGTTAACACACACCCAATAGCAAAGTTTGATGCATCAATATGCACATGGAAGATTAAATCCCAGTTAGGCATTCGCAAGATTGGAGCACTCGCTAAGGCCTTCTTTAATAGCTCATAGGCACGGTCACATTCTTTGGTCCAAATAAACTCGATGAGAAGCTTATACAATGGTCGAGCTATCTCAGCGAAGAATAGAATAAGCCTTCGATAATAACCAATGTGGCCCATAAAGCGTTGGACTCCCTTATAGTTGGTAGGTGGGGGCAATTCTAGAATGACCTTGATTTTACTCTCGTCAGTGAAAATCCCATTTTTGGACACTATATGCCCTAAGATAACTCTGTGTTTAACCCAGAATTGGCATTTGAAAGGATTCAATGAGATGCGATATAATCTACACCTTTCAAATATTTTTCGTAAACACATCAAATGCTCGTCCCAAGAGGAATGAACACAAAGATCATCTAAGAAAGCTTCACAGAAGTCTTTTAGATATTCCTTAAAGGCCGTGCTTGCAGGTGCATTGGTCAAGCCAAAAGCCATGACGCGAAAGGCAAACACTCCAAACTCCGTGATGATAAATGCTGTTTTAGCTTGGTCCTCGACTGTAATTGTGATCTAATTGTAACCCGAGTATCCATCTAAAAAGCCATATGCCTCCTTGCCTGCCACTCTTTCAAGCACATGTTCAGAATATGGCAAGGGGTAATGATCCCTTCTGGTGGTTGCATTAACCTTTTTGAGATCAACGCACACTCTGAGTTTCCCATTCTTCTTTGGTACGATGATTATCGGAGAAACCCATTCTGAGTGCTCAATAGGGTATATGAATCCACATTTTACAAGCTTTTCAATTTCCTCTTGTACAATCTTTGCGTACTTAGGATTCATTGGGTAGGGACGTTGCTGGACTTGTTTAGCAGTGCTAATCATTGGAATCGTGTGTTGCACCACCGAGGGTGGAACACCCTTCATATCATGATATGTCCAAGCAAATATGTCCTTGAATTCTTTAAGAAGCTTCTTAAGTGTAGCTTCTTCCGTCTTGGTGAGGTCTTGAGCAATAAAAACTGGTTTAGACTCCTCACCCGGATCTGCTAAGTCTATCTCCTTAACTACCTGCAGGGCCATCGTAGACACCGCTACTCCCATTGGTAGGCGTTCGTTGGGCTTTTGTGTAGACCACTTTACGTTCCCCTGTGGTGAATGATTTGAAATGCTCGGGTGCGGGGTGTAAGTCTACTGGTTCTTGTTGTGCCAAGCTTTTTTGTTTCAATTCCGCCTCCTTTTGTTGCTGAGCTAACTCTTGGTTTTGCCGCCTTCTTGCAGTATGGCTTCTCTTCGATTTCTAATTGGGCGACGTCATGAGGTTGCGGAATACACCACATGACACTTTGGAGGTATTGTCCCCAATTATTCGCTATCTTCTGATGAGTGTCAATAGCTCCTACATAACTAAGCCATTCTGTAGTGGATCTCTCTTTGTTTATTGTAGTTCGTACATTAGCTCGATAGCGTTGGTGCTTATGTCTCGTTTTCTTCTTACCAAGTTTTTGATTTCTATTTCTATCAGATTCGAACTCACTTGGTCGATCTTCACTTGTGTCCTCCTCACTTTCGGATGAACTATAGGAGGTCACTGTCCTAGGCCTTGAGCACCTTGCTTCCACGTTTGGGTGAATATTTGATTCATCCCCCCCATCAGGCTCAGAGTCAGTTTCTTCTTGATATTCATACTCAGAGTTGCATTGGTCAGAGTCTTCGCCACTTTCAGTGTCAGTGGAGTTTGCTGCTTTCTCGTCACCCATCAGGAGTCAAGTGCATAACACCTATCATGTTTATTGGCACTAACGGTGGCATATCTTGCCCCTCAGGTGTTACCCAACTTGTGCCTCTATTTCCCCATGTGTCTATGGTTGCCGCTAGGTGTACCCAATCCATGTTATCCGACTCAGTCATACCCGGTAGGACATCCATATAAGGAGAATCTTTCCCATCATCTGTCTCTTTTTTGCATGTATAGAAATACCTTAATGGGGAGGAGTGAATAGTAGTATCCGATCGATTATCGATGATAACCTTACTTCCTAAAGGATGTGCACGACCATTCTCAAGATCAACTCGGATGACAGAGTCCTGGAATTGTAGGTAGACATGGTTTTTCGACCAATCATGCACCATTTGTGCTTCCCTCATGAAAGGATGTCCTAAGATCATTTGATATGACATAGGATGCTTGGAGAAATCCATTACAATGAAGGTATGTTTTACCTTGTATCCCAGGACCTTGATCTTAAGGTCCCTTAACATTCCAATAGGTTTAGCTATGGTTCCGTTTGCCATCTTAACCACTATGTTTGTGACTTCGAGGTGAGGTCTTCCCATAGATTCCCAACAGTTTTTAGTCACAATGCTCATGCCAGCACCACCATCAAGGATTCCCTTTAGAGTGAATCCCTTGGTAGTAATGGGGAGGGTTGCATTAGATTCGTCACCTTCAAAGTACTGTCCCAACTTGTTAACAGGTATTTCAACGACCGAACCTTCCTCTAGGTTGGGTTGTAGATCCCAATGTTCCCCTTCATCTTGAAGTGTGTCGGGTCTATGAATATTTGTAAATTGTGGCAATCCCGCCTTTAGTTCTATATTGAGAAATGCCCGAAGAGCTAAGAATAGCTCAAGATATCCGTATAACTTGGATATGATCGTGGTTCTAATTTCAAAGGACATGAAATCTAGCTTGGACACATTCAACGGTACTTTTCGAGATATCACCCCTTGACTAGGGACTGGTGAAGATGGAATCACTCCCTCTTCGATGGGGTCAGGCATTCCCTTTCACTAAACATTCTTTCCAGCAAAAAGGGTGTTTGCCCACTTCCTGATATCCTATCCTCGCTTTCTTCCCGAATGATACTAGGTATAGCTAACGGTTTATGGTTCCTGTGAGGTTGAACTTGCGTAGGAAACACTGTGTTTGGAATTTTGATTTTTCTCGGGTTTGCCTCCAGTTCTCTTTGTGTTTCTTCCACCAAACCCCTTAAGTGTTGCACTTGTTCAGTCTCCTCAACTGGGTTTGGGTAAGTTCCAATCTTTTTCTTGAGGGTTTTTGGTCCACGTGGCTTGTCTTGGGGAGTCTCAGTCAGTTTCGGTGGCTGAGAGGGCATTAACTGACTTGGTTGTGGGGCCGAGGAAGTTTCCTTCTGTTTCCCTTTATTTATGTATTCACTTGATTTTCCTTCGTTAGCTCCCGAGTGGGTTCCTCCCTTAAGGTAGTGGCTTTGGTCCCCATGGTTTCTATTGAATCAGAATCATCTTCAGGATCATTCATATACACAGGGTCGTCTCCTGTTCCTATGTTAGTCTTTGAACTAGGCTTGGAGCTCGTGGCATTAAGCGATCTCTTCTGCCGTGTTTTCTTTTTCTTTGCTTGAGCAATTGATGCAGTATCACTCTCTTCAAGAATGTAGTTTTGATTTTGAAGCATTGACCGTGTAACTACATTCGCGGGTACAATGGGTGTGGTTCCTCATGCCTGGTTGGTAACCTCAACCAAATTCAATGGCGTAATCTTGGGTGAACTAGGATTAGGTGGACATTGAGTGATCAAATGATCTATGCCACATCGATTACATGTAAGTACTGGCATTCCCGATGTGCTCCCTTGATTTGGTTGCATCTGAGTAGCGATCTTCTGTAGCTTATTAGGGCACTCTGCTACACGATGCGGTCCACCACAATCGTAGCATTGAAGAGGTGGTCTCCTCGTCGCCAAGGTATTAAGGTTTTGCCCTCTTGTGGCAAGAGCAGCCGCTTGATATACAGGCTTGACTTGCCCGAAATGATCCTCCATGTAGTACTGGGGAATCAGTCCAAATGTATCAATCCCATATAGAACAGTGGGGTCTATCTCCTCTTCATAATCCCCACATGCACTATGTGACTCACAACCCATCTGGTTTACAGGGGTAATCCTTGGATGTGGAGGTTGTGGTCCTAGCACTGGCGGTGGTAACGGCACAGACTGGACTACATTCGGGTTCCTTGGAACTATGTGCTATGACGGTTGCTCGACCGGTTGAGCAGGCATCAGCGCGGGTACTTGAGGTGTGTTTAACCAGGCAGGTGGTGCCTGATTTGCCAACATACGCTTAAGTACTAGGCAATCTTTAGATTGATGGCCATACTTACCACATGCATTGCAATTCCCATTGAATTTGACTCTGAATGTGGGACATTCACTCGTGCTATGTGGTCCTAAGCAAACCGAACACCATTGTTGCTCTCTTCTTGGGTACATATGGCTATTTTGAGGAGCTCGATTACCCCTAAAGTATTCTTGGAGAGCCTTAGTAAGGTCAGTCACTCACAGACATTTCGGATATCTTGGGCTCCTTGGCAATAGGTTTTACCGTCATTGACTGGTGCCCAGATACTTGCGAACTAACGGATTTTGTCTCTGAAGACACCTTTTTACCTGCAATCGTCAAGTTGTCTTCTAACTAGATTGCATTGGCACTGCTTCCCACGTTGTAAGACCTCTAATGACTAGGCCATTGTATATGTCCTCGTGGTGCAATCCTCGGATGAATCTGTCGAGCAGTTGGTTATTATTGAAGCGCTCATCGGGAGTGCAGCGAGAAATTAGATGCTTCAATCGACTTATAAAGTCTCTCACTGACTCCCCTTCCTCGTGTTCAGCTTTTTGGAGTTGAGATGCTACTCCCCAAAGCACACCCTCACGTATGTATTCTTTTAAGAACAATCTCTTGAGAGTGGGATAGTGAGTACGCTCTTCGATCCTTAAGGTTCGATACCAATCTCCGGCCTTCCCACTCAAGGTTAAGCCTAAGGCTTTACACTTATGCAGCTCATTGTGCTCTTCCAAGGAATCACACACGTGTTCGAAGACTTCAATGTGCTTCCTCACATCTTCGTTACCACTGAAGTTTTGAGTGAGCTTAGCCACTTGTACCGCCTTGATTCTGGGTTCTCTCTCAGGCATGCCCCGCATGTTTTCCGCAATAGATCGTCCGATCGTCTGAGCAAGCGCTACGAGATCACCTAGGTGAGCAGGCATAGTTGGTGGAGGCACTTTTGGGGGTAGCTTGGTTGATAGGAGTTGGCATTGGTCTGGGTATGTAGGCAGCTGACGTAGGATATGATATGTGACTAGGCCTAGCTCCTCTTGGATAAGGGTTGTGATAAGGTAGTCGTGGAGCATACGCCATTGGCATACTAAGAGGCATAGGAGCTACATGAGCATGAGTAGCGATAGGTACATATGGTCGATAGGCACTGGCACGCACTGTTGTAGGTACTGTTCCACTAGGTAGCGGCGTCGTACTAACTACAACAGTAACAGGTGCGCCTTCCGTCATGCTCATCATTGGAGTAGGCATTGTGGATTCCCTAATGGAAAGTTGAGCCAAGGTTGGAAAGCTAAAGTTACTGCTCGTGGGCTCAACTTGCATTGAGACTCCAGGCGAAACAATATACGAAGGGTCTATGGGACTCACCGAGGGAGTCTCCAATTGTGATAGGGTTGGTTGTTTGGCCTTGCCCGTATCCAAAAATCTCATAGGGCCAGTGGAAACTAGGTTCACTCCCCTATTTTGCCTCTTAATTTGGATAATTCTATGAATAACCTCACATATCATTTGTTGTTGCTCCTCTAGATTAGTGGTGCTAGATGTAGATCGTGTGACTTCTAAGCAACCTACATGGTATGTGTAACCCGTGTATGGGTCAGTTAGAGTCTCTGTGTGTAGATCATATTCCCAATTTTCATTGAGAAATATCCCATCTAGACTTGGAGTGCCAAATGGTTCTCTTGAAGTGGATGCAATGTCACTTCTTATGGATTGACTTCTAGGGACCTCTACTTTAGGAAGCGCGTCGGAAGGTGGTAGCTCAGTAGGCCCTCATTAAACGAAGTGGGTAGAATATCCACATGGACACTCTTTGGGAGGGTAGGGTCTACATAAGATGTGAATGGCGAATCTACTACCCCTCCTTCTTCATTTACTTCGCTTGTCGCATGTTCAGAGCGTGTAGCTCTACTAAAGGTCTCTATTAGACGACTAAACATGCTAGATCCGGGTTGTGGGACCCAAACTGGCATGTTTTGGCTTGTCTCCTCAGGGTTCTTAGTAAGGTGCCCTTCCATGGCTTCTGAGTCAGAGGACGAATCACTATCCGCTATTCGTGGATCTTGGGTTGCACTTCCCTAGGTTCCAATTGAAGGCCAAGATGCTAATGTGGAGGGATGGTGTGAGCCTGCGTAAACTGAAATGCTTTCTAGTGGCTCAGGCTCTAGCACCCGACCAGAGCGTAGATGCATGTGACGTGGGTTCCCTACGTGCGTTGGTAACTACCCTTGAAGCCCACACAAGTGGTTTCTTAGGTGTTTTGCGCCCCGTTTTTACTTGTCCTAGCGTGCTTTACAGCACCATGTTCGCCTATCCAGAGCTCCTGTGGTCCTCAAAACAGTCTGTTTCCTTGTGGGGGGGAAAGGGTGAAGGCCTATTTGCTTGTGGAGGAAAGGGTGAAGGCTTTATCCCACATGCTAACTTCACTCCTTGGGGAGTGGGCTACATATAGAGCTCAACTTCCCTTAAGCTCTCACTTGAAAGAAAGCTATGGAGACTCACTCTCCTATATATATATCAAAAGACCAAGGCCGTGGTGGTCGGGGTCATTTGGGGGTTTTTCTTTTCAAAAAATTTTTCTCCAAATAAAAATCTTTCCTCTCCACACGTTTGGTTTTTTCTTTAAAAAATTTATTTATTTATTTTTTTTCAAAATTAATTTCTTCTTTTTTTCTTTTTCTCTTTTTTTGAGTATAAGTTTTCTAGGGTTTCTTTCTAGGGTTCAGACTTTGCCGCGGCGCAATTCGCACACAGTGCAGGCCTAGGGATTCAGAAATCCCCCCTCACACGTAGGAAACCAGAGAACAGAACGCACGCCCACACGCGGAGCGAAAAAATAACAAAAAAAATAGAATTGCAGAAACAGATTGCAGAACACGGAAACACCTCAACAACAACCACACAGTCGCCTTTCCTACAGTGTAAATTTCACTTCACGCAGCAGCCCGAGCTGCAAACTAGAGCTTGGTGCAGGGCATCTCCCCGGCAGCGACGCCAAAAATGTGCGCTTTTGTCGCACAAGTCGTAGTAGCTGGGGACTTGCCGAACACCGTATGCGAGCCACGAATGGCTGCAAGCATACAACCAGGAAAGCAAGCATACAACCAGGAAAGCAAGCTCAAACAGAATGCAAAGGTGTGTCACTCACCACTCAAACCGTCGCCGTGAAGGATTCCCGCGTCGCAGTGAAGGAGCTGCCGTCGATGCTCTACCACCTCAAACCGTCGCCGTGCCACTACACAGTGCTCGATCGCTCTCTCACTCACTCTCTCTCTCTCTCTCACACACACGCAGGAGAAGGAAACCAAGAAGATAAGGCAAGAGCACTCTTGTATTCAACACATGAGAATGAGGGTTTTAGGGTTACATTTGACTCTTATAGGTGACTTGGCCGTTCACACATGGGCGCCCATACATGGTCGGCCGATCCTAACCCTTATCCTACTGGTATTCAAGGTGTGCCTCTCATCGGCGATCACCCAATCCCTTTATCCTTAACATATGGTGCCGACAAGCCGCCGGCCCATGACTCGGAATATTTATATTAATGACGTAAAACATAGTGTTTCTCAATGTCCATCATAGGTTAACATCTTTCCTTCTTGGGTATGGGTAAACTTCTCAATCTTTAAATATTATTTTTGAATTTTGAGGAAAACATCCTTTGTATGATATGCAAACCATACATATGGTTTAAACCTTAATGAACCTAAGCTACATAACAATGCCATTAATCTTTGCAAACACTACATTTGATAAATCATAATTGCTACATAAAGAATAACAATAACCATCAAATTCAATAAAGGGAGTAAACCGATGGCAATGTAGAAAACCCATGGTAGTGGTCAATCACATTAAGCATAGGCCCAAAGAAATCTACCAAGGAGACACAAAGGTTGTTCATCGCAAATCACATACCCTCAACAGACAATGACCATGACAAGATGGGTGTGAAAAAGACCTTACTATAGGCCCAAATATATAAGGATGGCACAAGCACATTGTAATGTTGGAAAGCCAAAAGCAAGAGTTCTTTAATAGAAATCTCCACTTAAATCACAATCACCCATGGAACAAGGCAATCCAAAACAATCATGGAGAAGCCCCAAAGTTGCAAGCTCAAGTTTTAACATAAGGACCATTAGAAGATGGGTGTGCCAAAGTCCATACTAGACTAGCCTCAAATACGCGAGGATGGCACAAGCACATCCTAATGTTGGTTAAGCAAGATTTCTTTAATAGAAATCTCCACTTAAATCAATCACCCATGGCAAAGGGTTTTCAAGTCAAGATGTTACCTTAGCCTTATCAAAGCATGTGTCGTTGAGCCTTGCCTCTTAGAGCCACAATTGTAACTTCTCGATGTGGATGTGCTAGCTCGTCAATCATGTCCTCACTATGTTGTCACACCGAAACTTCTCAAATCTTGTATTTTCTCAACTTCGATGCCATGTGTCAATGTGGACCTGCATTGCCACATGGCACATGCAACCCTATTTTTTTTTAAAGATTTTTTTTGAGTGATGGGCAACAAGGGCCTTCATTGCCATGTGGCACACACATAACTTTTTTTCAAGTTTTTTTTCATAGTGATGATGTGGCCCCCAATGCCACATGGTAATGTGGACCTGTGTTGCCATGTGGTACATAACCCCTTTTTTTAAACATATTTTTGGGTGATGATGTGGCACTTAGTACCACATGGTAACATGGGCCTATGTTGCCACGTGGTAACACACACATGCAACCTTAAATTTTTTTCTAAGATTTTTGTTTTCAAGTGATAATGTAGCACTCGGTGTGCCACATGGCATCATGCTTTCTTTCTTTGACTCTCATTATTAAATTCACACACAAATGTCAAGTCAAGAGTCCTCAATATCATTGTTTTTTCAACCCAAATTGGGTAAAAGACTAACTAGAATTTAGTAGCTAAAAATAGACAAATGTCGGGATTATAACTAGAATATATTAAATTTGACCCTCGAAAATAAATGTAATACCAAATTCCAATTGGGATTTTCTAATATTAGCCTAGAAAATTGCACTTCAAAAGTTCAAGTTTTTTGAGCACTGGCCCATATCGTGCCATGTGATAAATTTATCCTACACACACCTCGACACTATCTCCCATGGGGTCATAAAGACCCCTTAGGCATGGGATCAACGGTGGAAACCCCACCAACGGGGTGGGGGGCAACAACGGACGTCTAATCACCATGGCACCTTTTTGAGAACTTAAGTGTTTTTGTAAACTCGCGCATTTTTGTAAACTCAGCCAAAAATGTAAACTCGGGTATTTTTGTGAACTCATGCCAATTTGTAAACTCGGCTAGCACACACCCAAGCAGGATTTAAACCCAAGTTGCCTACGGTCCTAGGGCAAAACCCTACTATCACGCCTGCGCGCATTCGTGCTCTGGATTGTTAGGCCTTAATCTTATCCCCCCTCCCCCGACAGTCCAACCGACCTACCGGCATAGTGGCCATCCTCTGGCCAAGATCGGATGACCCTTGTTGACCCTACCTTCTCGGTCGGATTTCCACTATTGATCTCATGCGTATGGGGTCTTTATGAGCCTGTGTGAGATAGTGCTGTGGCTACACACTCCATCACACACTATTACATTTCTTAGACACCTATTTTTTTGCATTGAGTAGTAGCATAATTCCTATTTTATGCTACTTATGGCCACTCACACTAGCCTTTGTGTCATCTTGGGCAATGAGAGATGTATTCATAATTTAACAACCCCACTTTAGGCTAGTTATGATTCAATAGATGGTGCAACTTTCTTTCTTTCACTCTCATATTATTTCACACACGAGAGGTGTAAGTCAAAGAGCCCACACCATGCCACGTGATACATTTATCCTATTATACATTTGGGTTACAAAAGCCCTTATAGACTCCATCACACACCATTACATTCTACCACCGAATTTTTGGCCTTAGGGCCTTTGTATATTGCCTATATCGACTCACTTTTTGATTATTTTTAGCTCGTAAAAAAGTTGTCTACCATTGAGGGCCTAGCTCTATAGGCCCTCAATGAAAGCCTTTTGTTGCCAATATTTGGGAATTTTTTTTAATGAAGAGCCTATTGGGTTTCGTAGTCCGCCTTGTGTCCATCGTAGTCCGTTGAGTGTTCGCCCTTTATGTGTGTGTATATGTTCCTCCTAAATAACAAGAAAGTAAACCATATCGAGTAAGTGTGTCTTTAGTGAAGCAGTGATGTCAGCACCTTTAGGTAGATATTCTCTCCTATGATTTAGACCTTTAAATTAGCCCCGACAATAAGGCTCAGTCAAGCCTATAAAAGGGCCCTTGTACTTTCATTTCAACTTAATCAAAGAAGTACTCATGCCAATCATTCTTATGCTTTTAACTCTCACACACTCACTTTGAGTCGCTATCAAACTCTACATAGTCTTTGACTCCTGCACACCGTGTGAGCTCCAAGGCTTCAACATGGTATCAGAGCCAAGTTCCCACCCTAGGGTTCCTGTTGTATGCTACTTGCACTAATGGTGTAAGTGTGTTAACTTGTCCCTTTGCTCCGCATTGAAACCACCTATGAGCTCCGCCCATCACGCGCAACAACTACTATGGCCCTGCACCTTGTCCGCATTGTTTACCTATGCATGCCATTTTGTGCTATTCACCTGGAGCTCCATTGGTGCATCAAGCCACTTCTGCAGGAACCCATGCTCTCTTCATCGTCAATATCCTTATCTCGTCGTCTTGGACCTCTTGTACTGAGCTCTTGCACAAACCGGCCATCTCTTGCCTTCCGCATCATCTACATCCTCTAGTGATCTCGTTGTTTCTGTCCAAATCTCTAAGTGATGCTCCTGCCACTAATGCCATCTCCCATCTGCATAGATCTGTGCCATCTCAAATCTGCTAGCCGTACTGTTTGACATCGGGTGCTTCACAACTGCTACATCAGCTATGCTCTACACTCTATGCTCTACACTACTGCCATGTTAGCCTGCCTATACTATAGTACATAGTTCATCTCAACACTTGAGATCAAGCGCATCGGCATCAACATCAACCTCATTCGGCATTTGGCATTCAGCATTCTGCCTACAACCTTTGGAGTTTAACATTTGGGTTGCACCTTCCGCCGACTTGAAGAATGCCACGTCAGCTTCTTCTGACCTACAGATGTCACGTCAGCTTTTGACCTACGGATGCCATGTCCTGCCAAACTTCTGATGCCATGTTAGCTTTTGTTAAGGAAAGCCTAGCCTAACCATGTTGTTGTGGGAAGTTGCCTATCCGTCGAGCTCGAGCATGGCTCAAAAGCTCCATCGTAGCCGCTCGTCCCACCACCATCCTCCTGCACTCGTTGTTGTTACACCGAGGCAGTTGCTCTAATCCAACGAGTGATGCAAGCTCTCTCGTGAAGATCGTGTGGGATATCCGCGAAAGAGGATCATGCTGGTTAGTGTTATATGTACATTATGTGTGCTATGTTATATGCACATTATGTGTGCATATACTAGGAGGCTAACCCACATTAGGCTTGTGAGCATGGGAGCATGGGAACAAGCTCTAGTGGAGCATGGGTTAGGACTAACCTTAAGGGTTAAGGTTAGGGTCAGGCAGCCAAGGGTCACACATGGGAAATGGAGAGTCAAGAGTCACTTGAGGGCCCTCCTATATAATAGGGACATGGGGTACACTCAAGGGGGAGGCTTGGGGGCTTGGAGGCTTAGGCTATGGTCTCTTGTGTAGAGGTCCATATCTACTCACCTACCATTTCACACTGTAGCTACATGCTATTGGATTGGAGTTATACCTCTTGATGGTATGGGACATCAAGGTAGAGGTATGATGTATTTCATTTATAATTCATGTGTGCATTCCTTGGGCTCGCCGGGGGTGGTTGGGTGGTTGAGTTTATGCCTGATTTATGCATGTTTATGCATAACAATTATCTAGAGAGATCTTAGGGTTTTAACAGTGGTATCAGAGCAATCTCTAGTTAATTGTTGTTGATTTTTTCTTATTGTAAATTTTGGTATTTTTTTGAAGTAAATTTTAATATTTACTAATAAAAATGTCATTTTGTTGATTTGTGTTGATGATTTGCACGTGGATCGTCGATATGGCGATTGGAATGCGTGTTACTACTATTCAATGGAGAAATCGTTGTTGCTGGGGAATTCCGTGAGTTTAATGCTATTTTTTATGGTTTAAAATAAGCATTAATAAAAAATTTCACAAAAATATAACATTTTGTTTGTTGATATTTTTGGTAGAATGGATTCCCTAAATTTCTAGAATTTTTAAGGAATTTTTTTCTAAATTTTTAGAGCATTTTTATAGTTAAAAATATATTTTTAATACATTTTAGTGGGTTTTTCCGCAGGTATGCGATCAAATTTCTGTCGATTTTCTGCTGAAATGTAGTAGGGGGGGCAGCATGTTGATGCATGAAAGGCTCTCCCGTGTGTGTGGGACCCTCTTCGTCTCTCAATTCTAAATTTTCTTCTATTTTCTCTCGCATTTATAAACCACCTCTTAAAAAAATTACATTTTTATTAATATTAATCATAATTATAATTTATTATGATTAAGGAGATTAATTAAAAATTAATCTCTCTGATTAATGATTAACAGAGAGAGAGAGAGAGAAGAGTTGGGGTGGTGAGAGAAGAGTTGAATTAGAGAAGAACAGGAGAGGAGAGAGAAGGAGTGGAGATTCTATCCCTCATCTCTTCAACAGGCGCATGCAGGCCGGGGGGGACCTGCGCTGCAACCTGCTGGGCAAAAATCACCCCCCCTAGAAATTTTCACATAAGCTTTAAATTAAAGCTGATTAAAATTGATTTTTTTAATTTTTTTAAATGAGTTTTTTTCTATTAAAAAAAAAGCTTTTGAGTTTTATTCAAAAAAGCTTGAAAAAAAAGCCTAAAAAATAGAGAAATTTTTGACATTTGGGAAAAAGAAATTTCAGGAAATTTCTAAAATTTTTCCTCTTAAAATTTTTTGGCTTTTCATCTTACTGGCTTTTCACTTTCCCGAAATCTTTTGGCTTTTCGAATTTCGAAAAAACTTTTGACCTTCCGTATTCCGGAAACTTTTGACCTTTCACATTCCGATTTTTTTTGTCTTTTCATTTTTCCGAAACTTTTGGCTTTCCGTATTCCAAGAAAACTGTTAGGATTTTGAAATTTTTTGACCGTTCGTATTCTAATGCGTTCGGGGTTAATTAAAAATTTTAAAAAAATTCTTAAAAATTAGTGAAAAATTAGACAAAGGTTATTTTAAATTTTGGAAAAATGTGGGGTTGGTGTTTGGCATGTGGTGTGTCCATTCGGGTACCCGTGACCATTCAAATTCCTTTAAAATATATTTTTGACCCAAAAATTTAGAAAATCCATTAAAATTGTAATTTTCATTGGATTCGAGAATTGTCGGGCGGAATTGGAAATTTCATGAATGATGGGATTCTCAAGAAAAATTAGAAATTTTCTAGAAATTATTTTTAGAAATCCTAGAAATTGGTATGGAAAAATTTTATGGAAAAATATAGGTTTGGAATGCCATAAGATAGGCTCGGTGGAATTCAAAATTATTATATTTTGAGGCCCTAGAAAATTAGGAAAAAGTCATGATAAATTTTTTCTCAATAATTTAATATTTGCGAGGGTTATTTAATGTTGAAGTACGTTTTCTCGTGCTGACATTAGATAGTTGCGGGTTATTCACATATTATTAATACGATTGTACCTCGTATTAGTAATTATTTTTGTTTGGATTAATTCTAAATGATGTTTTCATGATTTTTGGTCTTTGTTTAGCCATTCTTTTTGGACATGTTCCTTAATTTCTTCAATGATGGCTAGAATCTCCATTCAAAGTGTGTTTCACCTTTTACACTTTTCCATGATAATTTATTTTGCACTTGTTTAAGTGTGGCTTGTGCTCAATTTCTTAAGCCTAAGACAAATTCTATCATGGATCAGTTGATCGGTTTGTTGTTTTGGTGGATTTATTGGATGTTTTCCAAGTTTTATATGGACTCATCAGGTTCTGCCTAGATCACCTGTGTCTAGGGGTTTTTTATTGAGTGCTACACACGTGTTTCACTTGCTTACTTTGGAGTTTTGCTTGAACGACACCACGTTCATATACTCCAGATTGATGAGTTGGCCACCAATTTTAATGCTTCTTTTGGCATGATTAATGTCCATTAGATGGTATGCATTGATTTTTATGATCAACTATGGTTTTTTATGGATCTGAGGAGCTTCTATGCTTTTATCCATGGTTTTATAAGGATCTTTTGATCTTTTGGATAATATCATGTGCTTTGAAGGTAGCATTTGCCTTCATTTTTTGCACATAATTTTGGAGTATATTGCTTGTAATCTTGTACATATTCCAACTCGGATACCTAGTTGCTTATATATCCAGGTGATTTATTTTTCTACCCTAACTTTATTGTGTTTTGGGTAGTTATCATTAGAAAGGCGCCAATAATTCAATTTCCTTTCTAATGATGTACTCAGAAAGACTTATTCCTTGATGTGGTCTCAGGTATATAGAGACAGATTTTAGTATGTGAAAGTCTAGGATAAGGCCATCTTATTCCTTTTATACATGATTTTATTCATATTTTCCTAGACGACATATTAAGGAATTTCAAATTGTTAAGGTATGTATGGGTGGTATCATGGTGGTATGGGATGCTAGTGATCGCTCACATATATTATCTTATGGGATAATTTGGGCTCAAGATTGTGGCTTTGCTTACATCACTTAGCATGTTGACCTCAACATTCAAAGACAATCTCATTTTCTAAATTCACTTGAAGTTATAGTGTGGGCATTCTCTAGATAAACTTCTTTTATCTATAGCCTGCATGTTTTGATGAGGGTAATCTTGTCGGCATTTTCACTTGTTGAAATCTCTTTCTTTAGAGTTCAAACAAGTTTACCTTATTGTGTTCGGATAAGGAAATTTGGATTCTTCCTTTGTTGGCATTTCTTTCTCTAGTTCTATAGTTTAGGTGATTTATATAGTCAACCTGATTGTTTACGGATGAACATATGTGACTCATCGAGACACTGATGACTCTCTATGTTGATATGGGTAACCCAAGATGTCGATTATTCCATATGCAGATGTGGGTATGTCGGGGCGCCGATGAATCCCTGATTTCTACTGTTATAATGCCATGTTTTCCTACTTTATTCTGAATGGTTTACAACGAGGAAGTTACTTTGAATGTGAATTGCTCTGATCATCCGCAGTAACAGAGCGTATGAATCAGATTGTAAAGTATATGCTTCGTGCATATGTCTCTAGAAAATCATCAAATTGGAAAAAATATCTTCCAATAATGGAATTTACTTATAACAATTTTAAACATATGGCTATTGGTTTTAGTCCGTTCATGCTTATGTATGGGTATTAACCTAGGGCACCTATTAACGTCGGTCTTAAGGACATCGAGCTTGATGCATCGAGGGATTTCTTGTGCGTGATATGCAGGAAATGCTGACCAAAGCTCAGGATTCTATCAGGAGTGCTCAAGATAGGGCACGGATTTATGCTGATAGGGAACGCTCATCTCGGTCTTTTGAACCAGGAGCGTTGGTTTATTTAAAAGTTCCCAAAGATTTTTAGACTTTGTCAAAAGAAAAATGCTCAAATTTATCTCCTAGATATTGTGGTCAATTTTGAGTTATACATTGGATTTGCACGGTTGCGTACGAACTAAAACTACCTCCAATTGTTAGAGTTTATCCAGTCTTTCATATCAATAGATTGAAAGGGAAACTGGGAGGTGACGATAACACAGTTACTCCTCAAGAACTCGTTGAAGTCGAAGATTTATCCTACGTTCCACATGAACTTGATAAGGTACTTGAATATAGGGAAAGGAAACTTTGTAGTTGACTAGATCCTGAGGTTAAAATTAGGTGGAAAGATAGAGAAATAGAGGATTCAACTTGGAAGTCGGTTGAGATTGTTCAACGCAGTTCTCCTTCTTTCATTGCAAGAGTGCAATGTTTTGAGAGAGGGGAAGTATGTTATATGTACACTATGTGTGCTATGTTATATGCACATTATGTGTGCATATACTAGGAGGCTAACCCACATTAGGTTTGTTAGCATGGGAGCATGGGAACAAGCTCTAGTGGAGCATGGGTTAGGACTAACTTAAGGGTTAAGGTTAGGGTCAGACATCCAAGGGTCACACATGGGAAATGGAGAGTCAAGAGTCACTTGAGGGCCCTCCTATATAATAGGGGCATGGGGCACACTCAAGGGAGGCTTGGGGGCTTGGAGGCTTAGGCTATGGTCTCTTGTGTAGAGGTCCATATCTACTCACCTACCATTTTACACTATAGCTACATGCTATTGGATTGGAGTTATACCTATTGATGGTATGGGACATCAAGGTAGAGGTATGATGTAAACACTACATTTGCAAACACTACATTTGATAAACAAACACTACATTTGCAAACACTACATTTGATAAATGATAATTGCTACATAAGGAATAACAATAACCATCAGATTCAATAAAGGGTGTAAACCAATGACAATGGGTGAAAACCAATGACAATGGGTGAAAACCAATGGTAGTGGAGTCACAAAGAGAAAGGACAGTCAAGGGTCTCAATTTGTATTTGAGTTTAGTGGAATTGTGATAGATTATACATGTGCCCCAAGAGCAAAGAGTAGATCTAGTCTGTTGAGGTCTAGCCATAGTGTTTATGTTTAAAGTTGGAACAACTTTAGGCACAAACCATGGGGTTTTAGAGCTACCTAGGATGGATCACCTTTAGGCACAAACCATGGGGTTTTAGAGCTACCAATATCACCAAGGATGAAACCCACCTTGAGAATCTGGCCAAGGATTCCTCAAAATAGATTAGGAGTTTTCATTGCCCCCATAATTCAAGTCAAAGATTGAGTTCACAATGCAAGCACCTTGGGAAGAAGTCAACCATATTAAACATGGGCCACCCAAAGAAGTCTACTAAGGAGGCACAAAGTTTGTTCATCTCGCATGATGTAAGATTCCTCCTCAGCCTGAATAATGAATAAGCTTTACTTCAATCCCTTGTAATCATTCCCTATTTCTGAATACAAGAAAATATTGTTTTTCCTTGTTTTTGCCTAGAGAGATGAAAAATTCTAGAGAGAGATAATTCAATATTGAGATATTTTTGGATAAACAAATTCTCCTAATATCAAAAATATATTTCCCTGAAACAAAAGTTTAAAATAAATTCTCTAAGGTGCATTAGGAATCAATTAAAAATGATTTAAAAGACCTTAGCTGCTGTAAGATTCCTCCCCCCAGCTTTTGAGGTGTACAAGTGTAAGAACTTCCCAACCAAATTGAACCTGGAAAATTCTAGAAATTAGTTAGACTTGGTTAAAGGCCTCCCTCACCTATAAATAGATCCTTAGCCCTTTGTAAAAAAATATGAGAAATATACTATGCCAGTACTATGCTGAAATAATGATATTTTCTATTATCCTCTAAAAACCTCTACAAAATTGAAAAGATTGGAGCTTCTCTCTCTCTTCAATCTTCCTTGGTGACTCCTACAACATACCAAACCAATTGATTGGTTGGGGGCCTCTATTGTGATCAAAGAATTAATTTAGGAGGTAAAGTGTGGATTATTGTCTTCTTTTTCTTAAATCTCCAAATGCTTCTCTTCTCAACCCCTCTCAAGCTTGAGAAGCATTAATTTGAATGGCTTTTGAATACTATTGAAGTTCTTTAATGTATTGTAATGAAGAAACACATAAATTTTCATTTATGCTTAATTTATAATGGTTTTTTAAGCATTTCTCTCTCTCCCCCAAAGAATGGTCATTCCTATGACCTATTCTCAATTTGAATGAAGCTTCTCATGAAGCATTTCTCTAATCTAAAAGTAATTTCTATGCTTGTCTAATTGGAGGCCAAAATAATGGCTTTTTAATGCTTTTATAATATTTATTTCATAGAGAAATTATGAATCAATCCATAATTGGATAATGATCCAATTAGTGGTCATTCTAATTATATCAATAATATTAAACTTTATTCTTTCAATTAAATTGAGAATTATCAATAATAGCAGTAGCGGAGCTATGGCAAAATTTCTCTAAAATAAACACATAAAACATTTTCATTCATAATATGAAAAGAGGACTTCCTACCATATTCTAGGAACTATCATCCTAGATTAATTGAATGATTCTCATTGAAATCATGGAGAAATTGATTTTTATGTTTATACTTAATTAATAAATTAGAAAAAAGAAGAATTATAGTAATTTATTTTTATGTTAAAAGAGTTATCCCCATGATAATGGAAATCCATGTATTCCAAAGAATTAAGAGAAAAAATTAAAATACTAATATAATATATATTTTATGTAAAAATTAAAGAAAGATTTTAGTTAAATTTATCTTTTTGCATAGATAAATTTATATGATGAAAGAGGAATTTCACCATATTGGAATTCAAATAATTAAATAAGAAAAGTGTAATTCCTAGTGTAAAGAAATTAATGAAGATTTTTATTTAATTTTTAAGAGAAAATTTAGTTAAATTTATCTTTTTGCATAGATCAGTTTAAATGATAAAAGAGGAATTCCCACTACATTTGGAATTCCATCAATTGGATGGGAAAAGAGAAATTCCTATCACATTGGAATTATTGGATAATTCATTTAAATTTAAAGATGAATTTTTAGATAAATTTATGATGTGGATGTGTATGTGGATATGGATGTAGATGTATGGATGTAGATATGGATGTAGATGTGTATGTGAATGTATGGATGTGGACGTGTATGTGGGCATGGATGTAGATGTATAGATGTGAATATGGATGTGGATGTATGGATGTGGATGTTGTGTATGTGAATATGGATGTAGATGTATGGATGTGGATGTGGATGTGGATATGGATGTAGATGTATGGATGTGGATGTGGATGTGGATGTAAGGATGTGGATGTGTATGTGTATGTGGATATGGATGTAGATGTATGGATGTGGATATGGATGTGGATGTATGTATATGTATGTGGATATGAATGTAGATGTATGGATGTGGATATGTATGTGGATATGGATGTAGATGTATGGATGTGGACATGAATGTGGATGTATGGATGTGGATATGGATGTGGATGTATATGTGGATATGGATGTAGATGTATGGATGTGGATATGGATATGGATGTGGATGTGGATGTGGATGTGGATATGGATGTGGATGTATGGATGTGGATATGTATGTGGATATGGATGTAGGTGTATGGATGTGGATGTGTATGTGGATATGGATGTAGATGTATGGATGAGGATGTATGGATGTGGATATGGATGTAGATGTATGGATGAGGATGTGGATGTATGGATGAGGATGTGGATGTGGATATGGATGTGGGTGTATGGATGTGGATGTGTATGTGGAAGAATGGATGTGGATTTGGATGTGGATGTATAGATATGGATATGGATGTGGATGTATGGATGTGGACATATCGATGTGGATGTGGATGTGGATGTATGGATGTGGATGAGTATGTGGAAGAATGAATGTAGATGTGTATGTGGATGTGTATGTGGAAGAATGGATGTGGATGTGTATGTGGATGTATGAATGCGGATGTGTATGTGAAGAATGGATGTGGATGTGAATGTGTACGTGGAAGAGTGGATATGGATGTGTATATGGAAGTACGAATGTGGATGTGAATGTGGAAGAATGAATGAGGATGTAAGGATGTGATGTCGATGTGAGTGAATGGATGAGATGTGAATCGGGATGAGATTCAACCGGATATTTTGGAGGAATGTGATCAGTGATACTATAGCTTAAATGATTGTTCTAAAGATAGCTAAATCTGTGAAGAAAGCAATCTCATATTGGGTGTGTAAGTGGTGTGATTGGGTGTGTAAGTGGTGTGACTAGCTTTAAATTTGCATGAACATCCGGCTAGGGGGCCTGGGAACTCTTTTCCCTCTAGTAACCGAGACAAAACCTAACCAAATTCTTAATTGGATCCCATCACTACAGTGGTTGGGCGGTTGGCTAACCCATGGGACTGGATGGGGTTAGGCTGGACTGATGGATCCGTAAAATGAGACTCAATTTCTGTTGTAGTACACTAGATGAAGTAAATCCCGGATAGTAATTGTTCTATGGAAAAAAAAATCAATGGCTCTGCCTCTCGATGGAAAAAAAAGCGTTGATCTCTATGATCCAAGTGCAAGTTTCTTCCTTGATCTAACCAAGTGACTTTAGGTTCGGTCAGATCAGTTTGACCAGTAATGACCTTGACTACGTTAGAGTAAAAATATCCTGGAAGAATCGCCTACGCTTTCCGGGCAAGGGAAGTTTTTTCGGGTTCGGTTGTACCCTGCACTGCATAAGGAGTGCTACTTCTGCTCTGCTAGCACCCTCGAATCCGTTGCGCGTAGGGGGCAGGGATCTTTCATTAGCCTAAGGGTCAAGATTTTCTGAAATTTTTGGATTATGGTCCAATTAAGGTTCTTATGGGCCAATAAGATTAATCCAAGTGTTGGGATGTGATAAATCCAATGAATAAAAGAAAATACCCAAAAATGAGTAAATGCTCACATAAGATGAAGAGTTGAGTGAGTACAAGGTATATTAGTTAAAAATTATGAGATATTACTAAAAAAATGAGATATTTTTGGAGGAATGATGAATTTTTGACACCTTGGTAAGGAAGGACCTTTGAGATAGGCGCCTCCTTCACATGTGTGGGGGGGTTTTAATTCAAAAATACTAAGATATTTTTATCTCTCCTCTCTCCTGAATCAAACTAGATCAAAATGGGAGCTAGACTGGTCCAAATCTTGTCCAAATTCAGGCAAACTGAAGCTAGAAAATTCTAAAACTTAGTTGGACTCAGTTAGTGGCCTCCCTCACCTATAAATAGACCCTCATTCTTTTGCATTCTCATCTGTGAACTAGACCATGCCAGTATTATATTAAAATAAGCATATTTTCTATTATCCCTTAAAAATCATCTACATTTTGGAGAGATTGGAGCTTCTCTCTCTCTTCAACCATCCTTGGAGCTTTCCTCTCAACACACTAACCAATTGATTGGTTGGGGGCTTCCTTCTAAGATAAAGAAGCAAGCAAAATCAAGAGGTAAGATATAATTTCATGGTTTTTCTCTAATATTCTCAATGTTTTCACTTCTCAACCCCTCTCAAGCTTGAGGAGTTTCAAATGGATTGTTTTTCAACGCAAATTAAGATTTCTAAAGAATTCTAATGAGTAATCACAAAAAGTTTATCTTTATGCTTAATTTAGGATGTTTTTTTTATGTATATCTCTCTCTCCCCAAAAGAATGGTCATTTCTATGACCAATTCTCTATTCAAATGATGCTTCTCATTGATAAATTCTCAAATCAAAAATCAAACTCTATGCTAGTTAAGCTAGAGGTTAAAGAAATGGCTTTTTAATGCTTATATGCTAATAAAATTATGATAAACTTATGATTTAATTCCATAAGTTGGATTTAGGTCTATATGATAGTTATTCTATCATAATAGTATTACAAAGTCTTATTCTTTCAAAATTTATTGAAAATTATCAATAATAATAGCGGAGCTATGGCAAAATTTTTAGAAATTAATACATAAATCATTTTTATACATAATGTGAAAAGAGCACTTCCTACCATATTCTAGGATTAGTCATCCTATGCTAAAAGAATAATTTTCATTACATTCATGGAAAACTAATTTTTAGTATTTAGGCATAAATAATTAATTAGAGAAATAAGAAATTTTTGGTATTTCTATTTTTATACAAAAAGAGGAATTCCCATGATAGTGGAGATACATGTAATTAAATGGAAAAAGAGAAAATTTGATATATTAAAATAATAAATATTTTTAGAAGAATTTTAGATAAATTTATTTTTATGCATGAGAAAATTTAAATGATAAAAGAGGAATTCCCATGACACTTGGAATTCAATAATTTAAATGGTAAAAGTGGAATTCTTGGCATAATTGAATTAATGGATATTTTTATTTAAATTTTAAAGAAGAATTTTAGATAAATTTATTTTTATGTATGATAAAATTTAAATGATAAAAGAGGAATTCCCATGACATTTGGAACTCAATCATTTAAACGGTAAAAGTGAAATTCTTGGCATAATTGAATTAATGGATATTTTATTAATTTAAAAAGAAATTTTAGATAAATTTATTTTATGATAAAAGAGGAGTTCCCATGACAATCGAAATCCAATCATTAAATGAGAAAAAGAGAATTTTAAGCTTATTAAAAAAAATGGATATTGGTATTTAGTTAAAAGAAGAAATTTTATGGTATTTAAGGATATTTTATGTGGTTAAATCACTAAATTGGTATTTACCCAAAATTAGATTAAATGGAAGAATAGTATTTTCATTAAAATTTGATATTCTCATATAAAAATAATTCTTAATCTATTATGGTTAAGAAGGAAGAAATTCACAAAGTTGGAATTTCCTTATACGGTTAGAAGTTCAGTAGATGTTTATCTGAAGAAAATCCTTGGAATCAAAGCTAGAACTAAACCGACTGATTTTGGTTAGACCATGACTATGAGAGGGACGGTCAGCAAACTACTTGTCCATCTCTCGATCTGAATCAAGCAAAAACCTCGTGGACCGATTCCAGTTATTAATACAAATGAGTAGACTAGCGTTGAATTAACTAGTTTTCCCTTGACCGAAATCACCAAGAATCTAGTTGAACAGTCAGTCGAATGATGGGTAGATTACCTTGATGAGAGATCAAGGATTCTCATTACGAAATTGGGGATTAAGTAAAGAGGGTTTTGTGGAACCAATCTTACTTGCATAGAACCTCTATTTTCTTTTAAAGGACTGTCAGTCGAATGATGGGTAGATTACCTTGATGAGAGATCAAGGATTCTCATTACGAAATTGGGGATTAAGTAAAGAGGGTTTTGTGGAACCAATCTTACTTGCATAGAACCTCTATTTTCTTTTAAAGGACTGTTTTATGCCAGAATGCTGGAGGAAGCATTTGGTATGTGTTTAATCTAAGAAGAGGCTCGTTGCCAATAGCTGGTGCGGGGAGTCGTCGAGGGACGTCACTCGCGGAAAAGCCTACCGAGGTCTTGACTAGCCTCGATAGTACGATTAAAATGGTGCGCTTCTGGTAGTACGATGGGCAAGGACCGACGAACGAAGCAATCCCTGAGTGAAGTGCTAGGATACATAAGTAGGATCCTAGACGGTTCTGACCAGGTGATGCATGGGCTCGCGGTTGCTAGGACACCCATACATGCGTCGAGGAAGATTCGGATGGACTAAAAAGAATGACTTTTGTGAATCAAATTTTGATATTGGATCTCGTTGGTTGGTCAGCTAGGAGAGTCCAGATGACATATTTTGTAATAAAATAGACTCAAAATTTTGGAGGATGATGATCAGTAATATCATGATTTTCATTGAAGGATTGTTTTAAAGACAGCCAATTTTGTTATAATGGCAATTTCATATTGGGTGTGTACGTGGTATGCCTACCTTAATTTTTGCATGAAACGCCGGCTAGGGGGCCTAGAAACTCTTTTCCTTGGTACCCAGGCAAAACATAACCAAATCCTTATAAAGGAATCCCACCAATACAGTGGTCGGGCGGTTGGCTAGCCCATGGGCTGGATTGAGGGATTCCTATGATACCATTAAGTTACGATTAGTTACGTTAGTTAGATTAAGTCCCGAGAAGACCCTTGTTCAGTGGCTGTGCCTCGTTAAAGGAGGAAAAAAGCGGTGATTCTATGGACCAAGTGCAAGTCTCTTCTTTGATTTGACCATGTGACTTTAGGTTCGGTCGAATCAATTTGAATAGTTAAGACTTTGACCCGTTAGATTAATTCTCCCGTTCGAAGATTTTTCCCTGGAGGAATCGCCCATGCCTTCCGGGTGAGGGAAGTTTTTTCGGGTTTGGTTTCGGAACCGCCGGACTAGTCTCTTGTTCGGACATCCGTGGGCGAGGCCCCGAGTGCGGATCCCTACCTCGCACGAGAGGTTGACGCTACTTTTGCCGCCAGCACCCTCGGAGGAGGGGGCAGGGGTCTCACAGCTGGTATCAGAGCTTTGTCGAAAGCTAATAAGGAGAAATGAATTCTTATTAGAAAATTGTAATAAAAACTCAGAAAGAGCATTTACATATTGCATTTTCATTCCTTAAGCTTCATTAACAAAGAATTTTAATCAAAGAATTTGGTTTTATAGATGGAAGTTCCATACTTATCTGGTGTTCCCGACCTCACCCAGTCACAAGACATGACTGCGTTCGCCTTCGAGCATCTCATTTCTTCCGCTACAACTTGAACGAGCCGAGCCAGACTCGTAGGCCATTTCAAGAATCTATATTTCCCTGACCCAGTGGAGAGACGACAGCACAAGTGGTTTGCAGGAGGGTAGTATGTGCATGCCTCTTACGACCAACGTGCAATGCTGAGGCAGAATCTCTCATTAACCATGATTCTGAGATGAGGCTGAAAGATATACATGGTGTTATTTTATATCAACCGATGCCTCAAAATTTCAGACTTTCCTACCATATCTACAGACTCCTTAGTCGCTTTATTCCTAAGGAGAAGATAGTAGCTCCCTTGGCAGTAAGGGAACATTTGTATCAGGGCATGGCTATAGCCTAGTACCACCATCTTATGCATCTCCTGAGGAGATTTTGATTTCTGGAGCCGAGCTGCTCTATGTACATATTGCAACCTCTGTATAAATAAAGAAATGTTTTGTGGAAAAATTCCCTATTGTATAAGTGATTGTTTATTGACGAATTGATAAAGCAAAATCTGTTACCGGACATATGTCATAGATCTCCAATAAGATCATTTATCTTGTTTAAGAAATTATTTTTCAAACCTCTTAAGTCTTAGGATCTCGTGGACGAAATCAAAATAAAAATTCAATAATGTATCATTTTTGGCAGAATCATGAGGTGAGGGAACCGTAGGCCGTCAGCCAGATCCTCTCACTGATGAAGAAGAATTTGACCCTGACGTTTGTAAGGCTCTTCACAGCACTCAGCTAGGACCCTTCAAAGGTGAAGGGGAGAACTTGGGCGAGGCTACAGAGAAGTGGGTTGAAGCAATGGAGGAATATTTTGATGTCACCGGCTACAATGAGAGGAGCAAAATGGCTCTTGCTAGGCTGAAAATTATGGAAACAGCCAGGGTGGCATGGAGAAACCATTGTGACACCAACCATCTGGATAAGAATACCCAGTCTTGGAATGATCTTAAAGCCTATCCTAAGGAAGAGATTTTGTCCCTCCGGGTTTTTAGAAACCAAGATGAATGAATTTTTAGAGCTAAACCAAGGGAGCAAAAGCATTGAAGAATATCACCAAGCATTTGCTCTTCTCCTCAAGTATTCACCACCTCTAGACGAAGAGCAACTCATGGCCAGGTTCATTCGGGGAATGAATGAACCTGAAGCCAGTGTCCATGGTAGAAGCTGTCAGGATGGTGAAGACTTCGCCAAAGCCTTCCACCTCCAAAGAGACACCAAGGTCCCAACCAAAATCTGGAGACGGGAAGCTTCAGGAATGAAGGAAGACCTTTCCCTCGAAGTACTTTCTCAGGAACTCCGGCTCTCTCAAAAATGCAAAGGGAAGAGCTTCAAAGTGAGAACAGGTGCTTCGGATGTCAGGGGTCTGGGCACCAGCTCGAGGATTGCCCATCTCCTTTTGTGGACTAAGGAAGCCAGGGTCCCAGAATTCAGAGATAGACCCTTTCGTATCTCTAATGCATTTCTGCTCACATTTCTGTCACGTGGAAATACATGCTTTGTTTGCTTTCCAAATTGGCATGCGTCACATATTTTTTGCATACCTTCAACTTTAAACTTTGGCAGCCCTGTCACAATTCCTTTAGTCTGCATAGACTTCATTCTCTGCACATTCACATTTCCAATTCTTTTATGCCAAATGTCTGTGTCTGCAACAATTCCTGAACCATTTGCAAACATTGCAGCACTCACTTCAGGCATGTCTACATTTAATGTAAACATTCTGCCCACTCTGTTATCTTTTGCAACCAACCTGCACTTGTCTTTAAAGTCTTCAACATAACAACCATTAGGGTTAAACTGAACCTGCAAACCCTGCTCAATCATTTGGCCAACTGAAACCAGATTCTTTGTTAGGTTCGGAACATGAAGTACATCTGCAAGGTACTTCACTTTGCCATCCTGTATAGACAATGGCACATCTCCAACATGGGAAATTGGATGAGCAGTATCATCCCCTGTTTCCAGAAAACCTGGTCTTTCAAGGTATTTCATCTCCTTGAACCACTCCCTATGACTTGTCATGTGGTTCGAAGCACCTAAATCAACGTACCATACATCATCTTTATGTGTTGCTTCAACATTTTCAGACATGGCATTAACGACATGCTGCATAACAAACAACCTTTCATTGTCCTCATTGTTTCTGTAAGATTCCTCCCCAGCCTCTCAAGAAGTCCAGTATCTTCCCCTGTAATCAAATCCCTCTTCAGAAATATAAAAGATCTTGTTTCTACCTGTTTTGGCCTAGAGAGAGAAAATCTTCTAGAGAGAGGTGATTCAGTTTTTAAATATTTTTGGATGGAAAAATATCTCATCTTATTAAAATAAATTTTCCCAAAATAGGAGTTCAAAAAGAATTTCAGAAGGTACATTAGAAATAAATTATAATCTATTCAGAAGGCCTTATCCTAAGGGTCCAGATTTTTTAAAAATTTTAAATTAAGGTTCCTATGGACCAATAAGATAAATCCAAATGTAGGGAGGAGGTAAATTGAAGAAATAAGATTAATCCAAATGTAGGGAGGAGGTAAATTGAAGAAATAAGATTAATCCAAATGTAGGGAGGAGGTAAATTGAAGAAATAAGATTAATCCAAATGTAGGGAGGAGGTAAATTGAAGAAATAAAGAAAATCCCTCCAAAAATGAGTAAATACTCACATAAGATGAAGAGTGGACTAAGGACCAAAGAAAATACTAAAAAAATGATTTTTTGACATCTCAGAGTGGGGATTCTCCCTCATGAAGTAGGCGCCTTTTTCCCACCATTGCTTTTGAATTTTAAATCAATAAAATTAGATATTTCATCTCTCCTCTCTCCTAATTCAAAACTGGATCCAAAAAGTGAGCTAAACTCATCCAAAAATGGTTAAAAATTGACCAAACTAAATAATGCATATTTTATTTAAAAATTAAAGAAGAATTTTAGTTAAATTTATCTTTTTGCATAGATAAATTTTAAATGATAAAAGAGGAATTTCCACTATATTGGAATCCAATTATTTAAATGAAGGAAGTGTAATTCCTAGTGTAAAGGAATTAATGAAGATTTTTATTTAAATTTTAAGAGAAAATTTAGTTAAATTTATCTTTTTACATAGATAAATTTTAAATGATGAAAGAGGAATTCCCAGTATATTGAAATCCAAATATTTAAATGAGGAAAGTGTAATTCCTAGTGTAAAGGAATTAATAAATATTTTTATTTAAATTTTAAGAGAAAATTTAGTTAAATTTATCTTTTTACATAGATAAATTTTAAATAATGAAAGAGGAATTCCCACTATATTGGAATCCAAATATTTAAATGAGGAAAGTGTAATTCCTAGTGTAAAGGAATTAATGAAGATTTTTATTTAAATTTTAAGAGAAAATTTAGTTAAATTTATCTTTTTGTATAGATAAGATCAAATGATGAAAGAGGAATTCCCACCATATTGGAATTCAAATGTTTAAATGAGAAAAGTGATATTTTTAGCTTAATGGAATTAATGGATATTTTTTTGTATTTTTTAAGAAGAATTCTAAGTAGGTTTAATTTATGGTAAAAGAGGAATTCCCACGATAATTGGATTGCACTCATTGAAATGAGAAAAAGAAGGATTTTAAGTTTATTCAAAAAAATAGATATTGATATTTTAGTTAAAAGAAGAATTTTTATGATATTTAAGAAAAGATGGATTTGAATTAAATTTTAGTGTCAAAAGATGAATTAAATTTTAGTGTCAAAAGATGAATTTCCACCATAATTCTATCTAATGAATTAAGACTGAGAAATTATGTGGCATAAAGAATGTCTTTGGATATTTTAATTAGTAAAATCACTAAATGTATATTTACCCAAAACTAGATGTTTATCTGAAGGGATTCCTTGTAGAACTAAACCAAATGAATTTGGTTAGACTACGTGAGGGATGGATAGTAAACATAATTGTCCTTCTCTTGATCTGAATCAGATAAAAACTTCGTGACCAATTATTCCAGTTACTAAATCTAAAGAATAGACTACCGAAACTAATCTAGTTTTTCCTTGACCAAACTCACCAAGAATCTAGTTGGACAAATGGACAAAATGATGGGTAGATTACCCTGATGAGAGATCAAGGATCCTCATTATTGAAACTGGCAATTATGGAAAAAGGGTTTTCGGAACCGATCTCAAACTGGAATTTTACTTGCATTGGAACCTCTGTTTTTTTCATTCAAAGGATTGTTTTACGCCAGAATGCTGGAGGAAGCATTTGGCTTATGTTTTTCTAAGAGGAGGTTTGTTGGAACAGCTGGCGAGGAGTCATCAAGGGACGTTGCTTGCGGCAAAGCCTGCCGAGGTCTTAACCAGCCTTGATATGGTTAAAATGGTGTGCTTCCGGTACGATGGGCAAGGACCAACAAAGCGGTCCCTGAGTGAAGTGCTAGGACACCTAAGGAGGAGGATCCTAGGAGGGTTCTGACCAGGCGATGCACAGGCTCGCAGTTGCTAGGACACCCATGCGTATGTCAAGGAAGATTTCGGATGGATAAAAAGGAAAGATTTTTGAGAACCAAATTTTGATACTGGATCTCATTGGTTGGCCAGTTGGTCTTCAACGGAGAGTTCAGAGGATACATTTTTGTAATACAATGGACTCAAAATTTTGGAAAATGATGATAAAAAATATTATGATTTCTATTGAAGGATTGTTTTTAAAGCCAGTCGAATCTGTTATAAATGGCAAGTTCATATTGTGTGTACGTGGTATGCCTACCTTGATTTTTGCATGAATCGCCGGCTAGGGGGCCTGGGAACTCTTTTCCTCTCGGTACTCGGGCAAAAACCCAACCAAATCTTTATAAAGGAATCCTACCAATTCAGAGGTCGGGTGGTTGGCTAACCCATGTTGAAATTTCGGCATTGTGATGAGCTATGGTGGATCAAACACTAGAATCAACATCATTAACAAAGTGATTAGCAAATAATTAAGATGTAATTAGTGGGTAATTAGCAAATAGATTAATGTAGGCATGGATACTCAAAAACTAGCAAATTCTCATTAGGGCTATGCCTCAATTTATAGAGTTTACATCAAGCATCAAATCCCATTGATTTCTCCATGATTCACTCCCAGAATATCTCCACCTTTTGCCTGATTCTCTCCACCTCTTCTCTTTTCCCTGAATATCTCCCAGAATAACTCCACTCTCCTAAATTCTCTCATGCTACCCTTTATTCTCTCCCAGTAGATCCTTCTCACCTTTTCACAGGTTCTTTCACAATTACATCTCCTCTTTTACAGCCTCTATCCAAGGGCTTGTTCCCGCACACACCCTATTCACTTGTATATTTCAACACCTCCCCTCAAGTGAATAATCCTAGCACACCTGGACCCTATACCAAGTTTCCCTCTTACTTGATAGTCCGCGACCAGTGCCTCAAGTCCCTAAACTCCATAGTCCTTGACACACTCTCTCTCTCTATGTGTCCAAGGCTACTATAAGTGCCCGCGACCTTGACTAAAGTGCTCACACATACATCTACCACGTGGCCTACATCATCGGTGGCTCAGAGGTGGTTTTACTTTGTTGGGACAGGTTACATTAGGTTGTGGGGTCTCTCTCTCTTTCTCAGAAAAGATGATCCGACTCCACTTCCTTTGGAGCCTCCATGAAGTTTGCCGATGTCATTCCTTCTTCACTGGGTTTGTTGTTGCAGTCTCTCGCCATGTGTCCTGGCTTTCCACATTTGTGGCAAGTGAAGGTCCTCCCTCCTACTCTGCCTCTTCCTCGTCCTCGTCCTCGAGAGAATCCTCCTCGAGTGAAGAATGCTTTTTCTTCTCCTGCTATTGAGTCGAGCCCTTTCTTCTCTTTGCCTCTACTCTCTTGCTCTAGTAGAGCTGCTTCTATCTCGTGTAGCTTCAATTCAGGTACATTCTTTAGTGTTGCTACAATGTTTTCATAATCTCCTTTGTCCACACTCTTCAGAAGTACAGCTAATGCTTCATCATCTTCTACCTTTTTGCCAAGCTGTTGCTTAATGCTTTTATTTTTGTTCAAGTGTGTGATTAAAGGTTCACTTTCCTTCATGTCCAATTTATAGAATTGCATTAACAGATTTATCTTTGAATTTTTTGCTTGTGTACCAAATAATTTATTGAGTTCATCCCATGCATCTTTTGCCCATTGTATCCCTGTGATGTGATGAATGATTTCATCATTTAAACTGAGTGCAATAAGTCCCAATGCTTTTTCATTCCTGCTCTTCCACTCATTTTCCCCTCTCTCTAGGCATTCATCTCTCCCTTCAACTAATCCCCACAGATTTTTCCTCATCAGCACAAATACATGGTTTTTGTCTGCCATGTATAAAACTGTTCCCCATTAAATTTGGCTATTTCCTGTGCTAAACTCATGGTGATGTGAAGGGGGTCTTACCTCTTGATCCAATTTCAAGATTCAAGGGCAGTGTCTACCCTTTTACAACTCAATCTGGTGTTTAATAGATGATTACAATAATTTTATCAGCATAAAATCACCAAAAATTACATTAAATTAAGGGTAACCAATTTGTACGGGATGGTTGGAGTATCAAACCAACTCCGATTTGCAATCTGAAGCTATAAGGATCTGTATCAGTGGTTAATTTGAACCCTCAATTGCATCAAAATACAGTGATTAGCACTGATTAATCACTAATTAGCAAATTAATGCTCTATTTTGTGTGCAAAAAAAGAGTATGCGAGGAGTCCAGATCTGGTGCCTTACACTTCAAATGAGCTCAAATGCTTTAAAGACATCAATAGCAATGAGTCTAGTAGAGGATTAAGCCAAGAAACACAAGATTTGACCAAATATTGAAAGCTTAATCTCTGTTTTACCAAAGTCACCTGCAGATTTGATGAAGAGCTTGGATCTCAATGTAGACTTGATGAAATTGGATTCTGTCTTCACCATCTTGTAGAGCATGCTTGAATACACCTTGGGCTAGGAGGAATTAGAAAGATTTGACTTGATGAAGCTGCAATGTTCATTTTCCTCAGAAAAAATGCGCCTGCAGAATCGTCGATTTCTCCTCAACGCGTTGGCAGTTTTCACTTCCGTTTCGACTGGCTGCAGCTCAAGGATGTTCACTATGTTGGGCTAGAAGCACAAGACCTAATTTAGAGTGTACAAGAAGCTAGAGCTCCTCCACTGGCTGGGGGTGAAGGGGTGAAGTGAAAAATAACTAAAAATTGGATTATTTCTTAATTATCTACTAATCTTGATTAATTAAAGAATGGGCTCATAAACCTAATTGATTCTAGGCATGGCTCTGATACCATGTTGAAATTTGGGCATTGTGATGAGCTATGGTGGATCAAACACTAGAATCAATATCATTAACAAAGTGATTAGTAAATAATTAAGATGTAATTAGTGGGTAATTAGCAAATAAATTAATGTAGGCATGGATACTCAAAAACCAGCAAATTCTCATTAGGGCTATGCCTCAATTTATAGAGTTTACATCAAGCATTAAATCCCATTGATTTCTCCATGATTCACTCCCAGAATATCTCCACCTCTTGCCTAATTCTCTCCACCTCTTCTCTTTTCCCTGAATATCTCCCAGAATAACTCCACACTCCTAAATTCTCTCATGCTATCCTTTATTCTCTCCCAGTAGATTCTTCTCACCTTTTCACAGGTTCTTTCACAATTACATCTCCTCTTTTACAGCCTCTATCCAAGGGCTTGTTCCCGCACACACCCTATTCACTTGTATATTTCAACAACCCATGGGCCGTAGGCTGGTGGATCGAAGGATTCATGAGAAACAACTAGATACGGTTAGTTACATTATTTAGTTTTAAATCCTAAGAAGACCTTGTTCTATGGGAGGGGATCATCAGTGCCTCGTAAATGAGGAAAAAAGCGATGATTCCACAGACCAAATGCAAGTCTTTTCTTGATTTGACCATGTGACATTAGGTTTGGTCAGATCAGTTTATCTAGTTAAGACTTGACTCGTTAGAGTAATTTCCTCGTTAGAAGATTTTTCCCAACAACTGGCGGAATCACCCGTGCCTTTTGGGCCCGGTCTTGGAGGGGCCGCCCGGGCTAGCCTCTCGTCCTCCCAGACATCCGCGGGCGAGGCCCCGAGTGTGTGGACCCTGCCCCGCGCAGGAGGCCGACGCTGCTTTCGTCGTCGGTAGGAGCCTCAGAGCGAGGGTGGGGGACCTCGCAATACGTACACCGATGAAGGAATGATTGGAAATAAGGATTCAACCGGAGATTTTGAGGATTATGATCACTGACACTATGATTTTATCAAATGATTGTTTTAAAGTCACAGCTGAATCTCTGAAAAAGGCAATTTCATATTGGGTGTGTAAGTGGTGTGACTAGTTTTTTAAGTTTGCATGAATATTCGGCTAGGGGGCCTGGGAACTCTTTTCTCTAGTACCCGAGACAAAAACTAACCAATTTCTTAATTAGATCCCATCACTACAGTGGTGGGGCAGTTGGCTAACCCACGGGGCTGGATGGGGTTAGGCTAGACTGATGGATCCCGAAAATTGAGACTCAATTTTGTTATAGTACGATAGATGAAATAAATCTCGAATCAAAATTATTCTATGGAAAAGAAACAGCCTCAGCCCAATAGCTATGTGGCATATTCTTCTCTCCCATCAATGCTCTCCCATCAATGCAGCATATTCTTCTCTCCCATCAATGCTCGCGCAATCTCAGCAATGTGCCTGTTTTTCGCTTAGCAACTCCATTTTGCTGCAAAGTGTATCTGCATGTAAACTGTCTCCGAATACCATTCTTCTTCAAAAATTTAGAGAACTCATTGGAGAAGTACTCTCCCCCTCCATCTGACCTTAGGCACTTTACATATTTTCGTGTTTGTTTTTTTTCAACCATAACTCTAAAATTCTGAAAATGAGTGAACACCTCACCCTTCTCGTTCATGAAGTATACCCACACTTTCCTTGTGTGGTCATCCAATAAATGTCACATAATACCTATAGCCTCCCATAGACATGGTCTTCGTAGGATCCCATACATCTGAATGCACAACATCTAGTACATTTCTGCTCACATTTCTATCACGTGGAAATACATGCTTTGTTTGCTTTCCAAATTGGCATGCTTCACATATTTTCTGCATACCTTCAACTTTAAACTTTGGCAGCCCTATCACAATTCCTTTAGTCTACATGGACTTCATTCTCTGCACATTCACATGTCCAATTCTTTTATGCCAAATGTCTGTGTCTGCAAAAATTCCTGAACCATTTGCAAACAAAACCTGCAAACCCTGCTTAATCATCTGGCCAACTGAAACCAGATTCTTTGTTATGTTCGGAACATGAAGTACATCTGCAAGGTACTTCACTTTGCCATCCTTCCTACATGACAATGGCACATCTCCAACATGGGCAATTGGATGAGCAGTGTCATCCCTTGTTTCCACAAAACCTGGTCTTTTAAGATATTTCATCTCCTTGAACCACTCCCCATGACTTGTCATGTGGTTTAAAGCACCTGAATCAACGTACCATACATCATCTTTATGTGCTGCTTCAATATTTTCAGACATGGCATTAACGACATGCTGTATAACAAACAACCTTTCATTATCCTCATTGTTTTTGCTCGAGGATGCATAGTTATTTTGCTACAATTTCCCATTTTGCATGTCAGCCTGCTTCTTATAACAATCTGCCTGCACATGTCCAAGCTTACCACAATAAAAGCATCCACGTGTATCATTATACTGCCTTTGCCAATTTCCACGACCTCTTTGAGTCCCCTTGCCTCTGAATTGGCCTCTTCCACCTGTGTGTTGTTGTTGTTGTGAATTCTGGGACTGTTGTTGTTGCTGTTGCTGGCCACAATTCTGATTACCTGTTCGGCCACCTCCTTGGCCGTGTCCACGGCCTCCTCTACCTCGTCCTCTTCCTGAATTTGTGTAGAAGGCTGTTGCTCTGAACTATTTTTCTTTTGTGAAGACTGTTGGTCTTCACCCAAGCTCTTCTCTTCTATAATTAACATAGACACCAAATCTGTGAAATTGAAAATGTTTTCCCAAGTCTTAATAGACGTCTTGAATGCCTTGTATTGTGGTCCGAGACCACGTAGATAGACTTTCACCTTATCATCATAATCTATTGAAACACCAATAGATGCAAGGGATTTCACAATACCCTTGATCTTCAATGCATAGTCATTCACAGACATACTCTTTTTCTCCATAGTATGAAGTTCATTCTTCAACTGTATCTTTCGTGCCTTGGTATTCGTTTCATAGAGTTTTACCAAGGTGTCCCACGTCTCCTTGGGGGACTTGGCATCCTGTATGTGCCCAATCATGGTGTCTTGTATACTGATAGAGAGCCAATACATAGCTTTTCTGGCTCCTTGGTTCCAATCCTTGAACTCTTTCACATGTGTAGGAGTCAGATTGATCTCCGGTATCTCCGATGCCTCTTCATGCTCACCTTCTATGTAGTCCCATGTAACCCTTTCCCATCAGGAAATTTGTCAGCTTGAACCTCTAGGCATGGAAGTTGTTCTTATCAAGCTTCTCAGCCAACAATCTGATTTATGCCATCATTTGACATCTTGCTAGACACACAAATTTACCAGAAACAGCACTCTGGTTTGTCCTACACAAACTGCTGTATTTTCTGTAGTAGCGGTACTGTACTACACTCAAATGTCACAAACCAGTGACCTCAATGTGCATACATACACCCAATGGCAACTGTTTGACTCCTTGCAGCACACACAATGTCTGCACAACCAATCTGTCTTCCTGCAGTTCTTAAACAGAGTTCTGCATAGAATTAATGACTTACCCATAGTGCTCGAAATCGTCTGCTTTCTGAAAAATGGAGGTCCTAACATGCCTGAAACGCGTTTTCGACCCGAAAAATTTTATCTGATAGGACAGCGTAGTTGCACTACAGCTTTACTCCCATGAAGAAAGCTCCTCAATCAGAGATCGTTTTTTGCTGCCTCCCGTAGAGCACTCGACAAGGGTGTAATCGCCAACACAAATAAGGAAGAGTAGTTGAAGCTCTTACCCTCGTACCGCTTCCTGTGCTTCTCTTGCTTGTAGCTCAGTCCTTAGCAAGAACCATGCTTTGATACCATGAAAAGATGTAGGGGAGATGAGAGCTTGAGCTCTTACAAGCACACACACACTCACAAAACCCTAAAAGAGAGCACACAAGGTGAGAGGCTGAAAATCTTCTTCTTCTTCACACAACACTCAACACACCATATACAAAGATAAGAGTACACACCATATAAAAAGGTACTCAATACATACTAGGTTTCTCTATAGTGTGAACCCAACTAAATGAGTTGGCGCTATAACTATGCCAGTCTCTAGAATGACTGTCACATAGCCTGTCATCCCACTGGCTGCATATCACCCATGATCTCACCAACCATGCCAGTGGTGTAAGTGTGGGTCCTATCCCCTCACTAGATGAGCTCGATATCTCAACATGCAGAGGCTTGTGGTGCAAGTTTTCTTAACTTTGGACTCCAAATGTAGGGGTTCACTTTGTGGAAGCCTTATGCTACTTCCAACAGCTTTGGTTGGGACCCAATAGAATGTTAGCTATTAAGCTCGAGCTCGGGTTGGAGGCTACTAACTACTAACTCTCCTTGGTTTCGGAGGTTGGGGTGTGGTCCACAAGGTTCTTGGGATCCAAATGGAAGGGTTTCCATCGTAGAAGCCTTGAGCTTCTAGCATCTTGCTCTTCCTTGGCAAATTTCCACTCATGGTGGGTAGGCTTTTAAATGGTGGTTGAGAGGTCATTGCATTAGCATCTTGCATTAGCATCGTACTTTCCTTAGCTAGCCAAGATGGGTAACCAAGTGACCTCCTTGAGTTTTGTCGAGGCTAAGTTTTGGGAGGTGGGTCTTCGTCTTTGCCCAGGTGAGGCTTTAGATCTGCATAGTTGTTTGAGAGGGTGTTCTCAACATAGGATGAGACAAGAGAAGTGTTGAGTGTTAGGGGTTAGCTGAGGTGATGGCTTATAAGTGGAGGACAATGAGGGTTGGGATGTTTATAGGTGCAAGGTGTCTTCATCCATTAAGGGTACAATAACCATTCCATGGGGAAGCTTAAGGTTTTGTAACCATTGTTTTTCACTGATCAACTACATAATCAATGGCTGCAATCCATCCTCTCCCAATAAGGATGATGCTCCCTTTTATTCTATTCAGCATTAAAATAATTGATAATCATGGATTAGGAATTGTTTGCCACGGTAATGGTTGCAACAACGAATGGTGTAAGGGGTGGGTGGCCTAATGAGATCCATATCTCCCAAGATAACACATTATTGCTAGCCCAGATTTAAACTAAGGTAGGCCATGCAACTAGCTGGTCTTTCTAGGGGAACTCAAGGTCAGGTTAAAGAAAGAATAGGGAGAGAGACCTGTATGCAAAGCCAAACCCTAATTTTCTCTTATTAATCCATTAGTCACACATAGTGAAGCACCATCATCTTCTTCATTGTCATTCACTCATAGTCTATCTCAATACACAACACTATCTCTTCTCACAAGTTTACACCAAACATAACCTAATAATATTGTCCACACACATGACCATTCATTATCCACATGCTCCTAATGCTAAAGTACACCACTCATACTACCAACTATCATCATCCCAATGAACTTGCTATCTCAACACTCCCCCTCAAGTTTATCATATCCATCTCATGTACTCTGACCATTCATTATCCACATGCTCCTAATGCTAAAGTACACCACTCATACTACCAACTATCATCATCCCAATGAACTTGCTATCTCAACACTCCCCCTCAAGTTTATCATATCCATCTCATGTACTCTGAGCCTATTTCTAAAGTACTCAAACTTATCTTTCCTAAGTGGTTTTATAAATATGTCCGCAACCTGCTCTTCTATCTTCACATATGCTAAAGCAATGTGACCATCCAATACATTCTCTTTGATAAAATGATAGTGGGCCTCTATGTGTTTGGTCCTTACATGATAAACCGAGTTGCTTGCCAATTGCATACCACTCATGTTGTCACACTATACGACAACAAAACCATCATGATGCTGTCTTTTTTAACTATGACACTTCACACACATCCATAGCCGTATCTCTATATTTAGCTTCTGTATAAAGCAATAGTAGGTTGCTTCTTATAAGGCTCCAACTCATAGCAGCACTTCTCAAACTAAACGCTTAACCACTTGTATGTACTATTGGCCTAATTTGCATCTGTGAAACCATGCACATCCACCTTCTTTCCAAACTTATAAAACAAACCATAATGAGCCATAGTCTTCACATATCTAATAATCCTTTTGACAACATCCAAATGTGGCTTTCTGGGACTTTGCATATAACTGACTCACTAGTCTCACCACATAACACAAATCTAGTCTAGTAATGGTTATATAAATTAAGCTGCCGACCATCTTTCTATACATAGTCACATCTTCCAATTCATCACCAAGATTAGCTCTAAGCTTTACATTCTACTCCAATGGTGTGCTCATAAGCTTGTATATCCACTTATCTCATACTTTGTAAGCATATCCAAGGCATATTGAAAATATGGTGCCATGGAGCACAAGACTTGGTACGAAATGAGTGTTAATCTAGCATGCTGCCACATGAGCAAGCAAGAATAATCCCACATGAGCAAACAAAGCCAATATGTACCTCCCTCATATAAAAGGGGTCATTTCCAAAGAATCAAGTAACCTATCTCAAGTCTTTCTATAAGTACAAGTCTTAATCTTATAACCTAACTGAACTTGAGTCTAAAGCTTCATTAGCACAACACACTCATCATCATGAGTAATCTTAGGTTTGAGTCTCTCTCACACCATAGCCATTTTCCTTGAAGTACTCATGTCTTTCAACATGGTATGTGAGCCTACTAGGGTTTAGCTTTAGGATTGGCCATTAGCAAGTGATTAGAAACTTGTTTAGAGTTTATTTCTAGTTAATCTACTTTAGGTTTAAGTATTTGAGAGAGGGTTAGAGAGAGGAGAGCTTTAGGATCCTTGCCCACTTGGAGTTATTGGGCGCTATGCCATCTGCTCTTAACAGATAGCCACAGTTGCACCTTGCATTATTCCACTACCTCATTTCAATAGTAGCTGCAGTGCTTGTTGTCACAATGGCCACGCACACCTCTATTTCCCTGTAAGCTAACCCGTGCTCTTCTCAACCTTTAGTTCAGTAGTATAGCGAGCTGTGCGCCTCAACTGTGCATCTCCACGCTTCTCAGTCGATTATCATCTATCTTCGGGCTAAAGTCACACGCTGCTACTGTTGTCATTCGCGGTCAACAAACAACCACATCACAAGATAAGGCTTGAGCTAAAAGGTGAAAAAAAAAGCCTTCACACATGTACTTTTATAAAGAGGGCTCTCCCTTCTTGCAGTAAGTGAATAACTTCATCTATCTTTCTTGAGATAGTATCAGATCCAACATTTAGTATTTTTGCACTGCCACATTGTAAGCGACTATACACTACCTAAATGGAAACTAAGGCGGGTTTCACAAGCGTCCGCGACGCGTGGTGCGGTGCCCAAAGTTCATCCAGTGCATACATGCCACGTACTAGACGGCCTGCTTCTTCTATTCACACCCAAGCCCCGCGTCCGGTAGGTGGCATGCCTAGTCACGGACGCATTTCCCTGCTTCGTGACCGGCAAGGATGGCTCGCCCAAGCGCAAACCCTGTGCCCGTGTGCTCTGCGACGTCAATCATGACCTCTCCCACCTTTTGCCCCATCACACCCTGCTCCCGCCATCTCTGCATGCGAGTATAGGGCATTCTTTTTGTGACCCCGTTTTGGTATGTTATATTTGCAGGCAGACAATGTTTGTGAAATGGAACTTGGGGATGTCCACGGACACAGCCAAAAAGTGTGCGCCCGCCTTGCCTGACATGCTACTGTGTCTGCCGGGGACGCTTGTGAAACCTGCCTAAGGTAAAACCTTTACAAATGGCATCACACACAATGATTCAAGTTGAGAAGTTCATTGGGGATGGGTTTTACACTTGGGCCACACAAGTGAAATACCTCTTAATGCATAAAAAGCTATGGATAGTTAAGGAAAATGCACCTAATGATAAATTTTATAAGTGGGTAGAGAAAGATGAGCAAGAATTATCACTTATTGGGTTGCATTTGGGGCCTAATCTCATTCACCATATTGATCACAAGGATAATGCCAAAGACGCATGGGAAGAGTTAAAGTCGGTGTTTGGAGCTAAAGCAAAGAATTAAGAATTTCATCTCAAAATTAAATTCTATGGGCTAGAAATGAACTTCACAAATGAGTCATTAGCACAATTTGTTAGCAAGATGAAAAGCATAATGACACAACTAGATGGCATAATTGCCAAGATAGGAGATAAAGATGCATTAGCCATTCTCTTAAAAAGCATGTCAAAAGAGTATAATGCATTGGTGACAACACTAAAGAATTTACCAAAACTAACCTTTGAAGGATGCATCTCCTCTCTTCTTGAAGAAGAAAAGGAGCTAAATCAAAGAAGCACAATTGTGGAGTACACACTCTTCAATAAAACCACCAAGAAATTATTTCACTATGGAAGAGTACAATGCAATGGTCAATGCTAAAGAATTTGCCAGAACCAACCTTTGAAGGATGTGTCTTCTTTTCTTCTTGAACAAGAAAAGAAGCTAAAGCAAGGAAGCACAACTCTAGACTACACACTCTTAAAAAGAACCAACAGCAAGAAATTCTTTCACTATGGAAGGATGGGACACTCCCAAAGTGAGTGCAAACTCAAGCACAAGCCAAAGTGCGACTGTTATAAGAAGCTGAGACACAAAGAAGAGGAGTGCAGATTCAAGAACCATAGCTACATGGAGTCTTCATCAAGAAAAGAGGAGATTCCTAATGATAGACTCTTATAAGAGCTACTCACTATCCAAGCCTATGTTTTTATCTCAAATGTTGTTGTAAAGGTTACCAAATGAGTAGACCTAAATTCTGTTGTTTCTACCACATCTTACCACCTTAAGCAGCCATGTTGTTGTAAAGGTCATGAAATGTCTAAACCTAAATTCTATTGTTTCTATGACATCTCACTACCTTAAGTAGCCATGTTGGCACTAAGGGGGTGTAGGCAATCACACCTTACTGCCTTAAGTAACTATGTTGCACTAAAGGGGGGGGGGGGTGATGACATTTTCTTACACCTCACATCTAATCACCTTGTAGAGCAGTAGCCTAAAGAATATGACACCAAGGGAGGGTGTTAAGAAATATGGTGCCATCAAGTGTATAAGACTTGGTAGAGGGAGTGCGTGTTAATCTAGTATGTTGCCACATGAGAAGGCAAGGATAATCCCACATTAGCAAACAAAGTTCATATGTACCTCCCTCATATAAAAGGGATCAATTCCAAGCAATGAATCAAGTAATCTAAATCAAGTCATTCTATGAGTACAAGTCTCAATCTTGTAACCTAACTAAACTTGAGTCTAAAACTTCATTCACACAATAGACTCATCATCATGAGTAATCTTAGGCTTCACCCACCTTAGCATTCTCTCACACACCATATACATTTTTCTTCAGGTACTCATGTCTTTCAAAAAAGCATATTGCCTTTGAACCTGCCATATACCATGTGATGTGGTTATCACTTCAATGCCAGGGAAAAATCTGAGTTCTCCCAAATCCTTCATGTCAAATTTCTCACTCAAGTAAGCTTTCCCATCAGCTACATCACTTCCACAATCTCCCATGGTGATCAAATTATCCACATAAATAATAATCACCACTATGCCATTTTTTATTTTCTTTACATAGAGTGAAGAATCTGATTTTCTAATAACTATAAACCCAATTCTTATGAGAAACCTTCATATCTTATCATCCATGCATGTTGTGCTTGCTTCAAGCCATATAAGCATTTTTCAACTTGAACAAATAAGTGGGAAAACTAGGATTATACATATCATGCTGGGCTATTCCATGTACACTTCCTCTTGTAACTCCCCATTCAATAATGCATTTCCATTTGATGTGATTCCAATCCTTTAGAAGTAGCCATAGGTATAATAGATTTCTTAGTGGCCATTTTTACCATAGGACTAAATGTTTCATCGTAATCCAAACCGTGCATTTACACATAACCTTTTATAAAACTAGACTTTCTTTTTATGTATTTCTATGGACCCATCTAGTTTGTATTTGATCTTATAAACCCCCTTACCAATCACACTCTTCCCATTTGGTAGGGATACCAAATTCCATGTGTCATTATGCATCAATGCATCTATTTCTTCATCCATCGCTTTCTCCGCAAACATCTTTACCAATGGCCTCATCAAAACTGGTAGGCTTTACATGTTTCACCAAGAAGGTCATATATGCATAACCCTTGTATGTCAACCTTTGAACTAGATGTCTTACTCTTTGTGACCTCCTCAGTGGTTTTATAGGTCACTGTAAGCTCCTTGACCTCCTCAGTGGTTTTATAGGTCACTATAAGCTCCTTGAGCTCTTTCATGTGTGGTGGCACATATCTATCATGTCTCACACCTGGAGAACGTAAAGAAGGAACACCAAATTATTTATCCAAACTTTCTGAACTAGAAGAGTCATCAAAGCCAGCATTTCCAATGCCATGCCCTTCAACCTTCTTCTTTCCATTATCCAAAACACTGCTGTTAGTGCTCACATAATCCTATCTCAACCATCTAGACCACTCACATTTTCACCACCACAAGGTCATTCTAGAAGAACTCTCCACATATGCCTTGAACTCTTTAGGGCTTCACTCTTTTCCCTAACAAATTATATCCAAGTCTTATGACTAAAGTCATCAATGAATATCAAATAGTACCTACTTCCATTAATAGAATGTGTCTATATAGGACCCCAAATATCACTATGTATGACCTCCAACGGTCTCTTTCTCCTTTGACCCTCTTCTTTTGACCCTCTTTTGGAAATGGCAACCTTGCCTACTTTCGAAATTGATATGCATACCACATATGCATGCTTCCATAATATTTGAACCTAGGCAAACCACCAAAAATCATGAAGTATAAAAGAGGCTCCACGTTCCTCTCATTTAAACCCACATTCGAATGCGTATTGTGAGTACTATGAACATTTCAAATTTCATCAATTTAGAGGAGAAAATGTTGTGCTTGTGCAATCATTTGTTACAAGTACCAAGTTGCCCGACGTCGCAAAATTTGCAACAAGCATTCCAAAAAAATGAGACGTATTTCCAGTGGAGCACTTGCAACATCTAATTAGTGGCCTCAACATGCACCAAACAATAATGAACCGATCGATCACATGGATATCCAACTCGAGTGGAGCACACGAGCAAGGGTAGATACAAACTCAGTGGGATTGGAACCAGAGCAAGCTTTGGCGGGCTCAGAGCAATTTCTAGAGCATGACATGGAGGACATAATAACTACCCTACATGACACGTGCGTTTCAACTTCTATATATTCACATGTCCAATACTTTTTTGCCACATTCCTTTCCTTTATCTTTTTCAATCAATTTATAGCCATTCTTAAAGTCCTCAACAAAGCATCCATCTCAATAAATGTTATGTGTACATTATATGTGCATATACTAGGAGGCTAACCCACCCTAGGCATGTAAACATGGGAGCATGGGAACATGCTCTAGTGGGACAAGGGTTAGGTCTAACCTTGGGTTAAGGTTAGGGTCAGGCAACCAAGGGTCACACATGGAAATGGAGAGTCAATAGTCACTTGAGGGCCCTCCCATATAATAGGGGCATGGGAAACTCTCAATGGATGTTCTCTTATGGAGAGCATTTCTCTTGGTGGTATTGGACACTAAGGTAAGGTATGTGGTACTTCATTGTATTTATGTGTGCACCCTTAGGCTCGGGGGTGGTTGGGTGGATAAGTGTTTGCATGTTTATGCATAGTTATTAGCTAGAGAGATCTTTAGGGTTTTAACAGTGGTATCAAAGCAGTCTCTAGTTAATTTTTTATGTTTTTCTCTTCTTATTGTTCTCTCATTATTTTAAAATTTTAGTATTTTTAAGTAAATTTTAACATTTACTAATAAAAAAAAGTTATTTTTTGGTTTGTTTTAGTGGTCTATACATTGGGAACATCAATATGGCGGTCAAAATGTGATGCTTCTTGACTTGAATGGACGTATCGATATTGCGAGGAAATTTCGTGAGTGGAAATGCTATTTTTCTCTATTTTTATGGTTAAAATAAGCATTTTATAGATTTTTTTACCAAAATACCGCACATGCTATTGCAGGTATTTTTTGGTAGAAAGGATCCCCTAAATTTTTACAATTTTAAGGAAATTTTCCTAATTATTTAGAAAATTTTAAGAGCATTTTATGGTAAAAAGGCATTTTTAATGCATTTTTTGCAAGGCATGCTGTCAAATTTTTACCGATTTTGTGCTGAAATTTAGTAGGGGACAAAATGTTGATGCATCGGGTTCTCTCCCGTGTGTGTGGCATTTTTTCCATCTCTCAAATCTGAGCTTTCCTTCATTTTTTTCTCTTGCGTGGGAACACCTTAATTAAAATTTAATTAACCCAATAGAGAAGATTAGAGAGGAAGAAGATGATGGAAGGAGAGAGAGTGTGGAGATGGAGAAGGGAAGTAGGAAGGGAAGCCATGCTCCCCCTCTCTCCCTTGGCGAAGCCATGCTCCCTCCCTCTCCCTTGGCGAAATCGCGCACAAGGGGGGATTTTTTTTCCAGGTCGCCAGCACACAACACTCCCTATGTTTTCTTCAAAAGACAAATATTAAAAGCTTTATAAAGCTTAATTCAAGCTTTTGATTAAAGTTTTTAAAAAAGAGAATAAATTTTTTCTTTTATATGATTAAAAAAAATCTCTTGAGACCTTTCATTTTCAGAATTATGGAATTCTTTGACCTTCTAAATTCTCAGTTTTCTTTCTCTCTTCATTTTCCTGCAACCCTTGACTTTCCGTATTCCAGGATGACCTTTTGGGTTTCGATTTATTTTTTGACCGTTGTGTTCTAATGCGTTTGAGGTGCATTAGAAATGTCAAAAAATTTCAAAAATTCATAGTAAAATAGACAAAGGTTATTTCACGTTTTTGGAATATTTGGGTTTGGTGACTTGCATGTGGTGTGTCCGTTCGGGCACCCGTGAACCGTTCAAATTCCTTAATCTATTTTTTTCCAAAAAATAAGTAAATCCATTAAAATTACAAATTTTGATTGGGTTTGAGGATTTTCAGGTGGAATTGAAAAATTTTGTGATCAATGGGATTCTTGAGGTAATTTTCTTTTATAAATACCAAAAATTAGAAAAATTCTAGAGATTGTTTTAGAAATCTTAAAAATTGGTATTTTTGAAATATCAATTGTATTTTGGTAAATTTTATTACTAACATTTTCTAGAAAAAATTAGATTTGGAGTGCCATAAGATAGAATTTGGTGGAGTTCAAAATTAGTAAATTTTGAGACCCTAAAAAATTAGAGAAAATTAGGAAAAAAATCATGATAATTCTTTTTTCTTGAGAATTTATTATTTTCGAGGGTTATTTGGTGTTGTAGTACGTTATCACGTGCTCACATTAGATAAATGTAGGTTTTTGGCATATTATCAATGCGAGTATTCCTTGTATTGATAGTTATTTCCATTTGGGTTGATTCTTGATGGTGTTTTCATGATTTTTTACCATTGTTTAGCCACCACCAAAAGCTAATTAAAGCATTTTTTCTTATGTGCAGTTGATTGTAGTGAAGTAATTTGCTAGAGAATTTGGTCAAGGGTGGTTAAAGAGAAGTGTAAATCATGATTTTTAGAGAACATTATTACCATGGATCATATTGACTTCTCAATCAATGATAATGTTGATGAGATGAGTGATTATCCCAACTCAAGTAGGGAAAATCTAAAATCCCAAGTTGAAGAAGAGGAGGTTGTTGGAAACAGTGAATTTTTGGAAGTGAGAGAGTGTATAGAGGCAACTATTGCCAAGTTCCATGTGACGAGATGGAGTCACTAAAGATGTAGATTTTGACTTTGCAAAAAGCTCTTTTGGAAGCACCTCCTGCTCCTACTACTAAAGCACTTGCTCCATCGTTTGCACCAAAAGTGTACGGCGGTGAGAAAAAGGAGAAGACTCACGAATGTGTAGATGCTTGGCTCAATAGGTGGACTACACATTTTTCCTTTCATCCATTCACTGATGCGCAAAAGTTGTAGATGGCGTAGGGGTTATTGAAAGGAAAGGCATTAACTTGGTGGAAGGATCTCAAAGAAGATTCCATTCCTTCCACTTGGCAAAGTTTCGAGGAAGCTTTTAAAAAAGAGTTTGTCCACCAGAGGATGAATTTGAAATAATTACCAAGCTTGTTAAAAATAGCAAGGGAAATCAGTCTTTTGACAATTATGTGTAGAAGTTTAGACAATTGGCTATCAAAGCCAAGTCTGATGATCATACCTTGTGTGGGATTTCCATCAATGGTCTAGCTCGTGACTATCAGTATGAGGTTATAAAATGCAAGGTCAAAACGATTGAGGATGCTATTCAGGCAGCTCAGATTTTTCATAAGACTATGGTCAGCACCAACACTTCAAAACCATCGTCTAATGAAAAGAAATCCATGTTCACTTTTTCAAATAGTGGACAAAAAAGAAAGTTGGTTTTCACGCAAAAACCAAATAATTTAGACAGCACCAGCAAGAAGCAGAAATTTGTGAATAAGGATAACATCACATGTTTCAAATGCAAGGAAAAGGGACACATGAAGAAATTATGTCCTTTGAATAGAGCTATAGCACCTTTGGCACCTGGGCAAAAAGACAGCGCTGAAGAAGTTCATACCAAAGAAATCTGTACACATTACAGAACTTCAAGGTAAATTTTCTAAAGTCAATATACGTATCTTGAAAGAAGCCAATGTTCAGATTTTACTTTCAGTAAAGACGTTTTTCAACCAAACAAATTATTTTGTGTTTATGGATCAATAAAGGTTCATATTTTGTTTAATGCTGGTAGTACTCAAAATTTTATTGACAACATTGTGGTGCAGAGGATGAAGTTGGAAACCACACAGAATGATCACATGTACAAGGTCAAGATGGCTGGAGGACAAGTCCAATTTTGGGACAAGAAGGTGTCAAAACTACTGTTAGACATCGAGTTGTACTCACATAGACTTGATTTTCATGTCATGAGCTTGAGGTCATGTAGACATCATTTTAGGTATGGAATGGTTTCACTGAAAAAGTAAGGATTTTTCTGTTGATTGGGTCAAACATTTGATGTCTTTTCCTCACAATAGAAACCTTGTTACTCTTAAGGGAAACATTGTTATACCCAAGGAAACTTTTATTAATGAGCTTGAGTTAATGGAAAATATTTTTAACTATGAACTTTTCTAATTGGTTATGGATCCAGTGTCTTCATGTGTTCATTTTGATGTAAACACTATTTCTTTGGATGTTTGGGAAAGTAAAGTGTTAAATTACATTAAGAGCAAATTTCAGGATGTGTTTCCTGACAAGTTACCTCATGGATTACCTCCTAAACAAGAGGTGGACCATAAAATTGAGCTAGTGCCGAGTGTCGAACCTGTTAGTATTCCTCCATATAGGCTTAGCCAGACCGAGGAAGATGAGGTAGCAAAGCAACTAGTTGAATACTTGAGGATGGGTCAAATTAGACCAAGTAAGTGTCCTTAGGGTGCACCAGTTCTCTTGGTTAAGAAAAAAGATCAAGGTACTTGGGAGATGTGTATTGATTACAAACATCTTAACAAGGTTCCAATTAAGAGCAAATACCCATTGCTTAGATCAGATGACCTTATTGATAGGTTGCCCCAGGAGCTAAGTATTTCACAAAGCTTGATTTGTGAACCGGTTATCATTAGATTCGTATTGTAGAGGAAGATGGTCCTAAAATTGCTTTCAGGACACGTTATGGCCATTATGAATTTTTAGTGTTACCCTTTGGTCTCACTAATGCACCAGCAAATTTCCAACAGATGATGAATGATATATTTTAGGATCTGTTAGGAAAATGCATGGTGGTTTTCTTAGATGATATTTTGATATACAGTAAAAATTTGGCTGAGCATGAGGATCATCTTAAAGAGGTTCTAGGAAGGCTTAGGAGGGAGAAATTGTATTGTAAATTATCTAAGTGTGATTTCTTTAAAAAGGAATTGTTATACTTGGGTCATAAGATCTCTCGAGATGGCTTAAGTATAGTTTTGGATCGCATCCAAAAGGTTTTGGAATGGCCAGTTTTGCGTACAGTCAAGCAGTTACGATCTTTCTTAAGTTTCATGGTATTTCTTTAAAAATCTATCAAGGATTATTTGAAGTTGATAGTGTCTTTTACCAAAATTCTTAAGGGTAAAAATAAGAAGTCTAATTCTCCGATTGAGTGGAATGAGAAGCTACAGAAAACTTTTGATACTTTGAAATATAAAGTTTGAGATGCTCCTATGTTAGCCTTACCACATTTCAATATGCCTTGGATATGCTTACAAAGTATGGGATGAGTGGATACAAGCTTATGAGCACACCATTGGAGTAGAATGTAAAGCTTAGAGCTAATCTTGGTGATGAATTGGAAGATGTGACTATGTATAGAAAGATGGTTGGCAGCTTAATTTATATAACTATTACTAGACTAGATTTGTGTTATGTGGTGAGACTAGTGAGTCAGTTATATGTAAAGTCCTAGAAAGCCACATTTGGATGTTGTCAAAAGGATTATTAGATATTTGAAGACTATGGCTCATTATGGTTTGTTTTATAAGTTTGGAAAGAAGGTGGATGTGCATGGTTTCACGGAAAATTGGGCCAATAGTACATACAAGTGGTTATGCGTTTAGTTTGAGAAGTGCTACAATGAGTTGGAGTAGTAAGAAGCAACCTACTATTGCTTTATATAGAAGCTAAATATAGAGATGTAGTTATGGCTATGTGTGAAGTGTTATGGTTGAAAAAGACAGCATCATGATGGTTTTGTTGTCATACAATGTTACAAGAGTAGTATTTAATTGGCAAGCAACTCGGTTTATCATGCAAGGACCAAACACATAGAGGTCCATTATCATTTTATCACAGAGAATGTATTGGATGGTCAAATTGATTTAGCATATGTGAAGATAGATGAACAGGTTGCTGACATATTTATAAAACCACTTAAGAAAGACAGGTTTGAGTACTTTAGAAATAGGCTCGGAGTACATGAGATGGATATAATAGTAGTGTAACCATAGACAAGGTACGTTGTATGCCCAGATGTCATACCGATGGTGCATCATGGCACCTGAATAGGATCCTCAGTTTAATTTCTGGTACATCCAGTACGCAAACCTTATCATTTCGAAATAAAAGACCATTTCAAATCAAAAATTGGTTGGCTTTTCCTTCATTCACTAGCTTTTGATCTACCTCTGAGTTGGACCCTCATTTTGCCAAATTCTAATATTTTTTGAAGAAAATATATATATTGCATTTTCCACTGCGTGAATCATATAAGTTAGAAGTAATTTCCATAAAGCTAAGTTCATTAACTTCACCAATTCGACTCAATGCATCAGCAATGCTATTCAAAGCTACCTTTTCTATATTTAATCATGAAATCAAAGTCCTGCATTAATTTAGCCCATTTGGCCTTTCTACCTTTCAAATCCGATTGATCACAAATGAATTGCAAAGACTGATGATCTGTTAAGACCATAAACTGAGACCCGTAGAGATATTGTCTCCATGCCTTTAAAGCATAAAAAATTGCATACAACTCTTTCTCCTGAACTGGGTATCTAGTATGTGCATCGTTGAGTTTATTACTCTCGAAGGCCATAGGCTTCCCATCCTAGAACAAAGCTGTGCCTACTACAAAATCACTAGCATCAGTCTCAACAATGTAAGGCCTGCTAAATTATCCGCATAAATAATAATCACCACTATGCCATTTGATCTTATAAACCCACTTACCAATCACACTCTTCCCATTTGGTAGGGATACCAAATCCCATGTGTCATTATGCATCAATGCATCCATTTCTTCATCCATCGCTTTCTCGCAAACATCTTTACCAATGGCCTCATCAAAACTGGTAGGCTTTACATGTTTCACCAAGAAGGTCATATATGCATACTACCTTGTATGTCAACCTTTGAACTAGATGTCTTACTCTTTGTGACCTCCTCAGTGGTTTTATAGGTCACTATAAGCTCCTTGAGCTCTTTCATGTGTGGTGGCACATGTCTATCATGTATCACACCTGGAGAACGTAAAAAGGGAACACCCAATTCTTCTTCCAAACTTTCTATAGTACTAGAAGAGTCATCATAGCCAGCATTTCCAATGCCATTAACCTTCTTCTTTCCTTTTTCCAAAACACCATTGTGAGTGCTCACATAATCCTTTCTCAACCATCTAGACCACTGATATTTTCACCACCACAAGGTCTAAACATTCTAGAAGAGCTCTCCACATATGCCTTAAACTCTTTAGATTTATCTAGGGCTTCACTCTTTTCCCTCAAAACTTATATCCAAGTCTTATGAGGACTAAAGTCATCAATGAATATCAAATAGTACCTACTTCCATTAATAGGATTTGTCTATGTAGGACCCCAAATATCACTATGTATGACCTCCAATAAATGGTGTCTTGCTCCTTTGACCCTCTTTTGGAAATGGAAACCTTGCTTGCTTTCGAAATTGACATGCAGCACAAATATTCATGCTTCCATAATATCTGAGCCTAAGCAAACCACCATCAATCAAGAGGCTCCACCTCCTTCTCATTTAAACCCACCTTCTAATGCGTATTATGAGTACTATGAACATTTCAAATTTCATCAATTTAGAGTAGAAAATGTTGTGCTTGTGCAATCGTTTGTTGCAAGTTCCAAGTTGCCCGATGTCGCAAAATTTGCAACAAGCATTCTAAAAAAATGGGGCGTATTTCCAGTCGAGCACTTGCAATATCTAATTAGTGGCCTCAACGTGTGCTAGACTATAATGAACTGGTCGATCACATGGATATCCAACCTGAAGGAGCAAACGAGCAAGGGTAGAGACAAACTCAGTGGGATTGGAACCAGAGCAAGCTTTGGCAGACTCAAAGCAGGTTCTAGAGCATAACATGGATGACATAATAGCTACCCTACACGACACAAGCTTTTCAACTTCTATATATTCACATGCCCAATCCTTTTGTGCCACATACCTTTCCTTTGTCTTTTTCAATCAATTTACAACCATTATTAAAGTCCTCAACAAAGCATCCATGTCAATAAATCTCACTTATAAACCTTGCTCCACCATTTGACCAACTAATGCCAAGTTCATGATGATAGAAGACACATATAACACTTCAGACCATTGACTTTATTTCACCAATATGTATGCATATGCAATGGAACACTACCCACATGTGTAATGGGATGTTGTGTATCATCCCCAGTCAACCACATAACCTTGAGTTCATACTATAGGCAACATCTTATTAAACCATTCACCATGACAAGTCATATGATTCAATGCTCTAGAATCCATGTACTATGTTTCATCCACTTCTCTACCATGCAACCTAGTGCCCATGACATGCTTCATAGTAAACAAATGATTCCCAGTGACTTTACTGCTAGATGCAACTTAATTTCCATGCTATGTTTTACCACCTCTTGTATCATTTTGCTTCTTATCTCTCACCATATGTCCAAACTTGCCATATTAATGGCACACTCAATTTCACTATTTTGTTATTGTTGAGGTTGCCCCACGACAACCTCTTCCTCTCAATGTAGCCCTCTCCCTACCTTGGGAATAGAAACCTCTACTATCTTGTGCACTATATTAAAGAGAATGTGGGGGAGTGGGAGAGCTTCACACCCTAGCAAGAAAACACACACACACAAGAGAGAGAAAGACACTATATGGGTTAGTACTCAACTACTACAACATACAAGGGTCGGTCCATAATGTGAACCCGACTAAATGAGCTGGCACGCTATAACTATGCTAGTCTCTAGTAATCCAAAATGGCTATCACATAGCCTGTCATCCCACTGGCCGCATATCATCCATAATCTCACCAACCATGCCAGTGGTGTAGATGCAGAAGCTATCACCTAGGCGGGTCATCAATGTCCTCTGTAGCACTAATTGAGCTTGACATCTCAACACTCCCCCTCGAGCTTAACTCCACACACTGCACTCCAAGTAAGCTCCTAAGCGTGTGGAGCTTCTCTGTGCCCAATGCCTTCATGAAGATGTCAACCACCTGATCCTCTATGCTGATACCAGATCTACATCTCCTAGAACCTTCTCCCTCACAAAGTGATAATTCACCTCAATGTGCTTCGTTTTGGCATGATATATTGGGTTACTGGCCAATTGTATGCTGCTCATGTTATCACAATATATGACAACTGCCCTATCCACGGGCTCTCCCATGTCACCAAGTAGCTTCTGGAACCAAGCTATCTCACAAGCTGCCATAGTAGCACCCCTGTACTCTGCCTCTATACTCGACAAGGCAACTGTTGGTGGCTGCTTCTTATTTCTCCAATTCACAGTAACACTCCCAAATGAGAAAACAAAACCACTGGTAGATCTCATGTATGCAATACTACTAGCCCAATCAGCATCTGTGTACCCATGCAACTGTATCTCTATACCAGCCTCATAGAAAAGTCCATAATCAACTGTGGACTTTATATACTTGAGGATCCATCTAGCTACATCCAAGTGTGGCTTCCTAGGGGCATGCATAAACTGACTTACAAGTCTAACAACATAGCTCAAGTCTAGCCTTGTAATGGTCATATAGATCAAACTACCCACTTTGCACCTGTATGTAGTGGGGTCCTCGAAAAGCTCACTTGTATCTGCGAAAAGCTTTGTGTTCTGATCCAATGGCACTGAAATAGGCTTATAGCCTGTCATACCATACTTGGATAACATGTCCAAGCCATACTACCTCTGCAATAGCAAAATGCCATGAGGTGATCTCACCACCTCTATGCCTAAGAAATATCGCAACTCACCCAAATCCTTCATCTCAAACTTTTTCTTCAAAATCATCCTGACATCATGTATGTCTGCATCACTATCACCAGTGATAATAAAGCCATCCACATAGAATCTTAGTCTGACAAAGTAAAAACATGTTTGAGAAACGGGGGCTATCGGGCTAGTTGGGCTATTGAAATGATCTATCCTGGGTAGAATATCAAAAGGGAAGCCAAACGTGTTTGAGAAACGGGGGCTATCGGGCTAGTTGGGCTATTGAAATGATCTATCTTGGGTAGAATATCAAAAGGGAAGCCAAACGGCTGAACGTGCCCGCCGCTGGGAACTTTTCAAAATGTAGTGAGGTTGAAACCAACTTGGAAGAAGAAGGAAGGAATGACCTTGAGAAGGAGGAGAATATTCTCTTTATGACTCAACAAATCCTATTCTAGACTTCCTTATACAATAATGATGTTGGTAAAAAATAGAGCACCTAGGGATGTGGCCGGGCTATGAGGATTTCTCTCTGTAGAGATCAAGATGTCAATTGAAACTTGGCTGAGAGAAAATCCTCAATTGTGGATTGATTTACAAGATTGGATGGAAGGCAGAATGCAGGCCAATCCTCCACAAACAAAGGAATATCTTGCCTCTCGAGAAGGATATGGACATAGAGGAAGGAAGGGATGACCTGCCCGAACTCGTCCAAATTTTGATCAATTAAATGGGAAAGTATTATGAGAGTGATGACATGAATGCAACACTTGTAGTGGTGCACAAAGGTTATCAAGCTCTTGTGATCTTTGATTGTAAATCTAGTATGTATTGTTCATAGAGGAATGTTGAGAAAAATGGAGAAAACTAGCCTTAGAGTAGATGAACCTCATTGTAAAGATGGTTGAGGTACCATGTCCCGACCTATCGGAGTTCTACAGAAGTTGAAGATGAAAGTATTTTCTTTTCGCCTACTGCCATATGTTTGCGGTCATGAATTTCATGGGACACGTGGCACGGTCATGAAAGTCTTCTCTTTCAACTCCCATATGTTTGCGGCCATGAATTTCATGAGACACACAGATTCATATGATGTGATTGTTGGAAATGACTCGGAAACTACAAACAGAACCACCTTGATGCAACTATGTGCAACCCATGAACCGTCACATGAAGAGAACATCTTGTATTCTCCTCTTTCCAATGATGATTTTTGCGACAATAGATGTCATGGGGAAAACTAAAACAAAGTTTGTGGAACCTAGATGCACAATGGCTAAGATACATCAAAGCCACTAAAGTTCATGAGGAATTCTCTAAAAATTAGAGAGATGAGTTAAGTTGAGTAATGTTACAAACACTGCAAGAGCCAAAAGTGATCCAAGAACCTCCTAAGCTCACAAGATCGGCAAGAAGGAAGCAAAACAAAGCTTTGGCTGACACAAAATGAGAAGCATAAAGAGCTTTAGAAAGGAAGGAGGAGAATGATGAGGAGCCGAATTTGCGAAAGGTTCCAAGCCATTTCAAATCCTTCGATTTTGATGAAAGAAAAGTAGTTCACCTATGAGCACAACGTTCAAAGGGCGATCAAACAAGAACCTCATATGATGGACGTGCGGAGGTGAAACAGGTAGATATTGTAGAGCCTGGTGAGACAAGGATCCCAAACCACTCTTCATTTTTGCCACAGACCTAACCGTGCAAGAGGAAGAGACATTGATAACTCTTTGAATAGAGTTTAAAGATTACTTTTCTTGGAGCTATAAAGACATGAAGGGAGTGCCATTGAGAAGAGATACATCACACTATCCCTATTATGGAAGGTTCAAGGCCAGTCAAGTAACATCCCTACCAAATGAATCCAAAATACTCAGCACATTGATAAACTCATTGCCAATCTATTATAAAGAAGAAAATTGATAAACTCATTGCTGCATATTTCATTTATGAAATTGAGCACACGGATTGGGTATCACCAATTGTGTCCAAGAAAAACGAGAAGCGTTGAGTGTGTGTTGACTTGAATAAAGGGGAACATAGTAACCACATAGATCACTACCCACCACTACCATACACAAAGCATGCTTTAGAAAGGATGGCTAGGGTACACAAGCCTATAGCTTTTTGGAAGAATTCTTAGGATACAACCAAGTATTTACACCAGAGGTCCAACATAAAATTACTTTCACCACCACACATGTGGAACCTTTGCATATAAGGTCATGCCATTTGGATTGACCAATGCTCCCGTAACCTTCTTGAGATTAATGAGCAACATTGAAGGATAACCTATAGAAATGTTTGGAGGTGTTTATTGATGATCTTTGTGTACATTCGTAATGGTTAGAACATCTAGCTTGTTTAAAAAAGGTATTTGAAAGGCATTGATTATATCTCATATCCTTAACCCCTTTGAAAGGCCAATTTTGGGTAAAGCATAGAGTGATATTAGGTAAATCATGGAGTGATATTGGGGCATATTGTGTCCAAAAACATTTCCACACATGATAGTAAGATAAAACTCATTTTAGAGTTGCCACCACCCACACTAACTACCAAGGGAGTAGAATGGTTTATGGGACATGTAGGCTATTACAAGAGGTTTATCGTGTTCTTCTATTCTAATATTGCTAGGCCATTTTATAAGATTCTGATTGTCTTTGAATGGACCAAAGAGTGTTAGTAGGCTTACGAGGGATGAATTAAAGAGGGCATCAACTAGTGCACCTACCTCATATCCTTAAACCCTTTGAAATGCCAATTTTGGGTAAAGCATAGAGTGATATTGGGTAAATCATGGAGTGATATTGGGTAAATCATGGAGTGATATTGGGGCATATTGTGTTCGAAAACATTTCCATATGTGACAATAAGATAAAAATCATTTTAGAGTTGCCACCACCCACTAATGGTTTATGGGACATGTAGGCTATTACTAGAGGTTTATCATGTTCTTATATGCTGATATTGCTAGGCTATTGTATTTTAATTGTCTTTGAATGGACCAAAGAGTGTCAGTAGGCTTATGATGAATTAAAGAGGACATCAGCTAGAGCACCTATCTCGAGACTACCAAATTGGGATCTCATGTTCCATGTGCATATCAATGCATCAAACTTTGCAATTGGGTGTGTTCTAGCACAGTCAGGGAAGCATAAATTGGATTACCCAATCTACTTTGTGAGTGGAGTACAATTCAATGAAGCTGAGATGAGTTATACCACAACTAAGAGGGAAGGACTAGCCACGGTGTATGCAATGAAAAAGTACAGACACTACTTGTTGGCTAATAAGTTCATCTTCTTTGTGGATCATCAAGCTTTGTTATATCTTGTCAACAAGCCTTGCTTGACTGGGAAAATTATTCATCACTGGTTGTTACTATTAATGGAGTTTGACTTTACTATCATAGTAAGGAAAGGTTCATAACATGTATTGGTAGAGATAAACCTTGCATGACTGAGTGAATTATTGCTGATTGTTGCTATTAATGGAGCTTGATTTTACTATTATAGTAAGGAAAGGTTCATAACATGTACTAGCAAACCATAGGTAGACCACATGTTGAGTTCATACCACATTGGTGTTGATGGTGAACTACCAGATGCTTCTATATTCAAATTAAATCTAGTACCACAATGGAGTGATGAAATCTTTGAGTATCCTTCCTATGGGTATCCACAATACAAGCCATTAAACAAGGATAGGATGTGATGACTTATGAAGTTAGCCGCACCTTGTCAATTATAATAGCTAGTCAATTCTATAAACTAGGCAAAGATCATGTGTTGAGACAGTGTGTCAATGTGGATGATTTCCTAACCATTTTAGAAGAGGCTTATAATAGTGGAATCATTGGTGGACATTTTGCAGGCAAAGTAATGGTAAGGAAGATATTTCAAGCCGGGTTATGGTGGCCAACTATGTTTGGTGATGCCATATGGAATTTGTTAAACATTGTGTGATGAATGTCAATGCTTCACCACTCCCCCATCCAAGCGCCCACATTTTGACACTCAAGAGGAAGAGGCACATCACAAAGCTATTGAAGAAGAGGAGCTTTGCAAGACCTCCCAGTTCCTAGAGAGGAGACCCTACTCCACTCCACACCCAGCACCCCAATCCCCTCACCTCACCCTCACCCTCACCCTCACCAACTCGACGAAGGCCCCTCTGCCTTAACCTTGGCATCTCAATGACATACCATGGATACATTCCATTAGGGGTAGGCTTGATGTTTCCACTTACAACAAGCCTTCTCCAAGGGTATCTCCTCCTCCCATGATGCACTCCCAGATTTTGTGGGAAGGCTTCTCCAACCTCGCCACCAGAGAGATCCTCACATCCATGAAACGGATCACATGCAGCATCAACACGAGTAGGTCACGGCCTCTCACAGTTGGCCATGCTCCTAGCCAAAGATGATTTGATCTATAGCTAGCAGGACCTCCAAGATACTCTCCATGCTAATACCCAATTGCATGCCTCATTGGTGGACTGAGAGCGAAGCCTCGCTTGAAGCCCTGCATGTTATCAACCATCTATAGGCATAGCTCCACACAGCTCAAGAAGATGCCAAGTCAGCCCCCCATGACACCTGCTCCCTCGCCCAATGGGAATCCCATGAAATGCACCGCATCCTAGGATGGGCACAAACCAAATTTGCACGTCCTTTAAGGCCTACAAAAACTTCACGGAGAAGACCCTAAAGAAAAAGGATGTGCAGCCCTACGAGCAGCTTAAAAATGCACTAGTTAGGCGCAACCAACAACTTTGGTGCAAGAATCCATTGAAATAGAATGCAAGGTTGACACCTTGATGGATGCTGCTATCGAGCTACCTACCCTCTCCTACCCACCCCAAAACCATGCCTAGATCCTTGAGCTCAACTTCCAAGCCCTCTAGCTAAATCTACTTTAGCACAATATCTTTTTGCATGAGCCTCTTAGCGCCTCTACCCTCTCCTATGTCATCACCAAAATCCCTCCCCCCTCCATTAACTTACTTGTCACCCCCTTCCTCTAGAGCTAAATCTCTCTCGACAACCTCATAATCCTCTTCACCCTCCCCATCCATCCTCTCACCGCTGCCTACCACTAACCTCTCCAATTGGACCCATCTCTTAGAGTACTCATAAGCCACCGACATCAATCCCTCCATGGAGCTCACTGTACCCATATGCTTCCTCCAATTCAGTTATTACCCTTGCCTACATGGAATGGCAAGAATGACAAAGCCCTTCTTCGTAGCATCATTAAAACATACTCCTCCTGAGGCCTCCTTGTACTGTACAACAAGATCTACCACATCAACTAGAAATCATAGCAGAGACACTGCCATAATCCAATTTGATGCAGTGAGCCCTACTAGATTGACCCACTATAATAATCCCATAAACCTCTGGAGAAGATATAAAAAATGGATCGAATGTAGCTACATTTGGATCCACAACAACATACCATAATCAAAAAGTGTAATAGACCAAGCAACCAAACTTAAATTGGGGCGAGTCTCAATGCTACCCTTCAAACCATACATGAAAATCTTTTGTCATACAACTCACTTACAACACCTCAATTGCTAAGAGTATTGTCATTCCTTCCATTTTAAAGGTACAATTGTTCCTTATTCTTAACACGCATATGTACTGGCCTCACCAACGTTGAACTAAGGTTTGTTCTGTGGACTAGTTGCCTTTGTGGCTCGGCCAGCAGGTTGCTGGCATCCCTCCCTCGCTACCATGTGACCTGTGAGATCACGCATCATTTTCTAGACAATGCGAAGCGGTTACTTATCGTGGTTGCTCTCTCTTCGGGTATTTTCCCTTTGAGGACAGGTAGGCATGCACTATCGCTTTGTAGACGTTTCCTCACTTTGTAGACGTTTCCTCACTTTGTAGATGCTTCCTCGCTTTGTTCTTTGTGTTTTAAAGGTACAATTGTTCCTTATGCTTAATGCATATGTACTGGCCTCACCAACGTTGAATTAAGGTTTGTTCTATGACTAGTTGCCTTTGTGGCTCGGCCAGGTTGCTGGCATCCCTCCCTCGCTACCATGTGACCTCTGAGACCACGCATCATTTTCTAGACAATGCGAAGCGGTTACTTATCATGGTTGCTCTCTCTTTGGGTATTTGCCCTTTGAGGACAAGTAGGCATGCACTATCGCTTTTTTATAGACGCTTTGCAGACACTTCCTCGCTTTGTTCTTTGCATTTTAAAGGTACAATTGTTCCTTATTCTTAACGCATATGTACTGGCCTCACCAACGTTGAACTAAGGTTTGTTCTGTGACTAGTTGCCTTTGTGGCTCGGCCAGGTTGCTGGCATTGCTCCCTCGCTACCATGTGACCTCTGAGACCACGCATCATTTTCTAGACAATGCGAAGCGGTTACTTATCGTGGTTGCTCTCTCTTTGGGTATTTGCCCTTTGAGGATAGGTAGGCATGCACTATCGCTTTTTTGTAGACGCTTCCTTGCTTTGTTCTTTGCGTTTTAAAGGTACAATTGTTCCTTATTCTTAACGCATATGTATTGGCCTCACCAACGTTGAACTAAGGTTTGTTCTGTGACTAGTTGCCTTTGTGGCTCGGCCAGGTTGCTGGCATCCTTCCCTCGCTACCATGTGACCTCTGAGACCATGCATCATTTTCTAGACAATGCGAAGCGGTTACTTATCGTGGTTGCTCTCTCTTCGGGTATTTGCCCTTTGAGGACAGGTAGGCATGCACTCGCTTTGTAGACGCTTCCTCGCTTTGTTCTTTGTGAAATCACGGGGTGAGAGTTGCCTAAACAGAAAGGAAAGGTGCACGCAAAACAAAAGTGCTTCCACACCTTCGGCCCTCCTCTTCTTCTAGGGACCAAGGGACAATAACCTAGTGTAGTGAAACTAGGGTAAGTGATTCACATGTGGCTTTCCCCCAAGACTTCACCATCAAAGCGCCTCAACCTACCAAATCCTTCTTCTTTTCCAAATGACCTGCTACATGTGGGAGATGCCAGCGATGACAGTGATACTAATGATGATGATGGAAATGATCTCCCCACCCGTATGGAGACCCACTTGCCCTACAACCTCCCTCCCATCACCCCATCCTCATGGACCTCGCGACCACAAAGGCTCCCCCCTCTCACCGCTAACCTTCTCCCAACTAGTTCCCACCACAAACATCCCCTCAAACCCCCCACCCTCCATGCCAAACTCCTCTCTTGCACACATGAAGGTAATGAGACAAGATTTGAGCTTTCCATATTTCCTTCTCTCATTTCTCTCTACCTAGCTCAAGGAAAGATCCTTTTGGGACAAGTGGTGGTGGAGTGGCATTGGCAAGGAGTTAACCCACTTAGGGTTGGCTATGTGCATGTTCCCTAACTGACCCTTCCATCTTCTCTTCTTCCTCTCTCATGCAAGGAAAATGCTCATTTAGGTGAAAGGGTAGTAAGGTGATGATTTATGGTGTACCACCCATAAATCCTGTCAATCGGTGTTCAATGAAGTCATTGATAAAATGGAAGCCCTTATATGTGACTAGCTCTATTGAACACCCAAATTAGGATTTGATATGCTTGTATAAAAATTTAGCCATTTGTACGAGCATCTGTCCTTTGAGTAGCCATTTGTACGAGCATCTGTCTTTTGAGTAGCTTTCGTTTCTGCCATATTTTATGAAGTAGTCAATGGCCACAATTATATACTGGTCTTGCGTTTGTCATGCAGCTGGACTAATTGGTCCTATAAAGTCTAGGTTGCTGCACAATGATCGGAACCAAAGGCGTTTGTACGAGCATCTCTCTTTTGAGTAGCTTTCGTTTCTGCCATATTTTATGAAATAGTCAATGGCCACAATTATATACTGGTCTTGCATTTGTCATGCAGCTGAACTAATTGGTCCTACAAAGTCTAGGTTGTTGCACAATTATCGAAAATATTACCATAAATTAAATCTACTTAAAATTCTTCTTAAAAATTACATAAAAATATCCATTAATTCCATTAAGCTAAAAATTTCACTTTTCTCATTTAAAAATTTGAATTCCAATATGGTAGGAGTTCCTCTTTCATCATTTAATCTTATCTATACAAAAAGATAAATTTAACTAATTTTTTTCTTAAAATTTAAATAAAAATCTTCATTAATTCCTTTACACCAGGAATTACACTTTCCTCATTTAAATATTTGGATTCCAATATAGTGGAAATTATTCTTTTATCATTTAAAATTTATCTATGCAAAAAGATAAATTTAACTAAATTTTCTCTTAGAATTTAAATAAAAATCTTCATTAATTTCTTTACACTAGGAATTACACTTTCCTCATTTAAATATTTGGATTCCAATATAGTGGGAATTCCTCTTTCATCATTTAAATTTTATCTATGCAAAAAGATAAATTTAACTAAATTTTTTCTTAAAATTTAAATAAAAATCTTCATTAATTCCTTTACACTAGGAATTACACTTTCTTCATTTAAATAATTGGATTCCAATATAGTGGGAATTCCTCTTTCATCATTTAAATTTATCTATGTAAAAAGATAAATTTAACTAAAATCCTTCTTTAATTTTTAAATAAAATATGCATTATTTTAGCATCACAATTTTTCTCTTACTTCATTGGAGTACATGGAATTCCATTTTCATGGGGATTACTCTTTTAACAATAAAAATGGATTACTAGAAATTTCTCTTTTTTCTAATTAACTATTTATGCATAAATATAAAAATTAATTTTTCATGATGATAATGAGAATCATTCAATTAATCTAGGATGATTAATCCTAGAATATGGTAGGAAGTCCTCTTTTCATAATATAAATGAAAATGATTTATGTGTTTATTTTTCAAAATTTTTATCATAGCTCCGCTGCTATTACTGATAATTCTTAATAAATTTGAAAGAATAAAGTTAAGTATTATTCATATGATTAGAATAACCACTAATTGGATCATTATCCAGTTATGGATTGATTCTTAATTTTACCATAAATTTAATAGCATAAAAGTATTAAAAAGCTATTATTTTGACCTCCAATTAGACAAGCATAGAAATTACTTTTAGATTAGAGAAAAGCTTCATGAGAAGCTTCATTTGAATTGAGAATAGGTCATAGGAATGATCATTCTTTGGGGGAGAGAGAGAAATGCTTAAAAAACCATTATAAATTAAGTATAAACGGAAATTTATGTGTTTCTTCATTACAATACATTAAGCATAAATGGAAATTTATGTGTTTCTTCATTACAATACATTAAAGAACTTCAATAATATTCAAAAGCCATTTAAATTAATGCTTCTCAAGCTTGAGAGGGGTTGAGAAGAGAAGCATTTAGAGATTTAAGAAAAAAAAAAGACAATAATCCACACTTTACCTCCTAAATTACTTGATTCTTTGATCTTACATCCTCTCCCACTTGAAAAATGTGAGATGTCCTCATCTCGCAAAGTGGCGGTAATCCTTCGCCAACTCTTCTTCTTTCTCCCAAGTGGCGTCTTCTTCTAGAGGGAAGAACTTCCACTTTACTAAGATATCTCTGAGGACTTTGCTCCTAAAAGAATCTTCTCCCGAACGTTAAGGATTTCCTCAGGTTGGAGTAGCATCTGGCCTTGAGTCGGAGAGATCAATTATTCATCATCAAGCATGTGACTCGGGCTAGGTACATACTTCTTAAGAAAACTGACATGGAATACATCATATACCTTGAGACGGGGAGGCACAAGAAGTTTGTAGGCTAGATCGCTCACTTTCTTTATGATGACAGCATACGGCCCACAGTATCTAGGAGAGAGCTTCTTGTACTTCCCTAAGGTTAAGGAACTTCTTTTTGATCGTACTTGAATGAAGACCATATCTGATTCTTCGAACTCTCTCTCACATCTCTTTTTATCTGCATAATACTTTTGTCTATCTTGGCTGCCTTTATATCTTTACGGATTGATTGCATCTGCTGGTCCACGTCGTCAAGCATTTGTCTGGACATTTCAACTTTGATCAATGGATCAGACCAAGTTAATGGTGTAAGGCAATCTTGTCCATACAAAGCTTTGAAAGGACTCATCCCAATGCTCCGATGATAAGAAGCATTGTAAGCAAATTCGACCAAATGCAGATGACAACCACTTCTTGGGTTCCCTGCTGCAACATGACCGAAGGATATCTTCAATTAGTTGATTCACCCTTTCCGTCTCGCCATCTATTTCGGGGTGATAGGCTGTGCTGAGATCCAAGAAAGTTCCTACTACTGAGATCCAAGAAAGTTCCTACTGCTTCAAAGAACACAGTCCAGAATTTTGATGTGAATTTGGGATCTTGGTCACTTACTATCCTCCTAGGTAAACCATGCAATCTAAAGATCTCCTTAAGGAAAACTCTGGCAACATCCATTGCAAAGTATGTTTCTTTCACTAGAATTAGATGGGCAACTTTGGTCAACCTGTCAACTACCACAAAAATGGAGTTGTAACCGGTTATCACTGAAGGTAATCCAGTGACAAAGTCCATACTGATGCATTCCCACTTCATCTGTGGAATGTTTAGAGGCTGCAGTTTCCCTGGCATCTTGACTCTCTTTGCCTTGACTCTTTGGCACATCAAGCATTTTCGCACATGATCAAGTACATCCTTTTTGAGTCCTAGCCAGAAGAAGCTTTTCTTCACAGACATATAGGTTTTTATAAACCCTAGATGTCCAGCTATCATGCTATCATGGGCTTCTCTCATAATTTCTTCACATACATATAGGTTTTTATAAACCCTGGATATCCAGCTATCAGGCTATCATGGGCTTCTCTCATATTCTTCCCTTTATTCCCTCATTATTGGGGATACATAGCCGATTATTATAATACATGCATCCTTCATCCAATTTGTATCCCAAGAACTCGACTCATTTCCTGAGGAGTCTTGCTTTCCTGCATCAGAAGGGTAGCAATAGGGGCAAAGAATTTGTCCTGCAAGATTTTCTCCTTTGCTTTATTGATCAATGGATTTGACACCACTGTTATTGCAAGCAAGGAGGTTTTTCTGCTGAGCGCATCTGCAACCACATTTTCTTTCCCCGGTCGATACTTTATTTCAAAATCAAATTCCTGCAGGGTCTACATCCATCTCCTTTGACGCATGTTGAGATCCCTTTGGGTGAAGATCCACTTCCAACTTTGATGATCTTTCATCAAGGTGAACCTTTGTCCCAAAAGATAATGCCTCCACAACTTCAGAGCATACACTACTGAGAGCAACTCTAAGTCGTGGACGGCATAATTCCTCTCATGTGTTCTGAGTTTTGTGGATTCGTAGGCCACTGCACGACCTTTCTGCATTAGAGAATCGCCTAAGGCAAATCCACTAGCATCAGTAACTACCTCAAAGGGTTTGGTAAAATCTGGCAATTTAAGAACAGGGTTGGTTACTAAGGCTATCTTTAGCTTGTCAAAGGCACTCTGACACATTGCAGTCCACTAAAAAAGTGTACTTTTCTTGAGAAGGTTAGTCAAAGGGGATGCTATCTGAGCATACCTAGGTATAAAGATCCTATACCATCCAGTTAATCGTAGGAATCCTCTGACTTCCTTTACTGACTTTGGTTTTGTGGCCATTTAACTACTGCTTGGATCTTTGCGGGTCAGGAGAAATCCCATCCTTTGACACTATGAATCCCAAGTATTCCACCTGGTCAACAGAGAAAGAACATTTGCTCTTCTTTGCAAAGAGTTGGTGTTTCAAGAAAAATGAATGCTCCAATAGCATCCACAACCAGCTCATCTTTCATGAGAAAATCAGTGAGCACAATCAGCTCCACTTGGGCTGCAACTAGTCCCATGACTTCTTATCCCTTGCTTGGACAAGCTTGCACCTTCTCATGCTCTCTGCCTAAGTGCAAAAAACCATGGGACCCTCTCATCCCATAAATCAGCAACCCTTGTCCATTAGAGGCTGATACAAAGTTAGCCTGTGACTCTTTGTTAGGACATTTAGAAGTGATATGTCCCATTTGTTTACACTTGTTACATTTCATTTTGTTGGGATATTTGATCCAACAATTATTTGACAAATGACCCACCTTTTTACAATGGACACATCTTACTTTGATCACTTGATGTGACAAAGCTTGTTCGATATTCGATGAAGTTGTTGCATTTGAAGATTCAGCTCCTCCCTTTGGCCTCTTTTCTTCATCAAGACAAGATTGAATGACTCCTTCAAGGGTGGGATTAGGTATGTTCTTCAGGGTGGTGACTAAGGTAGGGTACACCTTCTTGACTGCTTTTAGCAAAACAGCCCCACTGCATCATCTTCATCCATTCTCGCATTCACTGATGTAAGTTGAGCCATAAGGCCCTTCAAGTGAGAGATGAAGGCTCCAATGCCGTCTCCCTCTTTGAGTTCCAAGCTAAAAAATTCAATTTTAAGTGAGATCTTAGAATTCTTACCACGAGCTCCATAGAGCGTATCAAGCTCATCCCATTTCTCCTTTGCAGTTGGAAGCTGGTCCACACATGGTGAATGAGAGCCTCATCAAGATGAAGTATGATGAAGGCTATCTTCAGCCTTAGTTCGATCAATAACCTTAGTGCCGAAGATGAATGGCCAAAAACCTGTGGACATCATCTTGTACTTGACAAGGACTTACCAAGTGTGGAAGCCCTCTCCTGAGAACTTCTTAATTTGGGTGTTGTCCTTTGACATTGGGTATTGAAGGAGATTACTAGAGAGTAATCGGCTGATTTATGAAGAAGAAACACCAAAATTTTTTAATGTTTTGGCTTAAGTAGAAAGAGAAAGGCTTATGAGAGTGCAACAACCCTTAATCAAGCCAAGGATGTTGCATAAAAAAAGGAGATTACGATGGTTAAGCTTATGGTTTAGCACTTAGGGTTTGTGCTCAACCACTAATTCTGATGGGGAGAGCTTCATTAGTGTCAATGAACACTTTGTTTGGTGATTAAGATCACCGTTAGTGTTTAAAAACATGATTAGTGCTTAAGAGCACATTTCTAGCGCCTAATGACACTTACATTGGTGATTAGATTCACCATTTGTGTTTAAGAACACTCTTAGTGTTTAGAAACACTTTAGAATGAATCTCGTCTGTTGGATTAGTAGCCTTATTAGTGTTAATCAGCACTATTACTGCTTATAAGCACACTTTGAAAAGCTTTGTGCACTTGAAGATGTTGATGATGGAGTTTGATGAAAATGAGGCTCATGAATACCTCATGGTGTATGCCCACCGCTTCAATCTCAAAAATAGGATCAGAAACAAGCCCTCACAAGAGCACTTAGGTGATTAGAGCAAAGAGGAGAGGATTAGAGCAAGAAAAAACTTGATTTTGAAGCTTTAATGGAAGCTTCAATGGCTTTCAAGGAGAGCAGCCTGGTTTTTCTCTAATTGTGAGAGCTTGGAGCAACCATTAGGGCTAGGACTTGGACTGTAGACTCTTGAGACAATGGGCTTCAAAAGCCCTAAGCCCACATAGCCTGCCATTGCCTACACACAACGTATGGCTGTACGACCTCCAGGAGTGCAGAAAATGGCACCGACGAACTCAGGCAGCAATGCCGCGGTAGCGAAGGAAGATTTCCGTCGATTGACCGTACGAATCTGAGCATCCAGCAGTCTCCTTCATCTTCCTAGTTGAAAACTCCCCAAGATCTTGCCTCCACAGGTTGCTAGAGCTCCTCCACTGGCAGGAGGTTCAGCTCTACAAAAGAAAAAGAGATAAAATTGACCTATTCTACACCACAAAAAGGCCTAATCAACCAAATATCTGATACCATGATAGAATTCGTGGTGCTCATACTAGATCAACTATTTAAGTTGCTCAAATATAACTACGCTTCTTGCTCCATACAAAAATGCCTTCTAGCTCCACCTTTAAATAGGTGAGCCATTCACACACACACCCTTCTCCTCCCCTTTTACTAAACCTTAGTCTCTTAATAAGAACATTGTGACAAATTAGGGTGTGTGTGTGAATGGCTCACCTTTAAATAGGTGAGCCATTCACACACACACCCTTCTCCTCCCCTTTTACTAAACCTTAGTCTCTTAATAAGAACATTGTGACAAATTAGGGAAATTCAAATTTTAGCATCGTAAATGACCTATGCATCTACTCAATTACACAATACCTAGAAAGCATCCAAAGTTACATGTTACATAATCTACCCAAACATGGCCTTCATTTTTGTGTTCCCTTCCCAACATTAAGGAGTCCCCAAAGCGCACGGTGGAAGCTCAAAGGTAATATAACCATCATATGTAGACAGGAGCTCATGCACTGCTTGCGTATCTTACACATTAGAAAATGTAGCATGCAGGCTACTATTAAGTTGGATAACTTTAATCATATAAAAAAACTTGTAATTTTGCTCTTCTCCTCATTGCTTATAAGTTTTTGTTCATCCATAGCCACATTATCATCCGCAATGATAGGAGAGGCAGCATGACTTGATGCAAGGAGGAGTTTGTAAAAAGAATGCATATCTGCATCTAGAATGTATCCTTCTTCTAAGGATTTAAGAGTTTGCACCTCAATCTTTACTTTCTCACCACCTAGTGTCAATTGATGCATTGAGAATGTCTGGATTTCTCCCAATTCAAAATGCTCTTTGTAGGTCCGAAATGGATACCTCGCAATATCAGTGATCAGAATAAAGGAAAAGTTTTGTTCCTCTAGTAGACCCATATATTGTGACACCAACAAGGCATTACTGACTGCTTGATATGGACACATACAGAGAAGCAAAAAGAACCAAATAGATCACAAGCACGAACCATTCTACTCCTAAAATACAACATAGAGAAATTGAGGATATAAGCACAAACAAAAGAACTTGCTGGACAAGCAACACACAATATTTTAGAAAACAAGTGCAGTTGGGTTTGCATTCAAGAAAAACAACTCTCATAAAGTCCAATTTATTATTAGACGATCCAATTTATTCTTTGAGTGATGGACTTTGAGTACTATTTTTTAATCATCACGACGGCCCAATTTATTCTTAGAGTGATGGCCATGTATATGTTAAATAAATAAATAAAATTCAAGAAATTTGAAAGACTTATCACCACCATAAAAATAATAAAATAAACATAATAATGAAATTAACTTAAAGGCTTATATGTCTAATCACTTTGTCTTAGATCTATTTAGAGCCACTCTATATGGTAACTCTATTGTCGATGTTTGGTAACGACCTGGCACTTACGTGGTTCTAGACCACCTAGTCAACTCCGAAGGAGCAACGATGAAAAATGTAGTGGTGATAAGCCAATGCTAGGATGTTGAGCCACCTGCCTACCTAGGCATGGGGAGATTGATTAAGAATGCAAAGTGGGTTAGTTCCTAGGGCTACCCAAAATCCAAACAGTATTCCACATCCAAACAGGACCAAGCTTAACACAAGATTGAATACTGAATAGACAGATATGAATAGAGAGAAAGCAAGAGAGTAAGACAATGACCAATCCGTTCTTGAGTATTACAATACAATGCCTTAGTAAGAACTCTTTGCATGAACTGCTCACTCAACTTTCCTGTTCCATTATTTGGTATTGTTCCTCTCCTCTCGGCCAAAGTAGACTCAACATGAGTCTTTCTATCCAGACAATTTTATAGTCACTCCTACAATCTCATCCAGGTAGACTAGGTCCACTCTAACTCCTCTATCCCCTTATTCGACTAATGCCTCTTTTTTTCCTTACAACCCCACGCGCCTTGTCTTTCTATATTTAACACTTCCAACTAGTTCATGAATTTTGTAACCTCTTCCCAGTTGGAAGGTCTTAGGGCACCTGCCTCTACTGGGCTGTCTGGATTAAAGTCTGCATATATTTAAGGGTAGTGCCCTTCTAGATGCCCATGTTGTTTTGGCCCAATTCCTCTTGGACTCTTTTCTACAGATCTTCTTTAGCCCCCTTTTCCATTTTTACCCAACCTTGGCAGTCCTCTATCATCTTATCTTTTTCTCTGACTTCCTTGGCATGCACCCTCCTCATGGTGCCCATCTAGTTCTGCCTTTTCTTGAGGTTAGCATCATGGGCTATTCGCGCCTCTTCTGCATGTGCCCTTCTCATGGTGTCCAGCTACTCTGAAGGTCAGTGTGAGATATTGTCAATGCGATATTCAACGCAGCCTCTACATCCTTCTTGAGGGCCTTTATTGTTAGCCCATACTGCCCCTAGTTCTCTTTGAACTCTTCAACTAGAGCCTCCATCTCTTTAATTTGTACCTTGAATGCAGCTTTGTCATTCTCCTTCTCCTCCAGCTTCTTCATCGCCCTGCCCATGCATGTTGTTTCAGCTCCTTGTCAAGGATTAGGTCCATTGATGACCCTTTGTATATGACTAGTTCTTTCCCCTTTCCATCTGTCTGCGTAGTTGGCTTCTTTTTGCCTCCCTTCAAGATGGTGAATCTTCTTTTCCAAACTTCCACTGCATTTTTTAGCTCCTCATTTTCCTTTTTGTAGCTTTTCCATCCGAGTACCTCCCCCAATTGCCCTGGCCTCCTTGCCCTCTTGGTTGGGAGTAGTTGCTTCCAAAGATTTTGTTTGTTCTGGGGTTGTTAGCTGGAATGAATTTGACTGTCTGGATCCTCTCTCTAGATTATTGTCCTGTGAATGGTAGGGCACTATTTATTTTCAAGAGATGGTGGGGCTTGCATTACTGCATCAGTTTCTTTAAAAATTCCCCCCACACCTCCTTTAGATCCTTGATGGCCTGCCCTTCCCGTTTCTCCATCTTTTCAACTTTTAGTTCATACACTTTTGGAAATTCATTGGCATCCAAGACAGCCAACCTGGCTTTTGCCTTAACTAGCTCAATCTTATCTCTATCAGCCCTGGCTTACACCTACTTTATGAGGGCGACCTGGCCTTCTATTGCAGCCTAGCTTTACCTAGCCCTGTCTAGGTATTCTTGGCGATTGCTCATATACTTGCTCCTTTTGGGCCATCGCCTCCCTCATCTTACCCATTTCATCCTTGATATCCTCGTTGGTCTTATGGATCCAGTTCACAGATCTGGCTCTGCATTTTTTCTAGGCGGCGGTCCGCCTCCATCCTCCTCATGCATAGCTCCTCCTATAGGGGTTCCTGTTAGCTTCTCACCATCTAGATGATAGCATCTGAAAGATCCCTGCCCCCTCCGCGCAACAGATTCGGGGGTGCTAGCAGCGGAAGTAGCACTCCTTGCGCAGTGCAGGGTCCTCTCACTCGGGGCCATGCCCACGGATATCCGGATAGGAGACTAATCCCTCGATTCTTCCAAAACCGAACCCGAAAAAAACTTTCCTTGCCCGAAAAGCACGGGCGATTCCTCCAAAATCTTTTTTCTCTAACGTAGTCAAGGTCATTACTAACCAAACTAATCCTACCGAACCTATAAAGACACTAGGTCATATCAAGGAAGAAACTTGCACTTGGATCATAGAGATCAATGCTTTTTTCCCCATCGAGAGGCACAGCCGTTGATTCTTATCTATAGAACAATTACTATCCGGGATTTACTTCATCTATCCTATTATAACAGAATTGAGTCTCATTTTACGGATCCATCAGTCCAGCCTAACCCCATCCAGTCCCATGGGTTAGAACCAACCACTGTAGTGATGGGATCCAATTTAGAATTTGGTTAGGTTTTGTCCCGGGTACCAGGGAAAAGAGTTCCCAAGCCCCCTAGCCGGATATTCATGCAAATTTTAACACCAGCCATGCCACTTACACACCTAATATGAAATTGTCTTTTTTACAGATTCAGCCATCTTTAAACCAATCATTTAATGAAACCATAGTATCACTGATCACAATCCTCCAAAATATCCGGTTGAATCTTAATTTCCAATCATGCCTTCATCGGAGTATCTATGGCATCATTGGCAACCAGAACGCTCACTGTTGGAATTAGGGTTGCAGGAAAGCACACAACGGTTGGAGAAGAAGAAGCAAGAATGCACACAACACAAAGTGTATTAGATTGTGTGAATGCACAAAGATAAGTTAGCCCTAGAAGGATGGGCGTATATACAAGCCGGGGGAAAAAACCTCCTAAAGAGGGAAAAAGTGCCCCGGCGGTCCTAAGTGTGTTCACACACATCACTGCCTATATATATGGCAACAAATCCCCCCTGGGAGTGATGGTGTGAACGAGAGCTGGCACTCATGTATAGGGGAGTGCCATGCCCGAAGTAGATCAATCCACAAAGGGGAGCAAGCCCAAAGCTTTGCGGAAAGCTTCGAACTTTTCACGAGGAAGCGCCTTTGTGAAAAGATCGGCGAGGTTGTCCTGTGTTGGCACATAGGCCAAGCTGATCTCTCCTGCTGAGAGTCTCTCCCTGACATAGTGATAATGCACCTCAATGTGCTTTGTGCGAGCATGAAAAACTGGGTTTCTCGCAACTGCCAATGCGCTCTGACTGTCAGTGAAGATAGAGGTGGCAGACTCCTGTCCAACACCCAAGTCAGCCATAAGCCGTCTGAGCCACACACACTCAACCGTAGCTGTGAAAGCTGCCCTGTACTCAGCTTCACAACTAGAAGTGGCCACAGTAGGTTGCTTCTTGCTCAACCAAGATATGCATGAGCTACCGAGCATGAAACAAAAACCACTTGTGGACACTCTTGTGTCATAGCAACCAGCCCAATCTGAGTCCGAAAAAGCATGTAAATCTGGCGGCAACGATCCCCCCTTGCGATAAAACAACCCAAGATGTATGGTGCCACTCAAGTAGCGAAAGATGCGTTTAACTGCCTTCCAATGCTGAGACCCTGGGCTATGCATAAACCTGCTCACCTGTGAGACTGCAAACTGAATGTCCGGCCTCGTAATGCATACATAAATGAGGCAACCAACAGCTGTCTGATAGAGTGTGACATCAAAGTGATCTCCAGCATCATGAAGACTCAACTTCAAACCTGTCTCCATTGGAGTAGCAATAGGCTTGCAGTCTTCAAGGCCAAATCTCTGCAACAATGTCTCAATATACTTTGTCTAACACAAAGCAATACCTCCATCACACTGCTTAAATTGTATCCCCAAATAATGATGCAAATGCCCCAAATCTGACATCTCAAAAGAGGCATTCAAATCAGCCTTAAAATCAGCAATATGACTTTCATTTGGTCCTGTGAGCAGCATGTCATCGACATAGAGAGCAATGATTAGATGTACACCATCCACACGTTTAACATACAAAGTGCTTTCTGTTGGACTATTTTGAAATCCATGTGCAGTCAAATATGCATGTATCTTTTCATACCAAGCTCATGGAGCTTGCTTTAAACCATATAAAGCCTTTTTCAACCTGCACACTTTGTTTTCCTGCCCTTTTTGAACAAAACCACGAGGCTGCGATACATACACCTCCTCATGCAAATCTCCATTCAAGAACGCAGTCTTTATGTCCAACTGATGTACATTCCAACCATTATGAGCTGCCAATGCACAAATGCTACGAATGGTAGTCATACGACAAGTGGGAGCAAAGGTCTCATCAAAATCAATGCCCTTTTCTTGAGCATAACCCTTTGCAACAAGTCTAGCCTTATAGCGATCAACACTACCATCTGGCTTTCGTTTCAATTTAAAAACCCACTTACATCCAATGGCCTTTTTACCAATAGGCAAATCACACAAAGACCATGTACCATTCTTCATTATAGCATCATATTCACTTTGCATTGCAGCCAACCAATTTTCTGAATTTTGTGCCTCATCAAATGAAAGAGGTTCTTCCTCTTCACACATACTAGACACAGCCAAAGCATAACAATCTGATGCATAAGAGGCATGCTGAAAACCTGAACGAGTACGACTAGTCATAGGTGCATCAATCTTACTATCACGCAAGGTTTGCACCAGCCATTTAGGCATACCTCTAGCCTCCTCATTTTCAGCCCTATCCTCATGAATTACATCCTGTAAATCTGCATCAGAAATAGGCTGATCTATGCTGTCGTTTGAAATCTGCATAGGCTGAATATTTGCCTCATTAGGACTTACATTTTAATTTCCACCTGTAAAGAGAGGCAACAACGTATCAAATACATCCCGTGAGCTTACACCTGTCTCTTTGGTACATGATAACAAGGGCTGCACAGCATCTTCCACAAAAACAACATCTCGACTAATCAAGATACGCTTTGACTGCGGATGATACAATCTGTAACCCTTGCTCTCAGCACTTAACCAACAAAAATGCATTTGACAGCCTTATCATCCAATTTTCTGCGTTTTTGCATAGGCACTAAAGCATAGGCCAAGCAACCAAAGACACGCAAGTGACCAATAGAAGGCTTCCTGCCATGCCAAGCTTCGTATGGAGTAATAGACTGCAAGGCCTTAGTGGGACACCTGTTGAGTACATATGCAGCACACATGACAGCCTCAAGCCAAAACGCATGTGGCAAAGCTTGGCTCTTGACCATACATCGTGCCATCTCCATAAGTGACCTGTTCTTCCTCTCAGCAACACCATTTTGCTGAGGGGTATACGGCACTGTACATTGGTGTTTTATCCCACGACTAGCCAGAAATGCATCAAACTCTTTAGACATGTACTCCCCCCCTCGATCAGTACGGAGGGTGCTCACAGTACAATTGGATACATTTTCAGCCATAAGAAAAAACTGTTTGAAGCACAAAAACACTTCGGACTTTGCCTTCAGTGGATATACCCATGCATGCCTTGAGTAATCATCAATGAAAGTCACGAAGTACAAGTGTTTACCAAATGACGGAGTTTGCATAGGCCCACATACATCACTATGTACAAGCTGCAATTTGCGAGTGGCCCGCACAGAACCATCCTTTGGAAACGCAGAACGCTGCATTTTGCCCAAAATACAGCCTTCACAAACATGTTTCAATGGTGCCTCAAGAGGGGGCAATGAAGCAACCATATCAAATTTCTGCAAACGCAGCAAACTAGCAAAGTTCAGATGACCAAAACGAGCATGCCATAGTTTTGCATCTGAAACTGCCTTTTCATCAGAAACTGCATTTGCTGAATCTTCCACACACTTGTCATAAGAATTGAGCCTATACAACCCACGAAACAAGGTGCCTGATACAATAATCGTATCACCAGAAGTCAAATCATGAACAGTACATCTGTCATCCACAAATTTGATTACAAGTCCAAGTCTAGCAAGTGCAGAGACAGACAATAGATTCTTCTTTATCCCTGGCACATACAAAGCATCTGAAAGTGTGAAAGCGCTGCCATTTGCAGCAGTAAGCATAATTTTACCAATGCCCTTCACTGGGTAAGAAGCATTGTTGGCACATGTGACAGTATTCCCATTAGGGACAGTCTCAAGAGAAGTGAACATATCACGATGCGAGGTAATGTGCTTTGTAGCACCACTGTCAAAATACCAAACATGAGAGTCAACAGAAACTGCCAAACATGCATCATGTACAGATGGGTCATACTGGCAATACACGCTAAACGCCCATTCTGTATCCTGCACAACATTTGCAGAATCTGCATTTGTAGAAGCATCCGCTATTGTGGCTGCATTTGACTCTTTCTTCTTTGCCTCTTTAGCCTTTAGCTTAGGGCAATTCTTAATGACATGATCATTTGCCTTACAATAGTTGCACGTGGTCTTTTTCTTGCCTTTATCAAGAGCCTTCTCAGACTTATTGTTGCTACCTGTGGAAGGAGAAGAAGTTGCAGACCTACTAATAGGAGAAGAAACAGTGGAAGGGACTGCCTTACCACTTCTTCTCTGTTGCTGGGCAGCAATAAATGCTTGATCAACTGCACGCTGCCTGGCCCTATTTTGCCTGGACTACGCTTCTTGCAAGAGCTTGTTGACTAAAGTATCATACTTGACAGCATCAAGTCTGTCCTCATTAAGAAGTCTCCACGTGGAAGCAAAAGTCTGATATGTCTCAGGTAAAGCATCAAGAACAGTCTGCACAAGAGAATGATCAGGAATAATCTCACCTGCAGAAATCAACTGCTCTTTGAGATCTTTAATCTCAGCAAGAAAAACATTCATGTCATCATCTTCTTGCATAATCTTCAATTCTAGCTCTTTACGCAGGTAAGCGATTTTTGCCTCGTTACGACCTGCATACAAACCAGCTAGAATATCCCAAGCCTGTTTTGCTGTTTTAGCTGAACGAATATGTGGGGTGATGTTACGTTTGACAGAAAGTGCAATCAAGGCATGAGCCTACGCATCTTTACCATCCCAACGAGCTTGTTCAGCAGTGGGTAAAATAGCAGCAACAGTAGAGCTGCTAGAACCTGCAACATCCTCAACAGATCCTACATCCACAGAACCTGGACGTACATCTGTACCCTGCACAATGTTCCACACTCCTTTTGCAACCAAAACATGCTGCATCATGTATGCCCAAAGTGGGTAGTTGCTATCTCCATCCAATTTGTCTTCAGCAGACAACATGCGAAATACATCATTGCTGTTATCAGCCATGGCCACTGACTGAAACTGATGCAAAAGCTGCCTGTAATGAAGCAAAGACTGAACAAAAAACAACTCGTGCTATGTAGCACGGTCCACAATAGAATACGTATGCCTGTTTTGCAGAAAACTGCACTGTCGAAATTTCTGCAGAAAATGACGAAAACACCTGTGCAGAACTTGAAATGCAAAAACGGAGCCCGAAACGACCTCAGATGCGAATTCTGAGAACGCTAAGCCCTATGGGCTTATTTGCAGAGTATAGAGACCTGGAAGCTGTCGTGAAAACTCACCTCAATCGGAGAACGTGAGTCGGAGGGTGCTGGCGGCGTAGCCCTGGGAGCCGATGCCTGCTCTGATACCAATTGTTGGAATTAGGGTTGCAGGAAAGCACACAACGGTTGGAGAAGAAGAAGCAAGAATGCACACAACACAAAGTGTATTAGATTGTGTGAATGCACAAAGATAAGTTAGCCCTAGAAGGATGGGCGTATATACAAGCCGGGGGAAAAAACCTCCTAAAGAGGGAAAAAGTGCCCCGGCGGTCCTAAGTGTGTTCACACACATCACTGCCTATATATATGGCAACACTCACCACCTGTCCACTCAAGGACCTTTTCAATAATTCCTAGCTCATAGTACCCGGCAATATATTCACTTATAAAAATCAAGATGGAATCTACGTTGAAGATCAGCAAGATCAACCAACAGATCCATAAAAAAAAGCCATGGACTCATCTGTTGAGGACCAGCAAGGTCAGTCAACCAGATCCATGCCCGGTTTCAGAAAACAACTCTTACTCCTTGTTCCAATATCTTCCACGACGCACGTGTGGGTATCTTCGACGACCCAGAGCCCGAGCACCGTATGGTCAGCACCCTCTAGGATCCTTCGCCGCAGGTCACCTAGTGCTTCACTCATAGGCCGCTTCCTTGGTCCCTCATCCACCTACCGGAAGCTCACCATTTAAATCGAACCGAGGCTGGTAAAGACCTCGGCCGACCTTACTACGCAAGATGTCCTCCATTGACGCTCCATCAGCTGTTGCAACTTTATCAGTTAGGTCTCCACGACCTTATTCACAAGACGGTCAAAATGCTTCCCGCCATTCTTGACATAAAATAGTCATTTACAAACAGGTCACAAACTCAATTCCTATAATAATGAACTCTCGTCTATCCACATTATCCCTCATGAGTCCACATTACTTATTCCACATTCAATTCATATGTGTACCCATTCTCATCCAATCACATCATTTTCCAATCTCATCACATTAGATGCATTCACATCACATATCATTCATTCACATCCCATATCATTCATTCACGTCCTGATTCACATGTCATCACATCTTATCCATTCACTCATATCGACGTCACATCCTTTCACATCCACATTCACATTCATTATTCCACCTACACATCCACATTCGTACATCCACATCCACATCCACATCCATACATCCACATCCACATTCATACATCCACATCCATACATCCACATCCACATTCATACATCCATATCCACATCCACATCCACATCCATACATCCATTTTCACATCCACATTCATACATCCACATCCATATCTACATCCATACATCCATTTGAGGAAAACCATTCACCGAGTGTGAAGATGAACCCATCCAAACAAATCTACCCACAATTTGTCTCTGATATAGACATACAAACACATGTATCTTAGCATGCATTTTTGGAATAGCTTTCTTGTATAATGGTGCAGTGGCAAGGTGGTGCTAAGCTCTAAAAATTTACATAGGCTTTAGTGGAGTTAACTGGTTCTCTCTCTTCAGTTGAGTGGTAGACTTTTTCAATTAAGTGTTTTTGATCTCTTGGATGGATCTATGCTATCTGCAAGTAGGGAAAAAAGATTGCTTGCTTTTAGCAAGGAAAAGATGCACATGGTGCCACAGTCCAAAGAGGCTTTTGTAGAGTTATCTACTATTTTTTACTACACCTTTAACATTGACAACAGACCTTCTCACTACACCCTCGCAACTCCTACTAATTCACCATTCCTGACAACTATGAGACGTGGTACGCATCAAAAGCTCACAGGCAACATCACCGCCGACCATCTACACAACCTCAACGGCATATCAATCCATATGTTTTAGGTGTGGTGGAACATTGAAACCATCTCTATGGACAACAATGGCCTTGTTTTCCAACTAGGTCCCTTCTCTACCTCTTTCAAGTTTCCCTGCACAGAATTTTATTGAGAATTTGGGATGCACAGGGCGGCCAAAGTCCGTGAGAGCACAATTTTAGTATGGCTTTCCAATGCTTGTTATGTTGCTTCATTGCTCGATTTTTACAGAATTTACATGCATTTTAATGGAGTTCAATTTGTATATATGCTTTTATACCTCTTGAAGCTTTGTCTATGCAACTCCCTCCTAGCAACATTCTTCTTTCAGGGAAAACTCTCTTTCACCAACCCCACCATATTTTTTGAACCCCCCCTCCAAGCCAACCTTATGAACTAGGCCCATCTCCTTTGCTTTTGGCTAACCCACCAAACAAACTGACCCAATTGACCTCATCGTCCTCGATGGGCTAGGCACTTACCCCTACTCCTCCCCTAGAATAGCCAAGGCCCTCCGATTCCTACACCACACACCGGTTGGGATATCATCTATGCAGCATATAAATACCTTCAGTGCTACGAGCCCCTGTCGTATTCTATTGAGGGTTTCCTAATCCTCTACCAATGGTTCCATCTACAAATGAAGGCTATATAAGCCATGGGCATAATGCAGTTTAATGACTCCCATGTGGCCTTCCCCCCATGGAGTTCAACCCCCAAGAACCCGCAAAAGCAAACACTTTCTTCCACTCCAAAATTGTTGACAACATCTCTTTGAGAAGACAACAACGACAGCGGGCAGAGGAGCCCCAAGCACCCACCCCCATCTCCCTCGTGTCGTCAACCCCCTCCCCCCATCTCCTCTCACCCCACCACAAGCACACAACCACCCACACCCCCACCCAACACCACCACACTTCCTCTCTTCCCTCACAGTCCTCTACACCCCCTCACCTCCCCACTCCATGTCCATCACCAACTCCTCCCTCACCTACCACTTTAAATCTCCACTTAGGCCTACCCATACCCTTAAAAGACTTACCCTCAACATCGACTAGGCCTCCCCCATTCTTTACTACCATCCTTTCCTCCTCAAGCCCTTTATATGGGAGCAGTACAGCAAGGCATCGCGCGAGAGCTCCAAATTAATCAAGAATACCTATCGATCTGCCGCTGCTGGGCCTAGAATCTTTTCCATCAGGAGCAAGTAAAGGACCCCAAAAGTTGCTCCTTTGACACCCCAAAACCCTTGCACAAAAGAAACCATGCTCAAAGGCATCCATGACTTCATCAACAAATACAAACATGTGCCATATCCAGCAATGGTGGGACCACCATCCGGTTCTTCAACCTCATCATCACTCTCTTGGGGAGACCTTCCCAGATTGGTGCCACCATCACGAGGGCAGTCAAGGCTTGGACTTCAAAGGCCCCACTTTGAAGCAACTTTTTGGGCACTACGAGCGCATCTACTAGTGGATGCCTACATGGTGCCTACTGACGTTTAAAGATATAATGGAGACAACCTTCTGGACCAGTTACAAAGCCTTCCATCGTACCCCCCCACATCCCACATCACGGCACGACTTCATCCAAATGTACTCCATCTACTACCACTAGATCCCTACCAGCTCTGAGGATAGACCTAAATTAGGAAGGGGGTATGTTAACCACACTGGTTAACATCATTTTTCAAGTGTGGTTACGCTTCTTGTAATCTGTCATTATGTAACCATGCTAAGCGCTTATTGAGAAAAGATATATGGGATGATCGAGCTTACAGCTTGTGTGATGCCGGTCATAGCAACAACGAGCTAGATGTACGTAGAGCTAGGAAGCCAATTTTGGACCCCCAAGCGTAAATGGGTGGTCGGCCATTGTAAAAAGTGAGCTCATGTATATAAATGATTTTATGGAATATGAAAAGACACAATCCCATTTGTCACAATTGAGTCTTACCTTCTCTCTCTCTCTCTCTCTCTCTCTCTCTCTCTCTCTCTCTCTTGTGTTTATGGTTGCATGCTTGTGTTTGTGAATGCTTGCTTGCTTGATTGTGGTGTATGCATGGAGTGGATAGTGTTAGTCTAAGCTTTTCTTCTCTTCTCCCTTCTCTTGTCTTTCTCTCAAGATCCCTCTTGCATGCACATTGGCATTGAGTGAAGGTAGAGATTTCCATAGCTCCCTTCTTCTTTGCTCATTACCTAGCTTGTGAATATTTATTTGAGTAACACAACTGGAGGTGGAGTACATAGGGGAGTTAACCCTCATTAGGGTTGGCTAAACGCAAGTCTCCAAATCAACCCTTGCACGGTATCATTCTCTTCTTCTCTCCTCTTGTGCAAAGTAGTATGTTTGGGTAAACTTGATCTAAAAATTTTTTCACCTGCTTGATAGTGCATAAGCTCCTTGAATGTCAATTGTTCTCATGTGTTTGTGCTTTCTGCTATCTTGAATTAACACAATTTGTTGGATTATTTAGCTTGGCTTCCTTCCCTTGTTTGTGCCTTTGCATGCATGCCAACTAATCTTCCTTTCCTTGTTTGTGTCTTTACATAGACACTTCTTGCACCCTTAGACTGCTTTCTTTATTTGTGCCTAGCATGCACACTACTTGAACCCTTAGCTTGCTTTCTCTTGTTTGTGTTTTTACATGCACACTACTTGCACCCTTAGCATATGAAGGCCCCTGAGTGGACAGGGGGTGAGCGTTCTGGTTTGCCAATTATGCCATAGGTACACCGATGAAGGAATGTTTGGAAAAAAGGATTCAACTGGATAATTAGAGGATTATGATCATTGACACTATGGTTTTATTAGATGGTTGTTTTAAAGACTGTTAAATCTGTGAAAAAGGTAATTTTATATTGGGTGTGTAAGTGGTGTGACTAGTTTTAAGTTTGCATGAATATCCAGCTAGGGGGCCTGGGAACTCTTTTCCCTGGTACCCGGGACAGCCTAACCAAATTCTTAATTGGATCCCATCACTACAGTGGTTGGGCAGTTAGCCAACCTATGGGACTGGATGGGGTTAGAGGCTAGACTGATGGATCCCTAAATTGAGACTCAATTCTATTCTGGTTCGATAGATGAAGTAAATCTCGAACAAAAATTATTCTATTTCTGTGAAGAAGAAGAAGAATTTTCAGCCTCTCACCTTGTGTGTTCTCTTCTAGGGTTTGTGTGAGTGTGTGTGCTTGCAAGAGCTCAAGCTCTCTTCTTCCTTGCATCTTTTCACCCATATCCATTAATTCTTGAACTTGCTTGGTCACCTCATCTTTCTCCACTTTTGACAATCTATATCATGGCTTGTTGATAGGCCTAGAGTTAGGCTTAAGCTCTATTCCATGGTCAATCTCTCGCATAGGTGGCAAGCATTTTGACATTTAAAATATATCTTTGTATTCTTCCAACAACTTGGCCATTCCTTCATATGTGTGACCTTTCTTTCATTGCTAATATCATCCTCCTTTGCAAAGCTGTAATACATATACCATGCTTAACTTCTTGAGTTCCCTTTTGAATTGAGTGCAATTGATAAGGTTCAACTTTGGTGGTATATGGTTGCCCCATAAAGTGACACCTCTTCCATTATGCATAAACTCCATGTAGCCACGTTGCAAGTTCATGGTTATGCATCCAAGAGTAGATAACCAATCACACCCCAAGATTATATTAATGGGACACATGTCAAGCATCAATAAATCCACTTTGCAAGTGTAATCATGTGAGATCACCAATGCCACATCATGGCATACCATTTTGTAATCCATTTCAGCCCCATTCGCCACTTGTACTTTCACTTAGGCTGTAATTTGAGATTGCATATGAATTTGGTATCCACAAAACTATGTGTACTTCCACTATCAACACATGAGCAATTCTTCCATTGGTGTATCCCTTAACCCTAAAAGTGTTTGCTCCTTTTTGCACCCATCATACGAATCATGGGACAATGTGCATAAGGTTGGTTCCATACAAGTATCCTCCAAAGTACACATAGATATGCTATCATCATAATCAACTTGTGACCAATGTTTAGTGCCACTGAGGTCGAAAGGAAACTCACCATCCGGCTTATAATCATGGTCACTCTCCTTAAAGTCTTGGCATTCATTGAAGATCTCAGCCTCTTTCTTATTATCCACACGAGACTTTGTAAGCTTGATATTCCTTGCTTTGCAAACTTTGTAATGCACCTTATTCCATTTCTCTCCACATTTAAAGCACAAGTCTTTACTCCTCAGTTCATTCATGCGATCCTCTCTTATGAACTTGCTCTTGGTAGCACCATTAGGAGGCTTCCCATCAACACTTGTAGACTTTTAAGGAGCATGAGAAGTATTGCCAAATTTGTATTTTGATTTTCCTCCACTTTCATACATCGTTGGAAACTTGGGAACAAAAGAATTGTGTTTGGCATCCCTTAAAGACTTCCCTTAAGTGTTAACAGATATCCCTCGATTTAACGAGCATTTGAGTACTTCTCTTCATAGATCTTTGCCAAAAGCATGGCTTCTTTGAGAGTCGTTGGCCTTTGTGCCTTGACATCTACACCGAGATTGGTCCTTAAATCCTTGATGTACTTGGCCTTCTTAAATTCTTCACTAAACCCATGCACATGTACCATATACTTCATAAATTTATGGGTATAGTCTTTGACACTACTTTGGCTTTGTTGCAAGTCATTCCAATCACATATAAGCTTGTCTTGATGCAATTGAGAGATAAAAGTGTCTCTCATTTCATCCTTGAAAGCATTCCACGAAGTAACTTCATATACTTGAGATTGCAAATTCCTCCACCAAGCATGTCCGTACCCTTCTAAATGCAATGTTGCAAAGTAAACCATAGCCTTCTCACTTCCAAGCATGTCCGTACCCTTCTAAATGCAATGTTGCAAAGTAAACCATAGCCTTCTCACTTCTAGGGTTCATTTCAAAGTAGAAGTCCATCTTGTTAAGCCACTCTTCAAAGTCTTTGTTGGAAGTATTCTCTCCATTTAACTTTGGTAACACTATTTTGTCTTTAACACCTTCAAACGCATCATGTCTTTTTGCATGCCCATGATTGAAATTCCCTTGCCAATCATCATATGCAATTCATCTTGCATGTGCCAATCATCATCATGCAACACTTCCCCTTGCATCCTTGGTGCTCCTTCAACAAAATTGGAACCCGAATGTTGAGTAGAGCCATGTGCCAATCCTCTTCCTCTTGTAGAAGTATGAGAAGTGGAGCCACGAGATGTACTCGGCATATCATGGTGCATATTCCTCTTATAGAAGTATGAGAAGTGGAGCCACGAGATGTACTCGGCATAGCATGGTGCATATTCCCTTGAGAAGAGGGAACATTCTCCTTGTTGCCAAAATACATGTCATTCCCATCTCTAATGTTTCCTCCTTTTGTAGGCCTTGGCAACCCATCACCAAAAGGGGTGTTGTTGCATTCTATTGCCATGTGAGGAATTTGATCCATATGAGAACCTTGCAAAGGTGTACCACCATGATTATGCATCCTCGCCGCAGATGATCACCACCATTCCTTGACTCACTTCCCAACAAAGCCATCTCACTTTTGAAAGTGTTGATAAGTTGATTTTGCAAGTTGATGAGTTGGTCTTGAAATTTGGATTGCTTATCATTGAAACTATCCAACATTTCTCTCATCATGCACATTATCTTATACATGAGACGGGTGGTACTTCTTTGGTTTTAGAAGATTCTGCCCTTGCATTAGTCACCACACATTTGCATAGGTAACCTTCTCACAAGCATTATTGCTTTTGCCATATCCAATCACTTTGTCAATCACAAACCAACCCATGTAACAACATTTTCTCAACATGTGAATTATCCCAATTTCAAATGCACCATCAATGTCTTCCATAAGTGCCCCTTGATTAGGCTCCAACATCTCTTGAGTCTCATCCACAATCTTGCATGGTCTTCCCCTTGGCATAGATGCAAATTTTTGGATTGAATGGATGAAAGGCCAAACGAGATTGGAATAGAGTTCTTAAGGGATCTATGGATAGCTAATGATGCGTACTAACACAATATGCAAAAACAGAAAGTTTTCGGAGGCAAATACTCTCTATTTTAGGGTTTATGAAGTATTGCTAAAAATGGAAAGTTGGCTATAAGATGACCAAAACTCAACTGATTTTGATGATCTATAGCTTGTTGGAACTATCTTAGCAAGCATTATCATCCCTGTAAAGAGTTAGACCAAAACTCAACTGATTTTGATGATCTATAGCTTGTTGGTACTATCTTAGCAAGTATTATCATCCTTGTAAAGAGTTAGACCAAAGTCAAAGGGAAAGTCAACTCTACTTTGACTTTTGCCAAAAAAAGTCAACTGTCACTTTGACCTAGCAAATGAAATCGGAAGCAAAGAGTTAAGGGATTGTTTAGAAGGTCTAATGAAGTACTAAAAAGATATATAGAGACCCATGCAACATAATCTAGGGTTTATGACTAAATTAGGGTCTGGTAATTTTTGAAAAACCCTAATTTCACCCCCCTAAACAATGTCAGAATCAAGGTCTTTAAAGCTTGATGTGAAGTACTTATGGAGTATTACAAGAGGGTATAAATCCCTAGTCAAGACCTAAAAACCCCTATGAATGAATTTAGGGTTTATGTTGCAAGTATATAGGGGAATTTTAGAAATTTTGGCATGACCGTTGGGCAATTACTACTGAAACTCAATCCAAAATGTGATCACAAATAATTCCTAAGCATAGGCAATATGCATATACTTTGCCAAACACAAGAAATTGTAATCCCTTTCACTTTGCATGCAAGTCCATTTCTTGTACCATTGCCTTAACCATTTCATTGCCCATTGTTGCCAATGTACTTCACATCAATTTTATGTCGATGATTATGTCAATGATGCACGTTGAAGCTTGCCGATCTCTCGGCCAAGCTCTTCCAACCCCCTTACTGAAGTTTGAAATCCAAGATAAAGGGTTTGGTTGACCGCCGCCAAATACATAATCCCTCACCATACCGCTTTACCACGGCACTCATGGCATGGTGAGTTCAAGCCATGCTCCCTCGGTCTCTCCTCTACATACCGGGGTAACCTCACACATCATTAGTGGTGGCTAGAAATAATAAGTGTAATACAATGTGATGTGGAGAGTGATTGAACCTCAAATAGATGATTGAGATCACTTACAATTTGATTTCAATCATGACTCGTGCTTATTATTTCATCATTACAATAGCATTTACTCATGCTTTATGCCCTTATTCATATCCCATCCATCCAACAACACAAAGCAACAACCACCAACAAGTGATGATAGACAATGCCAAATGTGCAACCTTTAATCACACCAAGAATATGCCACATATGCCCATAGCATCCAAAAAGAAATCAACCATCAACATGCCATCAAAAAGGCAATGACCTTGAAGCATGTAGTACTTCCAATAGCATATGAGAAGCCATAGTAATCACCATTGCATGAGAATATGCCACTTATGCCCATAGCATCCAAAAAGAAATCAACCATCAACATGCCATCAAAAAGGCAATGACCTTGAAGCATGTAGTACTTCCAATAGCATATGAGAAGCCATAGTAATCACCATTGCATGGAAATTGCTTGCAAATTGGCCAAACCCTCAAGATTGAGAGTTAGGGTTTGCTCAATGGCTTATGTGAAGCATTAGTTTGCATAATAGCATCATTAGTGAGTCTAATGATAATTAGGCAATACTAATGTCATGTAAGATTAGCCAATGTCAAGTGATTAGGGTTTCCAAATCACAAGCCCTAAATCTTTCCCCAAATCTTCAAGAAATACATAAAATTATGAATTAATGGCGATAGCCACTCACCAATAGCCTTCCGGTAGCTTGAATGCTTGAGAATGTTGAAGTTTGAAGCTCTATGTTGAAGATTTGTAAAGCACAAATTATTGGTTTTTCCGCTTCTTCACCATGCTCCAAGAATCACTAAAGCTCCAAATAGCCCAAGAATGGATGAAATGGACCATTGCTAAGTTGTAGGAAGTACCAATGGTAAAGATTAGAGCAATGTTGATGAGATTGAAGATTTTTTTCTCTCCCATAGGCTATAAATTGCTGCCAGCTCTTGATGGCCTTTACTCTACTTGTTGTGATCCCATGTGATGATATTGATACTCTCTAACAAGTTTAGGTACTAGCCATGGCTATGGATTGAAGATTTGAAGAAAGAAGCAAGGTATTTCTAGGGTTTGGAAGCTTCAAAAGAGGGCAAGAAATCATGGTTTTTCAAGGCCCTAAACACCCCAAAAATGGATATGTATATAATGAAGAAAATGATTCCCTAAGCTTAGGCTCACAAACAGGCTAAGAAAAAAGACGATATGCCATGGAAAGCTCTCAAAATATGAGGATTAATAAAGATGTGTTGATTAGGAAAAAGTAAATAGGATTATTGAACTTTCCCAATTTTGGTCCTGTAGATATCAAAATTTGGTGTGGTACCCCCAAATTTTGGTTTGCAATACATCCAAAGCCCAAAAGATTTAGGGATTAACCAAAGAAATGTGAATTTCACCTTTCAATGTCACATTAGTCATCTTCTTGATCAAGAAAATCAACAACATCAAGAAAATGCAAAAAGTGATGAGAAATGATAGAAAATAGAAAAAAACAATGGATTAAACAAAGGCTTTGATACCACTACAAGAAGAAGGCCCACTCATTGCATGGAGTAGACAACATGGGTGTTGGTCACCATCCTAGATCTCATATAGGAGAAGATCATCATGGATTCTTGAGCCATAGGCATCAAGGTAATGTATATTCATGAAAGTTATCAAAAAGGTACCTTAAAACTATGAGCCATTGTCTTATACACCTGGGCCCATTTCACAACCCAAATTATTATGTCTATGCCCATAAGTTTAGGCCTCAATCCCAACATATGAAAATGCCCATGAAATCATGGCCACCACCACATTACACATGCTAAAAGAATTTCATAGAAAATATGATGTAAGTGTGTAGTTTTGTGAGATCCCTCTGTCCCCTCCGCGCACCGAATTCTCTGTTGCTAGCAGCGGAAGTAACTTCCTCTTATGCGGGGCAAGGTTTCCCACTAAGGGCCTTGCCCTTGAATGTCCAGACACAAGACTAATCTGGTGGTCAATCCAAAACCAAAACTGGGAAAATTTCCCTTGCCCGAAAAACGGGGATGATTCCACCTTTTTGATTTTCTTAACGAATTTTCTAACGGGGTCAAGAGACTAAACTATCCTTCACCTGATTGAACCAGATAGAAGGAAAACTATCATTGACTTAGTTTGAAGAAATCAACGCTTTTTCCTAACCGAAATCAAGCACAGCCATTGATCTAATCATCTGAGGAAATCAACGCTTTTTTCCTAACCGAAATCAGGCACAGCCGTTGATCTACTCATTTGAGAAATTCTTCAGGATTTTATTTAACTACTCAAATTCTAAGCGTATTCTTATTATTTCAATTTAATTATTAAAAATCTACTAATTCCAACCTAACCCCATCTAGCCCATGGGTTAGCCACCACCCAACCATTGGAATCAGTAGAACCAAACAATTACCCACCCACCCATAATTGAATGCCTTTCTTAACTTTTGCGTTCGAATACAGATATGCACACACTCCTCTTTAAAACTTTAATATATAAAATAGTACATTGACAAACAATTATTGGTTACAGATATCATAACTCAAAATTTCCATCCAGTCTCTTGTTTCTCAAAAATAGTCACTCTGGACTCTCCATTGAGACCCACTGATCAGTAAACAATGAGATCCAGTAACAGATTACAATAATCATTTTGTCCATCATACATATCTTCCACGACATACACATGGGTGTCCTAGGCACTGCGAGCCCATGCATCGCCTGGTTAGAACCCTCCAGGATCCTCCTTAGGTGTCCTGGCACTTCACTCAGGGACCAGAAGCAGGAGTTTTAAGTATGTTTTTCTAAACTGGTCACATCTTCTTTCTTCGAAACTGACGAAAGAGTTTGGTCTTGGTCATAGTTTGATTCAAGGTTCAAGTCGGATAAGATTTTTCCTGAACTATCTTTCTCGAAAAGGTTTGATAATTCAGTTACTATTTTACTGAATTTCTTTCTTTGAATATTCACTTAACTGATTTCTAAATTAGTTACGAATTCCAATGAGGAATAAAATAATCATTTATCTGAATATTTCGATCTCGATAGATTTCTTGCATTTTCTTTTTACAATCCGTGTGAATATAAAACGATAGAAATTTCTCTCTTAGAGTATTTAATTATTCATTTATCAAATACTCATAGGATTTAAACATAGAATTTGAAAGATTCCTGTCCCCTCCGTGCAACGAATTCAGGGGTATTAGGAGCGGAAGTAGCACTTCTTGCACGGGGCAGGGTCCCTCACTTGGGGCCTCGCCCACGGATATCCGGACAAGAGACTAATCTCTCGATTCTTCCAAAACCGAACCCAGAAAAACTTCCCTGGCCCAGAAAGCACGGGCGATTCCTCCAAGATATTTTTACTCTAACATAGTCACTATAGTATCACTGTTCATAAACTTCCAAAATATCCGATTGAATCCTAATTTTCAATTTTTCCTTCATCGGTGTACCTATGGCATCACCTGTCCACTCAAGGGCCTTTTTGATAGTTCCTAGCTCATAGTAACCGGCAATATTTTCACTTATAAAAATCAAAATGGAATCCCGGTTAAAGATCAGCAAGATCAACCAACAGATCCATATAAAAGAGCCATGGACTCATCCGTTTTGAGAGGACCAGCAAGGTCAATCAACCAGATCCATGCCCGAATTCAAAAAACAACTCTTACTCCCTGTTCCAATATCTTCCTTAACGCACGTGTGGTTATCTTCAGCGACCTAGAGCCCGAGCACTGTATGGTCAGCACCCTCTAGGATCCTTCACAGGTCACCTAGCGCTTCACTCATAGGTCGCTTCCTTGGTCCCTCATCCACCGTACCGGAAGCTCACCATTTAAATCGAACCGAGGCTGGTCAGAATCTCGGCCGACCTTGCTATGCGAGATGTCCTCCATTGACTCTCTGTCAGATGTTGCAACTTTATCAGATTAGGTCTCCATGACCTCATTCGCAAGACGGTCAAAATGCTTCCCGAGCATTCTTGACATAAAACAGTCATTTAAAAATAGGTCATAAATACAGTTTCTATAACAAACTCTCGTTTTTCCACATTGTTCCACATCAATCCACATTATTTAAATCACATCCATTTCATATGTATTCCCATTCTCATCCAATCACATCATTTTCATCTCATCACATCTTTCCTCATTTATCCTCATCAGATCTCATCCACTCGCATCTACCCACCTCCACATCTCATCATATCACATTCATTCACATCTCAATTCACATGACATCACATCTCATTTATTCACATCCTGATTCACATCACATTCATTCATATCCATCGCATCTCATTTATTCACATCTCGATTCACATCACATTCATTCTCATCACCATCCCATCACATACATTCTATCCACATAACATCTAATCACATCTATCCACATCATATCTCATTCATACACATCTCATCTCATTCATCCACATCCATCCAATCGTTCACCTGTAACGACTACCCACATCTATTCATACATTCATATCTATCACTTCACATCCACATATATTCATGTCACATCACATCTCTTTTCATCACATCACATTCTTTCACATACACATCCACATCACATTCTTTCACATACACATCTAAATCCATTCTTTCACATACATCCACATCCATTCTTTCACATACATATCCACATCCATTCTTTCACATACATATCCACATCCATTCTTCACATACACATTCACATCCATTCTTTCACATACATCCACTCACATCCCATATCATTCATTTACATCCTGATTCACATGACATCACATCTCATCCATTCATTCACATGTATCTGATTCACATCACATCTCATCATATCTATTCACCTCACATCTCATCACCTCTATTCACATCACATCCATCCATCCATTCATTCACATCCATCTGATTCACATCACATCTATTCACTTCACATCTCATCATCTCTATTCACATCACATCCATCCATCCATTTATTCACATCCATCTGATTCACATCACATCTCATCACATCTATTCACCTCACATCTCATCACCTCTATTCACATCACATCACATCCATCCATTCATTCACATCCATCTGATTCACATCACATCTCATCACATCTATTCACCTCACATCTCATCACCTCTATTCACGTCACATCCATCCATCCATTCATTCACATCTATCTAATTCACATCACATCTATTCACCTCACATCTCATCACCTCTATTCACATCACATCCATTTATCCATTCATTCACATCTATTTCATAGAATTTAAGAGAATTCTAATTTTGATATAAAGATTCGTTACGCATCTATTTTGTAAGATTCTTCCCTCCGGATTTTGAGGTGTGCGGGTGTAAGAACATTCCCTTCTATTCTTATAATTATTCCCCTCTTTGAAATAAAAGAAAGATCCTGTTTTACCCTGTTTTGGCCTAGAGAGAGAAAATATCTAGAGGGACGTAATTCAAAATTGAGATATTTTTGGATATGAAAATCCTCCTAGTGTCTAAAATGGTTTCCTTTGAAACAGATATTCAAAAAGAAATTTTCAATGTGCAATTGGAATAAATTGAAATAAGGTAAAAAGGACCTTAGCCTAAGGGTCCAGATTTTCTAAAATTTTTGAATTAAGATTCCTATGGACCAATTAGATTAATCCAAATGTAGGGAGGAGATAAATGGAAGAAGAAAAGAAAATCTCCCAAAAATGAGTAAATGCTCACATAACATGAAGAGTTGACTAAGGACAAGGTTGTTAGTTAAAAAAGAAGAGATGTTTAGAAGAAATGATGCATCTTTGATACCTCAGTGTGGAAAATTTTCCTCATGAAGGGGGCACCTATTTCACATGTGTGGTTGAGTTTTAAACTCACAAATAATGAGATATTTTCATCTCTCCTCTCTCTTGCTTCAACTAGATCCAAAAAGTAAGCTAAACTGACCTAAAAATGGTCAAAAATTGACCAAACTAATCTGAAAAATTCTAGAATCAGTTTGCTTGGTTAGAGGCTCACTTTTTCCTATAAATGAAGCCTCCCCCTTTGTAAATGGGTCTTATCAATTTTGATTTTATGCATAGAAAGATGCATAAAGAAATTTATTTTTATTTTAAAAGAGTTATTCTCATTAAAATTGAATTTATGCATAGAAAGATGCATAAAAGATTTATTTTTATTTCGAAAGTGTTATTCTCCTTAAAATTCAAATTAGGCATAAATAGATGCATAAACGAATTTTTATAAAAGTGTATTTTCCACTAAAGTTGTTCTTATGCATAAATAGATACGTAAAGAATCTTTATATCAAAAATAAGAATTCTCTTACATTCTATAAATAGATATGATAAGATGTGATATGAATCAGATAGATGAGAATGAATAGAGAATGGATGTGATGAGAATAGAAGTGATGAGAATAAGAGGTAAATAGATGTGATGAGATGTGATGTGAATCAGATAAATATGAATGAAAAGATAAGATGTGATGTCATGTGAATTAGGATGTAAATGAATGATATAGGATGTGAATGAATGTGATAGCATGTGAATCGAGATGTGAATGATGATAAGGGATGTGAATGAATGATAAGGGATGTGAATGGATGGGATGTCATGTGAATCAGGATGTAAATGAATGATATAGGATGTGAATGAATGTGATAGCATGTGAATCGGGATGTGAATGAAGGATAAGGGATGTGAATGGATGTGATGTCATGTGAATCAGGATGTAAATGAATGATATAGGATGTGAATGAATGTATTAGCATGCTGGGGAAGCATTTTGACCGTCTTGTGAATGAGGTCGTGGAGACCTATGTGTTAAAGTTGCAACTGCCTGAGACGGAGAGTCAACGGAGGACGTCTCACATAGTAAGGTCGTCTTGACCAGCCTCGGTTTAATTTAAATGGTGAGCTTCCGGTACAGTGGATGAGGGACCAAGGAAGCAGCCTATGAGTGAAGCGCTCGGTGATCTACGAAGGATTCTAGAGGATGCTGACCATACGGTGCTCGGGCTCTGGGTCCCCAAAGATACCCACACGTACGTCGGGGAAGATATTGGAACAAGGAGTACGAGTTGTTTTGTGAATTCGGGCATGGATCTGGTTGATTGACCTTGCTGGTTCTCAACGGATGAGTCCATGGCTCTTTTATATGGATCTGTTAATTGATCTTGCTGATCTTCAACAGAGACTCCATTTTTGTTAAAGTGAATACTTGCCGGTTACTACTATGAGCTAGGAACTATCGAAAAGGCCCCTGATGAGTGGACATGGGGTGAGCGTTCTGGTTGCCAATGATGCCATAGGTACACCGATGAAGGAATGTTTGGAAATAAGGATTCAACTGGATAATTGGAGGATTATGATCAGTGACACTATGGTTTCATTAAACGATTGTTTTAAAGACTGTTGAATATGTGAAAAAGGCAATTTCATATTGGGTGTGTAAGTGGTGTGACTAGTTTTAAGTTTGCATGAATATCCGACTAGGGGGCCTGGGAACTCTTTTCCCTGGTACCCAAGACAACCTAACCAAATTCTTAATTGGATCCCATCACTACAGTGGTTGGGCGGCTAACCCATGGGACTGGATGGGATTAGGCTGGACTGATGGATCCCTAAATTGAGACTCAATTGTGTTCTGGTTCGATAGATGAAGTAAATCCCGGACAAAAATTGATCTATGGAAAAGAATCAACGGCTGTGCCTCTTAATGAGAAAAAAAGCGTTGGTCTCTATGATCCAAGTACAATATTTTTCCTGATTTGACTATGGGACTTACGGGTTTGGTCAGATCAGTTCAGTTAAGGCTTTTGACTACGTTAGATAAAAGTTATCCTGGAGAAATCGCCCGTGCTTTCCAAGCAAGGGAAGTTTTTTCGGGTTCGATTTTGGTCACATGCTATCTTATTCATTCACATCCTATATCATTCATTTACATCTTGATTCACATGACATCACATCCATTCACATCCCTTATCATTCATTCACATCCCGATTCACATGCTATCACATTCATTCATATCCTATATCATTCATTTACATCCTGATTCACATGACATCACATCTCATCTATTCATTCACATTTATTTGATTCAGATCACATCTCATCACATCTATTTACCTCTCATTCTCATCACTTCTATTCTCACCACATCCATTCTCTATTCATTCTCATCTATCTGATTCATATCACATCTTATCACATCTATTTTTAGAATGTAAGAGAATTCAACTAGATAATTAGAGGATTATGATCAGTGACACTATGGTTTCATTAGATGATTGTGTTAAAGACTGTTGAATCTGTGAAAAAGGCAATTTCATATTGGTGTGTAAGTGGTGTGACTAGTTTTAACTTTTCATGAATATCCGGCTAGGGGGCCTGGGAACTCTTTTCCCTGGTACCCGGGACAACCTAACCAAGTTCTTAATTGGATCCCATCACTACAGTGGTTGGGCGGTTGGCTAACCCATGGGACTATATGGGGCTAGGCTAGACTGATAAATCCCTAAATTGAGACTCAATTCTGTTCTGGTTCGATAGATGAAGTAAATCCCGGACAAAAATTGTTCTATGGAAAAGAATCAACGGATATGCCTCTCAATGAGGAAAAAAGTGTTGGTCTCTATGATCCAAGTACAATCTTTTCCCTGATCTGACTATGGGACTTACGGGTTCGGTCAGATCAGTTTAGTTAGTTAAGGCTTTTGACTACGTTAGAGAAAAGTTATCTTGGAGGAATTGCCCGTGCTTTTTGGGCAAGGGAAGTTTTTTCGGGTTAGGTTTTGGAAGAACCGATGGATTAGTCTCTTATCCGGATATCCGTGGTGGTGGGCGAGGCCCGAGTGTAGGACCCTGCCCCGCGCAAGAAGTGCTACTTCCGCTGCTAGTACCCTTGAATTCATTGCACGGTGGGGATAGGGACCTCGCAGCTGGTATCAGAGCGAATTGGCTAATGAGGATCAATCGAGAAGCCAAAAATGTCAAAAATTTATAAAGAAGCAGTAAAAGGTTATAATTGTGTGATAAAATTCATACAAATTAATATTGAAACTGAAATTCATAAATTGGTATTTGGGTCTTCAGATGGAAGTACTGCAATTGTATGGAATCCTTGACTTGCTTAAGGCCTAGACATGATGGTATTTACCTTATAGTTCCAAGGACCGTGACTACCCGTATTATATACCGAGGGTATAACTGCAGCTCTTTATTGGTAGTATATACGAGTAAATCTAAGACTTGAAATTATTAGCATTAATACTATCCAGATGATGAATTTGAATGTAGTTGATATGATTTTAAATTCTGGTTGAGAACTGATGAGTTGATTTGGATTATGATTGAAAAATGAAGATTCCATAATTTTGGTTGAAATGTAATAAACTAAGCAAAACCACAATGAGGATGAATGGGATGAGTCCTTGTGATGATGTTCGTAGCTGGAATGACGTTAATGACTTCAGCAAATCACTATGAGATTAGTGAATTTTGCTGGCAGATTGCTGCTGTTAACACTTGACCCAGTGGATCAAGTTTAAGGGATGTCAAATTAAAAATTTGTATAATTGAAAATTTCCATGAAAGACTGTTCAGATAGAAATTTCGATCTAATGGACCATTATTGTGATAAGGAATTGAATGTTACGATCTGAGTGAATTATTATCTGATGATGAGTTTTATATAACAGATCTTTATCCTAGGATTCTGTTGGGTTCACCAGACTATAAGGAACCCTAGAATCAGTTTGATATCTTAAGGAAAAGAGATCTCCTCTAATTTTGCGAGATGAGGACATCTCACGTTTTTTTAAGTGGGGTAGGATGTAAGATTCCTCCCTCCGGCTTTTGAGGTGTGCAGGTGTAAGAACCTCCCCTTCTGATCTTATAATTATTTCCCTCTCTGAAATATAAGAACCTTCCCTTCTGATCTTATAATTATTTCCCTCTCTGAAATAAAAGAAAGATCCTGCTTTACCCTGTTTTGGCCTAAAGAGAGAAAATGTCTAGAGGGAGGTAATTGAAAATTGAGATATGTTTGGATATAAAAATCCTCCTAGTGTCTAAAATGGTTTCCCCTGAAATAGATATTCAAAAAGAAATTTCCAATGTGCAATTGGAATAAATTGAAATCAGGTAAAAAGGACCTTGGCCTAAGGGTCCAGATTTTCTAAAATTTTTGAATTAAGGTTCCTATGGACCAATTAGATTAATTCAAATGTAGGGAGGAGATAAATGGAAGAATAAAAGAAAATCCCCCAAAAATGAGTAAATGCTCACATAAGATGAAGAGTTGACTAAGGACAAGGTTATTAGTTAAAAAAGAAGAGATGTTTATTAGAAGAAATGATGCATTTTTGACACCTGTGTCGGGAATTTTCCTCATGAAGGAGACGCCTATTTCACATGTGTGGTTGAGTTTTAAACTCACAAATAATGAGATATTTTCATCTCTCCTCTCTCCTGCTTCAACTAGATCCAAAAAGTAAGCTAAACTGACCTAAAAATGGTCAAAAATTGACCAAATTGATCTGGAAAATTCTAGAATCAGTTTGCTTGGTTAGAGGCTCACTTTTTCCTATAGATGAAGCCTCTCTCTTTGAAAATAGTTAATAGTGTTTTATGCACTGTTACTCCCAGAGCCAAAAACAGTGAATTCATTATGATAATTCATTTGTTTTCGACCATTTCCTCTTCAAAAGAATTGGTGGCCACTCAAGAGTAGATCCCTTAAACCATTAAGCCTAAGGAAAGCTCACAAAACCCCTAGTAAGTTAGAAATTCTACTTTTTCTTATTCTATTTTATGGTTTTCTGATTTTTGCTTTCTTTAAAATGAAAATGGACGTTATGCCTTGCTGGAAAGGCTTTCCTCTTCTCTTCATTATTGAATTCAGCCTTTCTTTTTCCTAGATGTGTAATCAAATTGATGGAATTAAACTTTTCATATTATTTACTCTTAAAGTAGAAATTGATTAGATTAGAATGATTTAAATCATCTTGGATAATCTCTAGTAAATTTTAGAGTGAAAAAAATAAAAAATAGTCAGCCATACAAAGAAGGTTATGGCAAAATTTTCTTAAATTTGGTGAAGTAACTTTTATCTTTTTATTATTCAAAAAGAGTAATCCCCACCGCTTGTGTTATTTTCATTAGAATTAAAATCTATTCATAGAAAGATGCATATTGGGAATATTTTGATTATAAAAGTGTTACTTTCATCAAAATTGATTTTTATGCATAAATAGATGCAAAAAAGAAATTTTTTATTATAAAAGTATTACTTTCATTAAAATTAAATTTATGCATAAATAGATGCATAATTTTTTTTAATTATAAAAGTGTTACTTTCATCAAATTTTGATTTTATGCATAGAAAGATGAATAAAGAAATCTATTTTTATTTCAAAAGAGTTATTCTCATCAATTTTGATTTTATGCCTAGAAAGATGCATAAAGAAATTTATTTTTATTCCAAAAGAGTTATTCTCATCAATTTTGATTTTATGCATAGAAAGATGCATAAAGAAATTTATTTTTATTCCAAAAGAGTTATTCTCATTAAAATTGAATTTATGCATAGAAAGATGCATAAAAGATTTATTTTTATTTCGAAAGTGTTATTCTCCTTAAAATTAAAATTATGCATAAATAGATGCTTAAACGGATTTTTATAAAAGTGTTATTTTTCACTGAAGTTGTTCTTATGCATAAATAGATGCGTAAAGAATCTTTATATCAAAAATAAGAATTCTCTTACATTCTATAAATAGATGTGATAAGATGTGATATGAATCAGATAGATGAGAATGAATAGAGAATGGATGTGATGAGAATAGAAGTGATGAGAATGAGAGGTAAATAGATGTGATGAGATGTGATCTGAATTAGATAAATGTGAATGAATAGATGAGATGTGATGTCATGTGAATCAGGATGTAACTGAATGATATAGGATGTGAATGAATGTGATAGCATGTGAATCGGGATGTGAATGAATGATAAGGGATGTGAATGGATGTGATGTCATGTGAATCAGGATGTAAATGAATGTGATAGCATGTGAATTAGGATGTGACCAAAACTGAACCCGGAAAAACTTCCCTTGCCCGGAAAGCACGGGCGATTCCTCCAGGATAACTTTTATCTAACGTAGTCAAAAGCCTTAACTAACTAAACTGATCTGACCAAACCCGTAAGTCCCATAGTCAGATCAGGGAAAAGATTGTACTTGGATCATAGAGACCAACGCTTTTTTCCTCATTGAGAGGCACAACCGTTGATACAAAAGAGGTCTACAAAGGAGATAAAGTGACTAACGTGTACATACTAGAGTATATACAAGCGGTCCATAATGTGGACTCGCTAAGTGGACTGAATAGGTGTGGAATAGGTGTGGACTAGTTGGTGTAGTCTACCTATAGAATCTCTAGTGAAGATATGTCGGTGCCAGCTATATCAAACCTGCCAGTGATGTAAATGTCGAACGATCATGCAGGCGCCTCGTGTCAACTCATGTTGAGCTTGACATCTCAACACTCCCCTCCGTCAAGCTCAACTCCAGCTCGTGAACTCCAAATTTGCGGAGATTCTCAGCTCCCAAGGCCTTTGTGAAGATATCAGCGACCTAATCCTATGTGCTGACATAGGCCAAGTCAATGTTGCCTACCAAGACTCTCTCCCTGATGAATTGGTAATGTACCTCAATGTGTTTTGTCTGCGCATGGAAAATTGGGTTCCTAGCCAACTATATACTACTAAGATTATAACAATATACGATAACCTTTCTCTCCACATCTTGCTTCAGGCAATGGCACCAAAGCCCAAGTCTCATTTTCATACAATGCATCCATCTCCTCATCCATAGCTTTCTCTCAATACACATTTCTAATAGCCTCATCAAAACATGTGGGCTCTACAACCTGCATAGCTTTTGCCATATAAGCATAGTGATGTGCCACATAACCATCATAAGTCAACCTCTACACAAGGTTTTTGAATCTTCTAGATCTTTGTAACTTTGTATTCATGGCTTCCAAATCCTTCTTTACACCAGGTGTCCTCATTGCTGGAATCCCAAGATCCTCGTCAAGTCTGATCTCCAAGATACTAGAAAATGCGCTGTAGAAATATCAGGCATACCAAGGGGATCAATCACTTTCTCTTTGCCTTTATGTGCTATACCAACTACATTTCCAGGACTAGTATTATGACGCAGCTAACCACTCTATGGTCTATCAATAGAACAACTGCATGAGGACTCTCCTGGTCCACTCAATGATTGTGATTGCTGACTTGCATTCTGTGCAACCACATTTCCACTTACATCAGTCCCAACAACATCTTTTTTAGTAGCATACCAGCTACTCGTCTCATCAAACAACACACAACATCCCTGCTTACCCTCAATTCATGCGTAGCAGGATTATAACATCTATATCCCTTTCACTCAAGGGAATACCCAATAAACACACATTTTTCTGCTTTTGGATCCAGCTTAGTATGCAACTCATTTGACATATGCACATATGTAATATATCCAAAAACTTTCAAGTGAGACAATTCTGGTTTCTTGCTGCGGTAAACTTCTCCTCTAGCATTACATCATGTATGGCTACAGTAGGAGTCCTATTTATGATATAAACTATTGTAGACATAGCCTCATCCCAATAGCTATGTGACGTATTCTTCTCTACCATCAATGCTCGCGCAATCTCAGCAATGTGCCTGTTTTTCACTTAGCAACTCCATTTTGTTGCGGAGTGTCTCTACATGTAAACTGTCTCTGAATGCCATTCTTCCACAAGAAATCAGAGAACTCATTGGAGAAGTACTCTCCCCCTCCATCTGACCTTAGGCACTTCACATGCTTCCCTGTCTGCTTTTTAGTCTCACTCTAAAATTCTGAAAATAAGTGAAAACTTCACTCTTCTCCTTCATGAAATACACCCACACTTTCCTCGTGTGGTCATCAATGAATGTTACATAATACCTGCAGCCACCTCCCACCATGGACGTAGTTTTTGTGGGACCCCATACATCTGAATGCACAACATCTAGTACATTCCTGCTCACATTTCTATCATGTGGAAATACATGCTTTTATTGCTTTTCAAATTGACATGCTTCACATACTTTTTTTGCATACCTTCAACCTTAAACTCAGGCAGCCCTATCACAATTTCTTTAACCTGCATAGACTTCATTTGTTGCACATTTACATGCCCAACTCTCTTATGCCAAATGTCTATATATGCAAAAACTCAACCATTTACAACCATTGCAGCACTCACTTCATGTATATTTACACTCAATGTAAACATTCTGCCCACTTTGTTGCCTTTTGCAACCAACCTACACTTATCCTTAAAGTCTTTTACATAACAACTCAGGGTTAAACCGGACCTGCAAACCCTGCTCAAGCATCTATCCAACAACAGAAACCAGATTCTTTATAATGTTTGAAACATGAAGTACATCTGCAAGGCACTTCACCTTACCAACCTACATAGACAATGGCACATCTCCAATATGGACAATCAGATGAGCAGTGTTATCCCTTATTTCAACAAAAATTGGTCTTTCAAGACTCTTCATTTCTTTGAACCACTCACCATGACTTTTCATGTGGTTCGAAGCACCTAAATCAACATACCATACATCATCCTTACATACTGCTACATCATTTCTAGACATAACATTAACTACATGTTGCATAACAAACAACCTCTCATTATCCTCATTATTTTTGCTAGAGGATGAATAGTTATTTTGCTACACTTTTCCATTTCACATGTCGTTCTGCTTCTTATAGCAATGTGTCTACACATGTTCAAGCTTACGCAATAAAAACAGCCTCATGTATCATTATGCTGCCTCTATTATCACGACCTCTTTGACTCCCCCTACCTCTAAGCTGGCCTCTTCCACTTGTGTGCTGTTGTTGTGAATCCTAGGACTATTGTTGCTCTGTTGACCATAATTCTGATTACCTGTTTGGCCACGGCCTTAGCCTCTACCTCGTCCTCTACCTGCACTTGTGTAGAAGGCCTGTTGCTCCAAACTGCCTTTGTTTTGTGAAGATTGGTCTTCACCCAAAATCTTTTCTTCAATGATCAGCAAATTGAGGTCACTGGTTGTAAATATCAAACGGTCATGTAGGCACCTCATGAGTGTCAGCTCATGTTGATCTTGACATCTCAACAATGGGATGAGTGAAACAAAGTCAATTGCCATTTGGATCACCGATGTTGGAAGAAGAAACAAGGTACCTTTCGAATGTGCATAATTATAGGGATGTGAACAAGATCACAATCATAAATAGGTATCCTATTCTAAGGATTGATGATCTATTGGATGAGTTGAAGGGTGCCAAGTTCTTCACAAAGATTGACTTGAGCTCAGACTATCATCAAATAAGGATGAAAAGTTGTGATGAGATTAAGATGGCATTTAGAACCAAAAGGGGATTGTATCATTATATGGTGATGCCATTTTGGTTATGCAATGCGCCTGCCACTTTTCAAGCCGTAATGAATAAAATGCTACAACCATACCTCTTCAAGTCTGTTTTGGTCTTCTTCGATGATATCTTGGTGTAGAGCAAAAGTGATGAGGAGCATTTGGTTCATGTTTGCAAAGTCTTTGATGCACTTAGAGCCAACCAATTATATGCAAAGGAGAGTAAATTTACTTTCATGGCAAGTAAAGTTGATTATCTTGTACCTAAGAATATCACTCAACTAAGGGGATTCTTAGGGCTTTCTTCATTCTACCGAAGGTTCATTAAGAAGTATGCTCACATAGTGGCTCCATTGACCAATAAGAGTTGAAGAAGGAGGCATTATTTTGGGATGCAATAGCCCATAAAAGTTTTGAAGAGTTGAAGAGAATGCTTACTTCCACCCCAATGTGGTATGCTCGGATTTCACCAAGCCTTTAACTATTAGAGTGGATGCGATTCAACCTCAACACCACATAGAGTTTTGGGGTGATCACGAGTGTTATCACTCGACAAGGTCCCAAAACATGAGAGTCGCAATCTATAATCATAGATCCAAGAGAATCATAAAGGGCGATGATAGAGTGACAATCCAAGCTACTATCTGCTAATCCAATTCTAGGATTAACAAGAGCTACCGCCATTATCTTACATCAAGGAGTCACGGTAGATACACCAAAGGGTCATACATTCAAGATATGAAGCTATAGTGTCCAAAGCTACAACTTGGATAGGCGCCCGTAATGGTGTGATGAAGTATTTATGGCAATTCTTCCGCTATGATGGATGGTACTTTGACCGGTGTTCTATGAGTTGGGTATTTCTGATGTTGTGGGAACTTGATGTCAACCTACGCTCTGGTTTTGACCTGCGTTGCCTGACATTCCTCTCCTAGAGCCTTGGCCTTCACCAAATTCTCCTTCTCCTGAATTGGATTAGGATATTCGTGAAATTCGCTAGGTGTATTAGGTCTTGGCTCTTCTGCCCTTTCTCCTTTTAGGCCCTCGCCTCCCTTATCTTCTTGTCTGGACTTCATTTCTAAGCTTCCTGTCGTTCCTGAGGTTGCTACAATGGCCGTGTCCTCGTCGGAACAAGATGCATGTTATGATCAAGAGATGAGTGCTATATTACATGTGATCAAGAAATGGCAACAATATCTCTATGGAAGCAAGTTTTATGTGAGAAGTGACCATATGGTTCTCAAGTACTTTCTTTCTCAACCAAATCTCTCACTCAAACAAAGGCGATGGTTAGCAACCCTTCAAAATTATGCTTTTGAAATCACTTATATAAAGGGGAAGGAAACCTGGTGGGCTGATTCACTCTCAAGAATGTGGGCTTGTTACATTGTTTGCCATCACAGAAGTGCTTAAATATTGGAGACCATTTCTATGGTCCATACAAGGTGGTGAGAAGGGTTGGTGAAGTAGTCTATCAATTGCTACTTCCATCTACTACAATAATTCATAATGTGTTTCATGTGTCTCATTTGAAGGCATACGTTGGTGCAAGTCTTGGATGAGCTACCTCCTATGAATGAGGATAATATGGTGGAGTATATTCCCAAGAGAGTGTTGGGCATGAGGGAAAGGGTACTTCAGTAAAATCATTCCTTGTTAAATGGAAGGGATTACCTCAAGAGATGAAGCTACATGGCAACCCACCCACATATTGGATGGATATGAGCGATTGTTGAATGCATCCAATGGGGAGAATTGAATCATGTAACAGAGAATATGCTTGTTGTAATTTTCTGAGATTCACTATTTGGAGGCTAATATGATGCTCAATTGGAATGTTATTGATATATGCACTTCATGGGGAGCGTGTATTGCATGATGCTATGTTTTGGTGGTTGTTTGGAGAGAATTACATGGGATTATGAAGCTCTTAAGCATGGCTATGCTCTCTTGGACAATTTTGGGACAATTTTGCTACATGGTGCATCTACATGTATATAATGGACATCCTCATACCAATGAAGTCGAAGAATGTTTTAAGGAAAAAAAATATTTGGGTGGGGATGGTTTGTAATGTGGTGGTGGCCATGGGTTCATGGGCATGTTCATATGTTGGGCTTGGGGCCTAGGCTTTGGGCATGGACATGATAATTTGGGGTGTGAAATGGACCAAGGTATATAAGACAATGGCTCATAGTTGTAAGGTACCTTTTTTCAGATCTATTGTAAACTGAAAACTCTTCATAATTCTACAACATGATATTCCAATATGCACACCTTCTTGATGAAAATTTCACCAATCTACATACTAGCAAAATTTCCATAAATCTACACACTGAACTGCTCAGATTTGCTACTGCAGAACTATCAATTGCATTGAAATTTTAATAAAATCTTTAATCTACACGAGTTCTCGACAAGAACATCACCAAAATCTACACAACAACGTTCAATGTCTTCCAAAACTACCAAGATTTCCCATAAACTATGCAAATCTAGAAGAAAACTAAGGCTTATGAATAGATTTGATGGAAGGGAGCACTAATCAAAAGGATTTAGCAGGTAAATTCCAAGAAAATCACTCTGAAAATAATTGAAAACCTTAATTCAAAAATCAAGAAACTAAAAAAAAATCAAGAAAATCAAGATTCTCTCAAATCTTTACAGAATTAGGGTTTTTAAAATTTTTGATTGTATCCAAAAATGATTACCATTAATTCCATTACTAATCCACTCAAAACAACATCAAAAGAAAATCACAAAATTGTGTAAAAACACTAAACCAAAAATGGATTAAGCACTAACCACTCTCAAATCAAATAGTAAGATCTAAGCCAAGAGCTCTAATACCACTACAACCTTCATGATATCATAGAGAGATAGTCTGATGGCATTACAGTGCCGGATGGGCCAAGAGATATCACAGGACTTGCTGCATTCTTGTCCATGGAACAAAATGCCAATCGCTTCATTGCTTAGGGGAAACCCGACATTATGGCATGACTTATCAGATTGGATGAATGGACACCTCGATTCGATGGCAGAAGCTCATGATGACAAATGGACAAAAGAAGAGTCAGACTTAGAAGATGACACGCCTATGGTGCCTATCAATAAGTTAGGCCAATATTTTGAAAGTGATGACTCTAATGCGGTCATTCCGATATCATACCATCATAGGAAGGTGGAAGCTATCCTGGATGGTGGTGCTGGAGTGAGCATCATGACGAAACAATGTTGGGAGCTCAATACTTGGAGTAGACAACAAGACTGTATCCTAGCATCTCAAGAAGGGTGATGCTCACCATGGAATCTTTCTCTAGGCACAAAGATAACCAAATGGTCATATATATCAAAAGGTCACCATCCTAGCATCTCAAGAAGGGAGAAGCTCACCATGGAAGCTTAGGCTCAAGAAAAGAAGATAACCACATGGTCATATGTATCAAAAGGTATCCAAAGGTACAATATCCTAGGGCTAGTGCCTTTTATAATCCCAAGGCCCCCATATGCCCTACACACCATATGTGCAAATGCCCCTAAGCCCCATGTGCCCAGGCCCATCCCCCATATGTATGTGCTCACTAAGATTCCTTCATTATACAATGTGTATGCTAGATGCCTGGTTTTCAATGTATCGTGGCCTTAGAGAGGCCCCTCGAAATTAGGCCTTTGGCCCGCACATTGCAACCAAATGTGCTTCAATGGTGATAACCAAACTTTCTAAAAGTGAGGGTGGATCCACATATACACACTCGTAAAGTTTGGTCACCATCGGAATACATGTGTATGCCATACATGTCATGGCCTTAGAAAGCCCCCTCAAAATTGGGCCTTTGGCCTGCACATTGTCACAAAATATGCTCCAATGGTGACCAAACTTTACAAGAGTGAGGGTGGGATCTACATATACACACAAAGTTTGGTCACCATCAGAGCACATTTACTTTTACAATGCACATGACATTTGCCTAGTTTTCAATATGTCGTGGCCTAAGAGAGCCCTCTTAAAATTTGGCCTTCAGCTTGCAAAATACATTCAAGAGTACTCCAATGGTGACCAAACTTTGCAAGAGTGAGGGTTGGGTCCACATATACACACTTGTAAAGTTTAGTCCACCATCATAACACATTTGATTGTAATATGCATTCCATTTGTTCGGTTCTCAATGTGTCATGACCGTAGAAAGTCCCCTCTAAATTGGGCCTTTTGCTTGCATTTTAAAACTAAATGTGCTCTGATGATGATCAAACTTTGCAAGAGTGAGGATGGCATCCACAGATATACACTTGCAAAGTTTGGTCACCACCATCAAAGAATATTTAGTTGCAACGCCTGTGCCATTTGCTTAGTTTTCAATGTGTGATGGCCTTAGGAAGCCCTCTTGAAGTAGGTCCTTTGGCCTGCACATTACATTCAAATGTACTCTAATGGTGACCAAATTTTGTAAGAGTAAGGGTGGGGCCACATATACACACTTGCAAAGTTAGGTCACTATCAAAGCACATTAAGTCACAATGTGCATTCTATTTGCCTAGTTTCCAATGTGTTGTGAACATAAAGAGCCCCCTCAAAATTGGGCCTTTGGCTTGCACATTATAACCAAATGTGCTCTAATGGTGACCAAAATTTGAAAGAGTGAGGGTGGGGACTACATATACATACTTGCAAAGTTCAATCACTATCAAAGCACATTTAGTTGCAAGGTGTGAACCATTTGTCCACATATACCCTCTTACAAAGTTTGGTCACCATCGGACCACATTTGGTTGCAATGTGTGTTGGAAAGGCCCAATTTTCAATGGACTCTCTAAGGCCACAAAACATTAAAAATTGGGCCTTTCCAATGCACATTGCAAGCAAATGTGGCCAATAGTGACCAAACTTTGCAAGAGTGTATATGTGGACCCCACCTTCACTCTTCTAAAGTTTGGTCACCATCGAACCTTATTTGGTTTCAATGTACATTTGAAAGGCCCAATTTTCAAGGGGCTCTCTAAGGGCACAACACATTGAAAATTGGGTCTTTCCAATGCACATTGCAACCAAATGTGGTCCGATGGTGACCAAACTTTACAAGAGTGAGGGTGGGGTCCAAATATACACTCTTGCAAAGTTTTATCACTATCGGACCACACTTGTGTGTAATGTGCGTGCCAAAGACCCAAGTTTCAAGGGGCTCTCTAAGGCCACAACACATTGAAAATCGGGTCTTTCCAATACACATTGCAAGCAAACATGGTCTGATGGTGACTAAACTTTGCAAAACTGAGCGTGGCATTCACATATACACTACTGCAAAGTTTGGTCACCATCGGACCACATTCGATTGCAATGTGCATTGGAAAGGCTCTAAAGCCATAACACAATGAAAATTGGGCCTTTGCAATGCACATTACAAACAAATGTGATCCGATGGTACCAAAATTTGCAAGAGTGAGTGGGGGTAGGTCCACATATACACTCTTATAGGGTTTTGTCACCATGAGACCACATTTGTGTGCAATGTGCGTGCCAAAAGCCCAATTTTCAGAGGGCTCCTAAGGCCACAATACCTTGAAAATTGGACCTTTCCAATACACATTGAAACCAAATATGGTTTGATGGTGAGACGAAACTTTGCAACAAGAATGAGGGTGGGGTCCACATATATAACTCTTGCAAATTTTGGCCACCATCGAACAACATTTGGTTGCAATGTGTGTTGGAAAGGCCCAATTTTCAAGGGACTCTCTAAGGCCACAACACATTGAAAATTAGGCCTTTCCAATGCACATTGTAACCAAATGTTGTCCAATGGTGATTAAACATTGCAATAGTGTATATGTGGACCCCGCCCTCACTCCTACAAATTTTAGTCACCATCAGACCTTACTTGGCTACAATGTGCATTGAAAAGACCCAATTTTCAAAGGGCGCTCTAAGGCCACAACACATTGAGAATTGGGCCTTTCCAATGAACATTACAACAAAATGTGGTCCAATGGTGACCAAACATGATAAGAGTATATATGTGGATCCCACCCTCACTCTTGTAAAGTTTGGTCACCATTGGACCTTATTTGGTTGCAATGTGCATTAGAAAGGCCCAATTTTCAGGTGGCTCTCTAAGGCCACAACACATCGAAAATTTGGGAGTTCCAATGCATATTTTAACCAAATGTGGTATGATGGTAACCAAATTTTGCAAGAGTGTATATGTGGATCCCTCCCTCACTCTTATAAAGTTTGGTCACTATCGGACATTATTTGGTTACAATGTGCATTGGAAAGACCCAATTTTCAAGGACCTCTCTAAAGCCAAAACACATTGAAAATTGGACCTTTCCAATGTGCATTGCAACCAAATGTGGTCCAACGATGACCAAACTTTGCAAGAGTGAGGGATTGGGCCACAAGAGTGTATATGTGTATCCCACCGTCACTCTTGCAAAGTTTTGGTCACCATCGGACCACATTTGGTTGCAATGTATGTTGGAAAGGCCCAATTTTAATTAAGTTTATATGATTTATTTGGTTAGGTTTTTTAAAATGGGAAGAATTTTGATATAATATATTTTAAAATAATAACTCTAAAAAATAAACAAATCCTTTTTTAAGAAGATGACACAAAACATATTTCTTTAAACTATAAAAGAATATATTATTTAATTTATATATGTTATTTATTTTTCAAGTTAAATATTAATTATTTAAAAATATAAAAATAATTTAAAAATATAACTTAAAATTATATATAAATATATATTAAATAAATTAACAAATGCTAATTTTAAAAAAATCATATAGGTGATATAATATATTTTGTATATTTTTATTTAAAAACAAATATCATAAGAGTATTTTACATAAAATATGCATGGATTATCTATAAATTTTATATATATATATATATATATATATATATTACATGTATACATGTGAAACTATGAATGGATGCACCCATTGCTTGGGAGGTGATGATGATATGGAAACTCGAGTTGATGACATGGCATAGCGAAACGCTAACGTGACATACACATGTGTGACAAGTGGCACCAACTCAAGATGATGTGATATATACACGGTGGATGTTTTGATGACATAGACTAATGATGTATTAATTTGAGTGATGTGGCAGCTCTCCCTTCTTGATGACCTGCTAATGCATGTGACATGACATCTAATGAGGTGGCATGCCATGTCATTAATAATGAGGTGTCATAAAGTGAGGTGGCATGCCATGTTATTAATAATGAAGTGTCATAGTGAGGTGGCATGACATGTCATCAATGTTGAGGTGGCATAATGAGGTGGCACATTAAGGTGGAATGCATGCCATGTGTAGGTAACATGATAGACAATGACCATATGCATGGCCACCTAAGGGGTCTCCACCTAGGTTTGGTACATTGCCTAATCTACTTTACCAAGCCTAGTTAGACTTGGGTTTAGGCTTGGAAGGGAAGAAACTACTCAAGTAGATCTATTTTCACATAAAATGGATGAAAATAGGCCTTTTCTTACCAATTTTTTTTCTATAGATTCACCATGATTAGCACTACTTTTTCACATAAAATTATTGCATAATCATATAAAAATATATTTTTAATAATTAATTTATTAATTATGATTAGCTCCTCTAAGACTTTGAAGTAAATTTCCAATGGAAATCTTTGAAAATCTAACCATTAAGAATAAAAATTTGACCATATGCTTACATTGTCCTCATGATTTTCTATCCTTGGATCATTCAAGCAAGTAAAAATACATAATTTTTGATATAAAGATGTGCTGTACAAAAAATTACTCTTTTTGTATACGTTTAAAATATATAATAATTAATTTAATATAGAAATTACATATAAAAATTACTCAATAAATCAAGTTAAGATCTCCATTACATGCCTCCCTTGTGTGTAAAGTGGGGATGGAATTGGAGCTAAAACAAGGAAAATATTAGCATTTTATGATCGTAGTGTCTACTTGTCTAAGTTTGGGACATGCTATATGTACTATATTTGTGATGCAAGAAATTTGGCATTTGAAATTTCCAATTTTCAATCGGACCATATGTTTAATTGCATGACTAAGAGTGTGATGTTTCATTAGAAGAGCTCAATGTCAAATTCCTTTACCAAGTGGGTGAGAGTAGCCAATTTTAGTGAAAAAATGATTGTTTTTTGCTATTAAAAAACTTGGAAGGTGATTTAAAGTGAGGACCCTTATTGTACAACCACGCATACTGGGAAAGGTTTGAAGGAGTTGGTGTCAGACAAGAATAGTAGAGTTGGATTGCCAAAGTTTGGGCCTAAAACACAAAGGTATTATCGGAAGGAGAAACAAACTGTACACACATTCATGGCACTGATAGAACCGAATTGGAAGAAGGCTTGATGCAAAGATATGGACCGAGAAAGAGGCTATGGAGGAGCAGACTCCTAAGGGGTTCACCACTAAGACTATGTTGGTGGTTGGCTTGTAGTGGCTGTCTTGTAGAGCTGGATTATCACATCAGTTTGGGATCGATCACCTTTTGTGTGGAAGCACAAGAGGTGGGACTAAATATATGGGCTATTAAATAGTGAAGAGGATTTTGATGAGATGTGAAGTGGCTTTTTTTGTAAAAGGCGGACTATTGTATATGTGGTTGGATAATTTATAAATATAATTATATTTTTCAAAAAAAACATGGAGGGCACCATGAAGTATGGATAGTTTCGATGTCGACCACACTAGTGGCGAGACTCGTCTCCGACAAGTTGAGCTAAGCACACCATTAAAAAAGACAGCTTTGTGAAGAAGACAACCCGTCCTCCGGGCATGAGAGGTTTGGATATCATAGAGTAGGCCTTATATTTTAAGACCATTTTGGTAATGGACATCTCTCTCTCTCTCTCTCTCTCTCTCTCTCTCTCTCTCTCTCTCTCTCTTATGCTTATACACGCACACAAAATCTCTTTGCTTATGCAAACACTATTGACTAGCCAAAATATACACAGACATATATAAATATATATGCATGCAATTCATGTATGTATATATACATGCAGATACAAAATAATATAGAGATGCATATACATACACACATACATGCATACTTTAAGAACTAGCACACATATAAACATATATAGCATATATACATATACACATACAAATACTGTTGCAGACAAAATAGGTAATATTTCTTGAAAACGAGAAACATTTGGCATCTTTCAAAGATTCCATCCAAAAAGTTCAGTTTTTTACCTCTTTTTAAAAAGTGGTATACACATGCGTATAACACTACCAAAAAACGATAATATTTTGGACACTTTATACATTTCTTACAAAAATTGACATGAAAAAAAAGACTTCATTTTGATTACTTTTTAAGATTATAATTGAAAATATAACAATAAGTTTTCAAAAAAGATGCCTAAATAGAGACAATGTTTATTATTTCCATCTTCAATCCATTAAAAAAATGATACAACTATAAAAAGAAGCTATTTTCTAAACATATAGCTTATGGCATAGTTATAGTTCCTCATTATCATTTCTATACCATCACTAGTTGATGTGCCTTTCCATGAGAAGGTAGACGCGGAATCCTCTTCACTATCCATAAATACATATTTTTTTCTATGTGTACACTTGAAGCTTAGACTCCTTGGGTCATCTGCCATGTCAGCATGATTGAGGATGTGCTATAGAGTGCAACTATAAAAAAAATATTTCTATGAATATATTACAAAAGCGTTATCTTGATACAGTTATTATCTTAATTATAAAACCCTATTTTGGCTCTTGATGAGAGTAGTATTAAAATCCATTTTGAAGCTCTTGAGTATCACAATTTCTTAATTGATAATATATACTTTTTTAAAAAGAGTTCGTTACGTACAGATATGAATAAGCTATTTAAAAGTTGTCTAATTTTGAAAAATAATTACACACTCATTTTTAAAGATGTGTTCTTGATGTGACAAAAAGGGAGTTAAATGATAATTTTAGTTATTAAATGAGTTTAGAAAGCATGAAAAAACTCGCTTTAAGAAACAAAAGTTTATACTTTCCAAAATACTTTTTTGTAAAATATCAGGTAGGGACTTAGGCTCGA
>NC_141065.1:6884317-6886817 GCF_041138505.1 Cibotium barometz | reverse complement strand
TCGAGAAGCACTCGTTCACACCACCATTCTCGAGCAAACATATTCACCAAGATTTAGAGATAACATTCTAAACGAGAAGGTCCTCAATCACTCTTGCTCTCAACAAGCACACCACACACACACACACACACACACATGCATGCACACACATAACATAAATCTTTGTATGCAACCTGAGAGAGAGAGAGAGAGAGAGAGAGAGAGAGAGAGAGAGAGGAGGCTTCTTACCTCCCTCTCCAAGCATCTCCACACAAGCATTGTCTAGCAATCTCATCCTGGTTTGTTGGCTACTCCTATGCTTCAACATTCGAGTCACTGCATTTAACGAAAGAGCCTCACAAACAACAATCTAGAATGTGTAAGCAAATCTTCATCACATCAATTCTCATCCCTTTTCTTTTCTCATAAACCAGACTTGTCCTCTATAAAGCCTATCAATTCACCAAACAAAAATCCAATATCTTTTGAAAAAAATGTTCTACTATGTTACAAAATAATTAGCCCAAAAGCACACATGTACCCTTGATCGATAAATTAAAACAATATACTCTACTCATTTTCTAAATAACACAATTAGTAGTCTCTTGTTAATTCTCATTTCTCACGAATAAAAAGTGCCAGTGGTTTCTCTGAACAATATTTCATGTTGCTGTTGAGAGAGAGAGAGAGAGAAGAAGAAGAAGAAGAAGCTCTTTTAACGTCGTAGGAATAATCCCAAGAGACCAAATATGATCTATCCGACGGGAGTGAGATGAGAGAGAGAGAGAGAGAGAGAACACCGACATTTTGACAGCTTTACGCTCTCGGCCACTTTCTCTGGGCAGGAGTCGGGACACATGGCTCATTGAAGTATTTGACATTTCTAAGCTGACAAAACAATTAAGAATGTTTTTTAGGTGAATAATTAATTTTATGTAGGTTACATCACCTCCAATGAAGGAGGCTATTAAAACTGCAACACGCATTTCATTTGAAACTGTGAATATTTGCACAGGCCCCAAATCTATGAGAAAGGAATAAGGATCATACATTCATTTCACAATGTCAAAACATTAAGCGTCAATCATCGTTCTTAAGAATAAGGCCATTAATCTCAACCCAAAAAAACAATTTAGCATTGGTAAAAATGGTTTTAATACTCTAATTTTGATTAGAAATATGCCTTCTCATGTCTAGTTTTTGGTCGAGTGAGATCTAAAGGGGAAATGTATATAATTTATATGCATATATATCACCTCCAACGAAGGAGTCTATTAAAACTGCAACACGCATTTCATTTGAAATTGTGAATATATGCCTAGGCACCAAATCTATGAGAAAGGAATACTTCAGTTCACAATGTCAGAACATTAAGCGTGAATCAATATTCTTAAGAATAAACGCCATTAATCTCAACCCAAAAAACAATTTAAAAATTGGTAAAAATGGTTTTACTTTCTGTAATTTTGATCAGAAATATGCCTTCTCATGTCTAATTTCTAGTCGAGTAAGATCTAAAGGGGAAATGTGTATATTTATATGCGTATATATGACCATATACATTTACATGTACATGTATGTATATGATTTATATGTATGTGCACATGGAGTTGTGATTATCATTATATCACGTTGATGATGCAATTGTCACTCATAGAAGTTCTATTGTGAACCTAATGAGCCTCTTACAGCATTGGCTGTAGTATCAATTCCTTATATTGGACTTGCAGCTACTTTGGTTCATGAAAGGTACTATTAAGAACCATGTACATTTCATGTTTCTATTACGCTCATCTAGTCATTGATTCCATGAAAAAAGTGCATTGACACTTGTCTTCCCTTTTTATGTAACTCCGGCAGCATTTTTCCACACCTTCAATTCAAATACAAAGAATACCATGTCCCATAATATAAACAAACCGTGCCTCTACGTCCCAAAAAAAAAAAACCATAATATAAACAAACCGCGCCTCTACGTCCAAAAAAACAAAATGCTTAAAAAATCGTTTGTGATTCAGGTCAGAGATTTGACACTACAACACGAGATCTAGCCCTTGAAAAAGCAAACAAATTGTTGAGATGCGAAAAACTGCATTGGCAGAAGTGGAGTGGGTAAAAATCCATTCACCTGGGGAGAGAAGTCAGTGGAGTGGGTTGCTTTGATGCTGCCAAATGACCCGTCCCAACTGAGCTTCCAGCGCTTCCGGTTGACCTCTGTGTCCTGCTCACAGATTGGTTCACAGGGACCATAGCTTGCTCAAGATTTTCTTTGGTTGAAAGAAGAGGCGCCTCAGCTTCAAATGCTAAATTACCACTTGCCCGTGCACTGAGCTTCTTGTCCTCTCTACTTCTGCAATGTTTTTCTTCATGATGTCCAAGTCACCCTTCAATGCAGTAGTGCAATCACTCTGCACTGCCTACCAATCCTCCTCTGGCATGAGTGTGGATCACATTCACTCTTGTTGGCTTTCCTACAGCTGAGGTAAAGTGACTTTTCTACACCTAGCCTCCACTCAGGTCA